>NC_081559.1:54084251-54453277 GCF_022355385.1 Mustela nigripes | reverse complement strand
CGGGTAGGAAAGTCTGCACTATTAGGTGAAAGGGGAAGCTTCAGGTATAGTCAGTCAGAAATGAGAAAACGGGGCCGAGGCCGCATCTGACTGAAGACTTAGGGAGGAAGTGGGATTTTAGGTGGTTTCCGTAGTTGGGCATCCCCATGAGTTGTGGGGGTGGGGAATAACGGGGTCCTTCCTACCACTAGGTGAAAAAACAAACAAACAACCCCCCCCCCCCAAAACTGTTCTAGTCACAGTTTGTGAACTGGAGGGAGAGGCATGAGTCTGGTGCTGCCCAGGAGACTATAACAAAACAGCTGGGGGATGATGGGGTCCTATCAGTTGAAACAAAGCAGGAGAGCCACAGCTATTTGCTACAGAGGGAATGAAGTGGAAAATGAGGGACGGTTTCCATCTAGTCAAGCGTGTCAAAATAAAGCCGTGTCTTTAGATACCGGTAAGGCATGCAGCGGGTGATCGCACCAGAATCTCAGTAGCTTTGCTCAGTTTTCATATGTAGATCGAGCCGGGGTGCGGCAGTCAGTTTCATCCTGTATACAGCAATTACAATGAATTTACTGGGGACTCTTTGGTTCTTACTTGGGGGCCTAACTTAAACCTTTCACTTGTTTTCATTCAATTAAGCCTCATCTCCCCTCCATTTCCACCCCTCACAGATTATATTGTTCTTTTCGTCTCCTTTCCAAGCCTTCTCTTGGGTTCATCTGTCACAGCTGGAATGTTTGTAGTGTAACTCTTTCAGTCGAAACCCTTTCTTTCCCGAAATAATCTGTAATTATTTCCTCTAACTACAGGATGAACTGATCCAGGGGCTGGGTTTCAGTTCCATAGGACTTGTCCAAGAAACTATTTGTATTCATCTATCGCGGAAGATCAAATTACATGCTAATATTCTGAAAGTAACACCCCACCAGAAACCTTCCAGCAACAGTGAAGTCTATATAAAACCAAACCCTGGCAACTTACACACCGCCAGTTCAGACACAGCGTGGTGTTAAAAATATTTCACAGGTCATTTGTGAACTGGGAAAAAGACCCTGACTTATATGGTATGATGGTTTTGGTTTAGCCCCCTCCCTTTTTTGGGGGGGGCTGTAACTGACAGCCCTTGTCTCTTTTCAGCCCTTCCACGGGGCCAGGTAGTTTGGAGCAAGCTGCCCCTGGGTTATCTCTCTGCCTGTTGAGCATAGAAGAGACAGAATTGTTGGTACACAGTGGATGATTTTTCTCCCACTTGGAGGTGGTTTTTTTTTTTTTTTTTTAAAGACTTTATTTATTTGACAGACAGAAATCACAAGTAGAGAGGCAGGCAGAGAGAGAGGGAGGAAGCAGGCTCCCTGCCGAGCAGAGAGCCCGACATGGGACTCGATCCCAGGACCCTGGGATCATGACCTGAGCCGAAGGCAGAGGCTTTAACCCACTGAGCCACCCAGGCACCCCGGAGCTGGTTTTTCTTAAGTATACCTTCCCTCAAAGTTTTATGTCTGAATTTGTCTTACTGGTTCTAACTTTGTCCCAAATGTGCCAGACTCACACTAATTTCTCTTTTTATTTCAAAATATGAGCTACAAGAGGACTGGAGAGTGGGATCGGGGTTGGGAGGTGGAAACCACTCGATGAACAATATGAGCGTGGCTTGGTTTTCCTTTCACATCAAGATCTTTTTTTCGGGGTCGGGGAGATAATCTGAGGTTACAGAGCATATGACATTGATTCTGAGGTTACAAAGATGGAAAGAACACATGATTGAAAGGTGGTCCTAATGGCCGTGAGTAAAGATTATTTTCTAAGAGGAAAATCAAGATGGTTAAAGTACAGAATGCATTGACACTTGGATAAAATGTTAAGGATGACAAAAGCGGGTTGCTAAGCCGTGGCTGGCTGGTTTAACAAAGGTTGTGATTGGTGGTTGAGTAACACCTGAACTCAGGTCAGATGGTCTTGAGCTTCATTCACTTTGTGTCCTTGAGCAGCAAGTGACTTCTGCCCTCCCATTTTCTTCTGTGTAAAATGGGATTAATGTGAGTATTGTTTTAGAGTGTTCTGGGGAAAGATTGAATGAGATGACGCATATGATCTCTAAGCACAATGGCTGGCTGGTTAGTATGTGCCGCTACTGCTGGTTGATAATGATGTAATGTTGACAGAAAGCTAAGAGGAAACAGAATTCCTCAATCCTTTTCCTTCCTTTGCCTTTACCTTTTATATTAAAGAGAATGAATTTGTTTTCCTAGAAGGCATGACATAGACCATATAGAGATATAAAGAAAACTGTGGAAAAGTAGTGACAGCCCACAAGTAGATGGTATAAAAGTCATTTAAAATTGGGAGGGGTGACTGTACAACCTGTTTTTGTTTGTTTGTTTGTTTGTTTTAAGTTTTATTTATGTTAGAGAGTGTGCAGGAGCAGGGGGAGGGGCAGAAGGAGAGGGAGAAAATCTCAAGCAGACTCCCTACTGAGCGTGGAGTCCGATGCAGGGCTTAGTCTCAGGACCATGAGATCATGACCTCAGATGGAATCAAGAGCTGGATGCTCAACCGACTGAGCCACCTGGGTGCCTCCAACCTGGTCTTTTAAAATTGTTTCTAACCTGGAGATTGTCAGAAGTTGAATTGAGAAAGTATCAAGAAAATTCCTATGGAATAAGTACTCAGTAAATTATGTGTTGAGCTAAATGGACAAAGCAGATCAGTTTAAGCTCTCTAGACAATGTACATTTTGTAGAATTTTCTGATGGGAAATAATCTTAATACATCTTACAACTTTTCCTTTATCCTCAACATTATAGATAACAAGTTGTTATCTATTCTTAAGTCTAGGTTTTAGAAACATCCTTTATTCTAATAGTGGATTATCAACTAGATTGTTTAATAGGAGTTCCAAAAATTGAATATAGAAGTATATTATACTCTTGATTATTCTGTGACCAATATCAAAATGTTTTCTGATACTTTTCGGGGGGTGGTAAATGTATTGCAATGTATTTATGGTTTTTATTCAGCTGTAAAATTGTGATGAGCAAAAGGAGTGTCAAACTTGGTCTCAAGCCCACACATGTTAGAAACTGAGCTAAACTGTAGCTCCTTAACTGGAAGTCAGTGTGGTCTATAAATGGAGTTTAAAAAGTACCATGGGGGGACGCCTGGGTGGCTCAGTTGGTTAAGCAGCTGCCTTCGGCTCGGGTCATGATCCCAGTGTCCTGGGATCGAGTCCCATATCAGGCTCCTTTCTCTGCAGGGGGCCTGCTTCTCCCTCTGACTCTGTCTGCCTGTGCTCGCTCTCGCTTGCTCGCTCTCTCTGACAAATAAATAAATTAAAAAAAAAATAAAAAATAAAAAGTACCATGGGATTTGGAAAGCAGTTCTGTTCTGCCCTGGTGATATACCTTTTTATAGTAGAATATCATGGGACTGTTCAATCTCCCAAGAGAATAGTCCTGAGACATTGTAAGACATGGTATTGATTGAAAGAGGGTGCCTTAGTTAAGATGGGAGGTCCATAACCCCTTTTTCTGAATAGCTGATTTCTTTGTGTCTGAAGGAAAGACAGATCAATTACTAGGGATAGAAGGCCTTATCCAAGACCAGAAAGGAGAAGATAGATAGATATATATATATATATATATATATATATATATATATATATATATATGGCAAGAACTTAGACTCTGAACCCTTCAGATAATAGACTGTAATCCTTCAGTAACTTATGACTTTTCAGTTAAGCATTTTGACCTTAAAACATTACATAAAAATTTTGGTTCAACCTGAAGTAGGATGAAAAGTTGAGAACCTTTTTATCATAGGTTGATGTTTCATTTAAGAAATATTTAGTTGTGTACATAAAGTATTATTCCTACATTCAGAATGTCTTATGCCTTCTTCCTTGACCATTAGACTTGTTGACTTCTTTGATGTTAGAGAAGTTAAAGAGATTTCTAAACATGTGGAACAGTAATATTTTTGTCATGTATAAATGTGCATCCTAAACTACCAGGTGCCCTCTGGTTATCTGGCATGGCATGATAGAAGGAGTGATCATTTAAAGATTAAGGCAGTGGTTTTCAAAATTTCCAGAATCCCATGGACTCTCTGTGACTTTCTCAGCAGTTCACAAGGTCCTTCTTCCAATGATGTGTGTATGAGACTGTATTTTCCATATTTAACCAGTGCAACACAGTGTGACAGATGTAATGCAGAATCATATATGAGACTCTATTTGCTTTCTACTAAGTTAAACATAAAGAGATTTATAAAAATGGGAAGTAATGCCACTTTCCTTACTATGTTTTTTGGAGAAAATAATAGTTTTTAGTTTTTAAATTTATAGAACACAGGGTAGTGTGTTTATTGTTGTTTTAAAATAAATGCAATATGAAAAAATTCTCCAGTTTTAATTTGTAACAGAGTAAATATTGATAGACATGGCCTGCATTGACAGGCTGCTAAGAGTCCTCAGTACATTTTAAGACTGTATAGTTATTCTGAGACCAAAAAGTGTGAAAACCACTGGAGTAAGGCATCCCTGAACTATTGATTTATTGCTACTCTCTTTCTTTGCCAACCTGTATCTAGAACTTCTTAACCAAAAATACTTGGGAGCAGAACAGTTGAAAACTTAAAACAGTATTTTCTTTTTAGTGTATTTTAAAATTGGGAATAGATCCTTAGGGCTTCAAATTGGGACTTTAGCATGTTGATTTTTTTATAATTACAGTCTGATCAGGAATTTTATTCCGGAACATTCTCCTTTCTACACTCTTTTCCCCCTTTTCTTTTGGAGGTTCCATTTTTAATAGCTAAATTAACTGGTCAGCAGAGACTCTGCCAACTGAACAAAATGGCAACCAATAGTGATGCTGACATATTTTCCAAAGATTTTTTTTGGCAGATTTGAGTCATCCTATAAACAGACTAGTTGGGGGGACTGAATTTCCAACTCCTTTTTTTTTTTTTTTCTTTCTTTTCCTGTTTTCCACTTAGGAGCCTAAATCAGTGTTTTAATTCTGCTTGCATGATAATCTGTGAAAATGTCTTTTGGGGCATGGGCTTTTATTGGCTTTGTGACAGGAAAAAATGTCAGTGCTGATTGTCTTTTCGTTTTTAGGGTTTTTTTTTTTCCTCCCCCCCAATAGTGAAAGGATTCTTCATTTTAATGCTTGACGCTTCTTAACTGCTGACTTTTATTAGTACCTGATCTGAATTGTAGAGATTAAAGTTACAGAGATGATAAATATTTTAATGCTACAGTTTCTTTGCAGGTGTGTATATTTTGTGTGTTGCGGCATGGGAGTAATTGCTAATTTATTTAGAATTTAAACTTAAATTGAGCTGATTAATTCAGGGAAATCTGAACTTAACAATATTAAATGTGCATCTACTGGGTAGTGATTAATCGAATAGACTACAGAATTGGCTAGCATGGAATCTATAGTCTACTGAGGAGACATATGTTGAAAAGCACAATAAGTATGAGTAATTAATTATTAATTATGATATGGTCCAGGATAGTAAGGACCACAGTGTTTATGTATCTTTATTATTTTAAATTCCATTTTTTTTAAGGTTTTATTTATGTATTTGAGAGAGGGAATAAGAGAGCATGAGCAGGGAAGGGGTAAAGGGAGAGGGAGAAGCTGACTCTCTGCTGAGCAAGGAGCCTGCTGTGGGGCTTGATCCTAGCACCTTGAGATCATGACCTGAGCAGAAGGCAGACACTTACTGATGGAGCCACCCAGGTGCCCCAGTATTTTTATTTTTAAGATTTATTTATATATTTGAGAGAGAGAGAGAGAGAGAGATTGGGGGAGGGACAGAGGCAAAGGGAGAGAGAGACTCTCTAGCAGACTCTGTGCCAAGCTCAGAGCCTGTTGCAACGGGCTTGATCCCACAACCCACGAGATCATGACCTGGGTTGTAATCCCGAGTTGGCTCTTGAGCCAACCAGCCAGTCAGGTGCCCCTCAAGTATTTTTTAATTTTGAGTTTGGGGACCTTGCATTCTATCAGATGGAAGTGAATGTTAACTGCTTTCCCTGCCACCCCACCTCCCCGCCCCCAATAAGGTGATTGACAAAGAACCACTAGGAATAGAGATACCAGCCTCACCATTTTCTTATTCCTTCTGGTGCTTTCATTAATAATATATTCGATCTGTAATTTCTTTAATGGTTTTAGAACACTTGCAATTTGGGAAGGGCTTGTTTTCATAACATTCTTAAATCGACCCTCAAAATTATGGTACATGGCTATACTCTAAACATGCCATGCCTACCTTTTTAGTAACTTCTACTCTTTCTGGAAGAATTCTTGAACTAGACTGTCATTGGAACTGAGACACACCAAATGAAGGCTCAAGTTACTTATCTATCTACTATATTAAAACAGTTTTTGTAAGATGCAAATTTCGGTACATACAGTCACTGACATAGTGGTTCGACTTAATGATTTTTTGACTTTACCATGTTGTGAAAGTGATAAATGTTCAATAAAAACTGTACTTCAGATTTGGATCTTTGGATCTTTGGATCCTTTCCTGGGTTAGCAACATGTGGTATGGTCCTCTCTTATGACACTGTGGGCAGTGGCAGCGAGCTGCAGCTCCCAGTCAGCCATGGTCACGAGGGTGAACAGCTAATGCACTGACTACCATGCTGTCCCCAGATAGCCATTTTGTGTTTCACTCTTAGTACAATATTCAATTAACATGAGATCTTCAACACTTTATGATGAAATAGTCTTTGGGTTAAATGATTTTGCCCAGCTGTAGGCCAATGTAAATGTTCTGAGCACATTTGAGGTAGGCAAGGCTGGGCTATGGTGTTTGGTAGGTTAGGTGTATTAAATGCATTTTCAACGTATGATATTTTCAACTTATGATGGGTTTATCAGGGTGTGACTCCCATCACAAGTAGAGAAAGTTTTGTGTTTTCATCCTGTAAGTCAGTGAATTTTCTTGCATGACGCTAGGGTGCCTGTACCTCTTTTCGAGGTAGGTGGGCTAGTGCTCAAGACAAGTAATTGACAAGTAATTGATGTCAAGTGGCAGCAGACCAGTGCTGCAGGCTTGAAATCACCGCTGATGGGGAGTTGTTTCACCAAGTGTTTGCCTCTTCAGGGAGGTCATGAATGACAGGAGGAGGGGAGTGGGTGGGAGAAGGGTGGAAGAAGAGGCTTAGGGCATGTGAGGCAGAGGGAACCAGCAGTGTGCTTATGTTCAAAGTCATGGAGACAAGATGGTGATGAGGAGTCAGTGTCTGGCTCTGATGTCCTGGCATGCCACCAATCAGGGGCTTGCCGCAGAAAGATCTGTATGAACATGGACATAGTCCTATAATAACAGCTGTAAAAGGGGTCACTTGAGTTCCATAGACTTTAAAAAATATAAAAGGAAGATACACAAAACTGCCCTTTACCTCTCTTCTTCATGTTGCTGTGAGAAAAGGGATAGACCGAAATTTAATTGTGGCTAAATTGAAATGAGGGTGGTAAGATAAGACGGGGGTGTGGAGAATGAACAGTCTGACCACCAACCAAAAATTTTGATTTTACGATCAATCAGAAGGTGTCCACTCCAGGGGAGCTGGGGTGGCTCAGTCCGTTAAGTTTCTGACACGATTTCAGCTCAGGTCGTGATCTCAGGGTCATGATATCAAGCCCTTTGTTGTGCTCTCCGCGGGCGCTGGGTGCAGCTCCTGCTTCAGATCCTCTCTTTCTCCCTTTCCCTCTGCTCCTCCCAGTGCTCTCAAAACAGATGTGCACTCCCAGCAAATTAAATAGCAACTGGCTTTTGGTCTTTACTTTGAGCTACAGGTGTAAGATAGCACACTCCCCTGTGCATTAAAGAACTTTACCAGTTTTCTTTTTTACCATCCAGAAAATCACAACTAATCAAAGTTTTAATGTGTATTATTTCTTGTACTAAAGAATTAGTGTAACCAAACTCATCATATTCCTAAATTTTTTTTTTAAGATTTTTAAATTTATTTATTTGACAGAGAGAGAGAGAGACCACAAGTAGGCAGAGAGACAGGCAGAGAGAGGGGGGGAAGCAAGCTTCCCGTTGAGCAGAGAGACCGACGTGGGGCTCGATCCCAGGACCCTGAGACCATGACCTGAGCCGAAGGCAGAGTCTTAACCCACTGAGCTCCCAGGTGCCCCTTCCTAAAATTTTTATAGGAATTATTTAAATGGATAAGTTCTTTGTTGTAATCATTTGACTTACAAAAATTGAGCTTTTGTTAATGTAGTTTCACAGAAATATCAACCTGAAATTTATATCAGGTACCTCACTTTCTCTCATTTGTATAGTTTGATATATTATAAACTTAGAAGATTTCTTCCTGTCTTGGTTGTATGTATTCTTTATTAAAGTTGGGGTTTGTGTAAGATTGCATTGCATTGCGATAGATGAGGGATAAGTTGTAGGTATTTTGGTTTTGGTTTTGGTGGTTGTTGTTATTGTTGGTCCCCTTTTGGGCTGTGTGGTGGTTCCTCCACTTCTGATTCTTTTAATGGAGGAGTAAGGTTCAAACACAGTAATTTGACTTGAGTTATGCAGTCACTTAATCTTTAACATCATGTTATAACAGTTTATTCATGCTTCTCAGAGTTTTTAAATTTAGTGCCATTTTTGCATTTCATAGGCTAAGATAAAATTCGAACTTAAAATTCTTTGAGAATGGTTAGCCTTATAGCTGAGAATTTTTCCTGTCCCTCCTGAGTTCTCTGTAAGAGGGTAGTTACCTTAGAGTGGCCACCAGTAGGAGGTAAATCTGATGAACTCCTTAAGATGATTTGCTTAGATCTACGTAAAGGGTATATGTTTAAATTTAGCAAGAAATAAGGCGACATATGTGAGGGGGATTTGTAAGAAAGGCCTTGAATGGCAGTTTGAAGATAGTATGCTTAATTTAATTTGTCATCCTACAGTTAAATTTTTTGTTTTACTTTTATCTCTTATTTTTCCTCCACAGTTGTACAATGGTGGATGGAGTGATGATCCTTCCTGTGCTAATGATGATTGCTTTCCCTTCCCCGAGTATGGAAGGTAAGTGGCTCACAGCTGTTTGGAAGAGGGTAAGTTTCTGGGTATCATTTGGCTTTCTGTAAACTAGCTTGTTCTTAATCCTATCATACTTAATACTCTTCCGTTCTCCCCCTATGTTTTTTAAAGTAGTGTTTCCAGTTCACGCCAAAATTGAGTGGAAGGTATAGAGAGTTCTCATGCCCCTTGCCCCCACACATACAGAGACTTCCTGATTACCAACATCCCCATGGAAGCGATGCATTTGTTAAGATTGTTGGACCTACACTGACACATCATTATCACCCAAGTCCATAGTTTGCTTAAGGGTTCACTCTTTATCTTATGCATTCTGTTGGTTTTGACAGATGTATAATGACATGTATCTACCCTTAGAGTATCATACAGAGTACCGCTTGTCCTAAAAATCCTCTGTACTCCACCTGTTCCTCCCTTCCCTCCATCTTCCTTACCTCTAGCAACCACTGATCTTTCTATTGCCTCCATAGTTTTGTGTTTCCTAAAAAGACATGTAGTTGGAATTATGCAGTATGGAGTCTTTTTGGATTGGCTTTAATAGGCACTTAAGGTTTCTCCATGTCTTTTCGTGGGTTAATGGCTCATTTCTTTTAGCACTGAATGATACTTCATTGTCTGGATGGACCACAATTTATGCATTGACCTACTGACGGGACATACTGGATGCTTCCAGGTTTTGGGAGTTAGGAATAAAATTGCTATAAACATCCATGCGCAGGTTGTGTGTGGATGTAAGTTTTCAGCTCCTTTGGGTAAACACGAAGACTTGTGATTACTGGATTTTATGGTGGAATATGTTTAGTTTTGAAAGAAGCCTCTCAGTTGTCTTCCAAAGCGGCTGTACCATTTGCATTCCCGCCAACAGTGAATGAGAACTCCTGTTGCTCTACGTCCTCACCAGTGTGTGCTGTTGTCGGTGTTCTGGGTGTTGGCCCCCCTGATAGGTGTGTGGTGGTGTTTCCTTATCGTTTTATTTTGCATTCTCCTGATGACATCTGATGAGGGGACATCTTTCCATAGGCTTATTTGCCAGCTGTGTGTCTTCTTTGGTGAGGTGTCTGTGAAGATCTTTGGCCCATTTTTTTAATCAGGTCGTTGTGTTTGCTTATTTTTGAGTTTTAAGAGTTCTTTGTATACTTTGAATAACAGTCCTTTGTCACATGAGTCTTTTGCACTTACGTTCTATCATTCTGTGACTTGCAAAGGCACATACTTTGACTTGCACATACGTTCTATCATTCTGTGACTTGCTTCCATTGTTCTTCAAAGAGCAGAAGTTTTTAATTTTAATGAAGTCCAGCTTATTAATTATTTCTCTCACAGATTGTACATCTGAAAAGTTGCTTACTGCTGTACCCAAGGTCATCTGGGTTTTCTTCTATGCTCCTAATAATATTATATGATGTAATATTACATAATGGGCTTTACATTAAGTTTCTATTGGACAGTGCTCTTGTGACCAACTTGGGTATCTACAGTCTATAGATTCTGCTCTAAACAGTATGTTAAAAACATTTCAGTAATGCTTCAGTCTTTTAGTGCCAGGAAGATATAAAGTAAGGATTCTGTGCGGTAAGTTTAAAAGAATTAGAGGTGTTTAAACCAGAGGAGAGGTTGAGTCCTAAGTTATAGGAATTAATAAGAATTGAGTTGGAAAAATTTAATGGATTACTAGCTCTTACCTAGGGGTTATGTTCCTCCCCAAGGAGTATTTGACAGTGTCTGAAGACATAACAGGCAAGTTTCTAGGGATTTTCCTCCACTGTATAATTGCTAAACACTATGATAACTAGGAAAAAAAACTACAGAATGTGGTAGAATAAAGTCCCTCCAAATTCCATTCCCTTCCCTAGGTATAGTATCAGTTCTCCATGGTGTTAGGCAGTTCCTTTTGGTTTCATTTGACATCATGGATGGAACTGTGGTTATGGGCATGATTGAAAAGAAAGAGAGTGGAAGGCAAATTGAGGTGGCAATGTGTGACTAGAGATGAAGACGTTAAAAAAGAATGGAGAAGAGAGAAGGGGAAGAGGGCATTTATGAATCAGTATCAGCAACTGGATCATTGGTTGTTTTTTCCTGCTTTTAGCTCTTCAGCTGCCCAAAGAATCCAGCAAATGACCCTCTCATGTCACAGTAAAGATACATAATGAAACAAGTCCGTCTGGCTGAAGTGGAAATGGATGGCCACTAAAGTTTAGCTATTTAATATACCACCACCACAAGGATGTTTACAAGGAAGGAAAAGGACACATCATCCTTTAGTTGCAATAGCTTTTTTTCTCTTCAGCCGGCAATATCCAGTGAGTGCTACAGCCTAGAGTGCTCTAATCATAATAACAGTTGCCCCAGTCCCGTCTTCCCTCCATGACTCAACTCCTTGTTCACTGTCAATAGCATATTCTATGAAAGGACTCTTTGTTTTTGTATATTTACTAGGAATTGAAAAAACACACTGAGAACCCCTGATTGTAATTCACTCTAATATATTCAACATTAGTCATAAATCAAATGTTCAGTACAAAATAGTTAACCAAAAGAGGTAAATAATAGGGCAGTTAACTAAAATCTTGACACTAGCCCCATACATTGTCCAGTGCAGACCTTTAGACCAAGTTTAAAAAGAAATAGACCCATGTTTGATGTTTGCAAACACCTTATTGATTGTGCTTCAGTGAAGCTAGATGGCATTACTGGGGCATAATAAGAAAACTACAGAGATTTTGTTGGGTAACCTACTCTTTCATTGAGGCGGGGGGAAAAACCCAAGCAGAAATTCTTCCCCTTTGTCTCCCAAATTATTCCCAAGTGTCGTCTTAAATATTAATTAGAAATAGTGTTAGCACTTCATATACTAGGTCCCAAACATTGATTTTGATAGGGTTTGGTCAGTATGAGTGTGGTTTAGAACATTTCTCAAGTTGTATGAAATCCTAAATCCTCCAAGGTAAAAAAGAAAATATTGCTTAGTATAAGTACCTCTTTGATGATTTTAGGTAATATTTATTGAGTGGCTAATATGTGCCAAATGTTGACCTGTTTTATATGTATTATTTCCCATAATCCTCATGATTACCCTCATGAGATAGGTTTTGGGGGGATGTGCCTTTGCATTGTTGAAACCTCTTGCTTAAAGTTACACAGCCAACAAAAGGTAGGATGTACTTTGAGGAAGGGTGTTCAAGAGTTTCAGTCATTATCCATCTTCTTCAGATTTTGGCTTTTTTTGTTGTTGTTGTTTTGTCCCTTAAATTAGCTACATCACATTCACATTATATCTGGTGCATGCTAGAATCCAGCTCAGTCCAGTCTGTTTGAGAGCTGCGATGAGAGCTAGTAAGAGCAAATGATCAGGCTCCTTCACCTGGGTTTGTGTTTTTTCTTTCTCATCTCTCATTCCAATATTCATTTTTCATGTTCATTATATATACAACTCTAGCTGCAGGAAGAGTTTTATTTGCTCTTACTGAGAAGAGCACTTGAGTCCTAATTATCCGTATATCCTTCCTTTCCTTTCCCATTAATAAAACTAATCATGCTCTAATACTGCTCTTATGCTACTGGGGATAAGTCCATTTTTGTTGCAGAACCTCCATGTTTGGCTTTCCTTTTGTCCCCGAGAGCATTTGCAGGTGACGTCCATGACACAAATACTTAAAATGGAATATTGCTTCAGAAATATTTCTAAGCTAAGATGACCCACATTTTATCAAATTTGCGAGCCATAGTTAGATTTTATTATAGCAACAAGGGCTGGACTTTTGCAGAGTTTTGTTGCAAGAGATTTTGGCCTGTCCTAGAGAAGATTGCTGAGTTCTAAATTATTTTGTGGGCTGACTTGATTTTACTGTTTCCGAAGCCATCACCACTCAGACTTTCCAGCCCAATGACCCAATGAGGGAAGGAAGGGGATAATGTCAATAGACTTTTTGTTAGGGTCCACAAAGGTGCCCCTCTTTGCCACTGTGGGAGAAGAATAGAATAGGCCTTTCTTTGAATTTATCATTATTGAAGATTCAGGAAGTTCTTGAAGGGGAGTATGAATGTACGAGAAATGTTTCTATTAAATTTGTTGCTCTCATTTCTCATTACTATAATTTATTATGTTTGTTGAGAATAAAATCTTTTTCACAGATACATCATCAAAAGAGAGACATTAGGGGATACAGTGAGCTATTTGCCACTCATTCCTAGGACCTAAACTGTAAATATCTGATTGAGCTACACACTATTAAGATACTGCTTCTTTGTTGTCGGATTTTCTCATCTAACAGAATGATGATGTATTAGTGGATGTAAGGTGAACTATGACAAAGCTTCCTTTGAGCTTTTTACTTCTTGGGAAATGTATGTTTCGGCTGTGGGCAGTTAAACTAAAGCCACATCCAATTTTTTTTTCCAGTGGACATTTAAAAACATTCACATTCAGGGCAATTATGAGTGGAGGGTAATAGCAGTAGGGTGCGGAGGAGTTTAAAAATTCAGTCTAAGTCAAATATTGAATAGATGTGAAAACAAATCTAAGACCCAAGCTTGTTAAATGATTTCCTTGTGGTCAACAGTGAGAGGGTAGTGCTGTGGCTTCTAGGCTTCTCTTTTATGCAGACAGGTCTCAAGAATGAGAAGATGAATGCCCTCACCTCTTTGTGGAAAAGCTAGTGAAGCCGATTTGTAGGTGTGCTGTACATGTGACTTTTGCTCTTGGAAAGAAATCAAGACTGAGGAAAACAAGACACAATAAAGAATTACTTTGTAACTCCCCAAACATTATTAACCAGCCTCGGAACTTCCTTCTGCAGCCCAGCATGACCTCAGGCAAGCTTCCACAGATAATGATTATACAGGATAGTCATAATTACTCAGAACTCATGTCAATTCCAAGATCCTGTAAGACCCAGGGCGGAGTGACTTTCAAACTTCACTGTGACTCACAGTAAGAAACATTTTACAGTTGGACCCAAGCATCTACATTTAGAAACATTTTAGGTTAGGACCCACATGCATCTGAAACAAAAAAATTCATGAAAAAAAAACAGCAGTTACTCTTACTCTGTTTAATGTACTTTTATTTCTTCTTTCTCTTTTTTTCTTTTTTTCCATTCTCTTCGGCTCTATTTTATTTGAAAAGAAAGAATGAGACCTCCTTATCTTGAACCACTCAATCGATTTCCCTATCTAGGAACGGGTCTTGACCCAAGGTTTAAAAAAGGTGACTCCAGTCTGCTTCCAAGAGCTTACTGCCTGGAAATCCCTGCTGCCCTCAGGTGAAAGTTCTGACAAGTGCTGTGTGTGTTCTGCAGCAGAGCGGGTCCGGGGCCTTTTATTTTTTTCACAAGTCCATGAAGCCTGACCATCCTCACTCCCACAGCCAGTGGTTTGACAGGAAGAGGGAAGTTTACATTTGTGTCTCTTCAGCCTCCGCTGCTGCCTGCTTCTAATCAGCTGAATCTGAGCTCTGCAGACCGGGTGTTTTCCTAGATCCATGGGGAAGTGTGGCATCTAATTCCTTGTTATGAGTTAGAGCAGAGCCGGCACATTCTGAGAATATGACACTGGAGGATGTGGGAAGGAGAGAAGGCATAGGAGGAAGAAGGAAATCTCTCTTGGGAAGGAGGTAGTGAAAATCACCTGAAATAGAACAAAACAGACAAAATCCCCACCCCTGCCTGTAACTGAATGGTGATCTGGAATGGGAGTGGCCTCTTTTTTTGTTTTGTTTTGTTTATTTTACTGCATTTATTTCCTCTTCTCAATGCGGTACCCACACCAAGCCGGTTTGGATGGATCCATTCAGGAAAGTTGTAAAGAATAATGGAGCGTGGGGAGGGGACCTGCAAAGATACAGTCGGATGGGGAGTCAGACTTCTGTGCTGTATGTATCATCCTGCCCGTTGCCAGGTGGAGTCACATGGTCATGACTTCTCTTTAACACCATGTCCTACTTTGTAGGCTTCACAATGTCCATTTTGCAGAGTGTTGGGGAGAGTTTTGGTAGGTAAATGATGTTGCTAGTTGAAGAGTGTCTTCTGAATGGAACCTCTGGGCCATGCATTGGAATCGGGCTTTTCTCAGGAGAGAGACAAAGGCAAACGCTGCCATGAGCCATCTTCGTCCTCTTTCCCATGTGTCCTTGTGCATGTGTTACCTCATCTGTCAGGGGCCGTTCCTGCAGCTGCACCAAGGAGACAGCAATAGGATGGTTGTGAGTTTGTGGGGAAAATTGCAAAGTGACGCCCGGAGTGGAGGAGGCCTGCCTCGACTTGGCGGTGTTCATTTTATCCCCAGTGTGTACCACAAACAGCACCTGGCATGTAGTTGGTGCTCAATGAATATTTGACAAATGAATGAATAAATCACGTTGGCTACAATAATGGTTTATTATAATATAAAAAAGATACTATAAGAGGAGCTGGTCTGGGCTGGGGAGATCTTAAGAGCCATGTCTTTCAAAGAATTTATTCTGAGTTTGGGAAAAGAGAATCAGTAACAGCACAATCGTACAATCTTTGATAAGTCAGTGTGAGTACGCCAGTAGGCATAGATGATGTCAGCGTAAGCAGAAGTGGTTGCTGCTGGCAAGGAGTCGCAGTCTAGTTGCGGAAGGCAAAGGTTACAGCCCAGCACCGGGGATAGCTACAGGAAGGGCCTCTGTATCTCACAGGGCTGGGGTTGGAGACAGCAGTCCTGGGAGCCAAACTTTGGCGGGCTCCACAGACCCTGGAGCAGTAAAGGGAGGACAGAGAAGGACTTCTTGCCCAGGGAGGGGCCTCACCCCGAGAACTGCGAGGGGAAGGAATGGACGGCCAGTCCAAAATGGCCAGGGCAGTCCTGAGAAGGGATCGGGCTTGGGAGCACAGATCCTGCTGGCCTGGCAGGGCCTGGGGTCATGAGCAGGTAGTCTCCTATCCGGAGGACAGTGAGAGCTGTTGAAAGGTTATTGGGGGGGGGGGGCGGTGCGCACAGGGTATGGTGGCGTGAGAGGTAAATGGTTGAGGAAAACCAGTCCTGCGGTGATGCTGTCGGGGGCAGGCCTGCATGCTGTATTTTGGGAGGTATCCCAACTATAACAACATCATGGTGGCGAGCAAAACAAAAACAGAACCTTAGTTCAAAGAGGAGAACTTTGTTATTATTTGCAAATAACAGTTGCAGGAGTGACACACAATAAGCTAATAATAATGCCCCCACTACTTTTATTATGAAAACCGAAGCCTGAGCGGCTGACTTTTCTAGCCACTTTTGCAGGACATTTAAATCCCTCTCGCCGGCCCTTTGTTCCTGTGTTGCCATGGAGTGTCAATAACCCGGCTCAGAATAACCCGGGCAGTGACATGCGAGGTACAGCCTGCTTGCTGGCATGCCGGCTGGCCAGGTTATACTGTTGTCATTGCTCCCGTCTTGGGAGGAGCACGGGGCAGCTGGTGGCCCTGGCAGCCGTGAAAGGTGTAGGTCTCTTGGCTGCCTAGAGTTTGAAATGCAACCCAGACTTGCCTGCCTACTGAGCATGTGCGGCTCCCGATGGAGCTGATAGCCACTGAAAATAGCCCACTGAGCACCTGTCCCTTGTACACCAGGCCCTGGCCGACTGCCATCGAGGACAGTGGGGACTCAGCTTGGTGCATAGGTGAGGGGCTGCTGGATTTTATTGGTTCTTGGGAAGATCTCGGGAGCCTTTGGGCCTGGCTTAAATAGACAATCAAAAGGCAGCAGCCTCTTCGGAGCAGGTCCCTTTGGCACTTGTGGAGTTAGCAGGTGGTCACAGTGGCTGCGTACACAACAGTATGTGCTGAAGACTCCATGCAGTTCTTTCTGCTCGGCCAGACGGTGGTCCAGTAGACTGAGGGTATACGTTTTCTCTTGGAAGTAGCAGCTTCCCTGAAAAACTCCCAGAAGGTAGCCATCCATGGTTTCTACTGCCTCAGTTTAGGACAGGGAGGCATTGGTTTAAACTATTTTGTTTGATTTTTTTTTTTAACCTGTTCTTGAATCCCCCATGATTGTCAGTAGATCACTTCAATGGGGGGTCTCATTGCCAGCTTCTTCTTTCTCAGCAGTCCAGATGTGGGCATAGAATAGAATCCCAGCAGGTGAGAGGACTGTCTGTTCCCCTTTGGGGCTCTTTCCACTGCCTTCTGGGTTTTCATCTCCTCAGCGACTTGCCATTGTTGGGCACAGTTAGCATGCCAGTGTGGATGGAAGCGGGCTCTGGAAGGAAATGCTTCCTGAAATGACTGGTGGTATTAAAGCTACTATTTAAAAGTGACCCTTCGTAGATACTTGGGTTATCTTTAGGCTGTCAGGGCTCTGCAGCTACGGGAGCCAGTGGGAGTCTGTGGAAACTCTGGACTGTTGCTTTTGCCTTCGTTGGTGTTTAGATATTCTCGTTCCCCAGCCAGTGGCCTCGTGACACATCTCAGATTTAGCTGCCTTTCCTCTGCCAAGGTCCGAGATGATTGTGGAAGCTGGGAAGGGTGTGCTGTGCCACAGAGACTGGGGTGGGGTGGGAGAGGGAACGAGTGTTTGAAAAGCCAGTTCTGGTTCACAGCACTCTCCAAAAATGCTTTTGGTTTCTACCTTGAGTGTAGGCACCCGGAGCCTTTCTGTGGGCTCAGAGGTTAAAAGAGAATAAGCTCAAAATGACCCAGACTCAACTGTGTCATGGTGACTGTAGAACCCTTAAGTCTATGACTAATAAGCCAATCTTCTTAAGTGTTGAATTTGGGAATTAGTGAATTCTTGTGGACTGTATTAATTAGACTGATAGGGGAAAGAAGATTTACAGAGCAAAGGTCCAGTTAAAGGCTGGAATACAGATGCTCAAGGCATGTATTCATGGGATCGAAGGCATGGGATTCTTCTCACAATTAACCTTGCCTGGTGTTCTGGGCCTGGTAGGGCCTTAGGACATGAACTGGGAAATTAGGGGATAGGGAAGTAGCAGTATTTGAGGCTTGATCGTTGCCCTAGTTTTTTACTCTTAGATACCTTAATCTCGTGGGCTTCTTCCAGGCTGGGAGCAAATAGTCTAGAAAGCACCTTGTTCCCTCTGTGCTTTTTTTCTGGAGTGGGGTAGAGTAGGGAGCTAGAAAGCAGGAATTTAACTAATTCTGGACATTAAAAAAAAAAATTTTTTTTTTAACCTTTGGCTAAAATTGCCAAATGCCTAGAGGCTGACATCCTAAGACTGTTGTCCAACAAATTGTAGCCCTGCCTGTCTTCTGTAGGATTTATCTCTATGGTTGGAAAGCTTTCAGAAAGGCTATGGGGTGTGGTGGTGTTTTGCTGCTGGTAAATAGAGCCAAGATGGGCAACCTTGAAGGCCCCATTGCTGGTAGGGTACAGAAGGGCAGATAGAGGGGGGAGCCTTGCTCTGAAACCACCCTGTAGTTCTTTCTCCACTGTTCTAGCCCATGTAGAACCCCTGGTTGGAGTTTCCTAACACCAGAATTTTCCATACAGAGCCTGGCTAGGAAACCCTCACTGGAGCAAGCCATGCACTGCCTTGTTAGCCTCTGGAGCATTGAGAGACAACCCACATGAGTTAGGCACACCTCTTCCCACACTGTGAACAGAGCTTCTAGCCTCAACACCGGATGGGCGGGACACCATCACAGGTTCTCTTCAAACCTAAACCAGGAATGGCTTCCCTGAAATGTTTGTTATCATTCACCAGGTCCTTTTCTCTTCACCCTCAAGCTGTGGTCCTCTGTCTTACTCTTTCTGTTACGTAGAGCTTCCCTCAGACCGGGGCATTGTCACTATATATGGTGGGGATATTTTCTGGTAATTAAAGGAATTCCTTAGTACGTAGTTTCCATTAGGCCTTGTAATCATTTATTTCTCTGAAGCGGAGAGTCAAGAAGTTTGAAGACACGATGCAAAAGGTCATATTTTCCCCTGTTGTTTCATCAACCTGGTGCATGCCGGAAAGCTGTGTCTTTGCTACATTCTGGGAATCATAAAAAGCACGGAAAAGACAGACCAATATTGTCTTAGGTCAGTACCCCACGATGTTCTTTAACTTGTTAGTCACTTAAACACAGACCAAGTTTTTGGCTTTGAAATAAAAAGTGTGGCTGCTGCAATGAGGCTTATTTTATAGGGATTATTTCAGAGACAAGGAGTCAGCCCAGACACAAAATAAACAGATGGCACTTTTTTCCCCCCCAACTCTCGGCTTCAGTGGTTCAAATGCAGGATGACTTGGGAATCCTTATCACCTTCAGCAGAGCAAGAAGGGGAAAATGATGTAATTCCCTCTTCCCCACTCCCTGCTGAAAACACCGTTACTTTCACCGAGAGAAGAAAAATGGCAGCAAATACCAGGGGGCATCTCCTCACTGCCGAGCAGGCAAGTCCTGCATGACGCCCTTCACGTGGCTGGAGTCGGGGCGCTTATGATGCGTCGATCGTTCTGGTCACCTTCACGTCGTAGTAGCCCAAAGTCCTCCCATCAGCCATCCAGGGAAGGATCATCATTAAGAGCCCTGCTGTTCTATTAATGTACTAAATAATTCCTTGTTTTAGGGACACTTGTGTTTTACCTCCTTCTCTGAACGGACAGACAGACAAACAGAACACCTACCGGACCTCACCACAAGTATTCATTTTCTACACTTGTAAGCCGGAGTAGGTGAACAGATGTGATGTGCCGGCGAGCTCCTCTGAGAAGTGGTTTGCACAGACATGCTGGCTCAGTGACTAAGCCTTGCCTCAAGATCTCTGCTGACATTTAAAGACTTTATAGGCTCAGTCTGCTCTGAAAACCAGCATCATGTCTCTTCCCCCCTCTAAATCCTGTCTGTGAGGAGAAAATTCATTGTGAAGCAAATACTCATCAGGCGTGTACTCCTTTCAATTATTGAGGCAGGTGGGGGTATAAAACAGTGAACAGAGTAGGCTCAGTTCCTACCCTCACGGGGTTTCTAGTCTAGAGGAAAGACTTGCACCTTTTGTCGCCAAACAGACACGTGCATGGGAGTGTATGCAGGTGGTTCCTACTCTAAATCCAAGGGTATGCACAAGGGTTTCCCCAGAGGGAAGGCAGATGCTAACTAGGAAAATGGGATGTCGTCAGGAAGGGAGTGAAGTCTTACCTGCGGGGGGAATTCCATATCTAAAGGACCTGAAGTTCTAGAGCAAGAGAGGCCTTCCAGAAATGGAGAGGAGCCTAAAGAGGTGGTGATGAGCTCCACCAGGACTTATGGCCCCACGAACCACCCCGTCTCTATTTCAACAACCATGGCAGGCAGAGAGGACTACATCTGAATGGGGATGCCCTTTGCTCAGTTCCAGAATGCTGGAGCAAGGACGCATTTATAGGCATTGTCAGTTCAAAATCTTGGGAATCCTGAAATCATTTTTTGTTGTTATTCTAATTTGTACGTGATCCTGTTTGATCTTTCTTAACTCCTGGAATATGTTTTCTTCTTGGCTTTACAACTTGGCCAAGTATTGGTTTCTATGAGCAGGAAAAAAAAAAAAAAAGTGATTTGGGTTCCCTAAGTGGGGGTTTTTTATAATGCGAGCACTTAGGGTCATGATGCACTGTATTCCCGAGCATATAGCTCACCTTCTTGCCAGACCATCAGATGCCCTTCACGAGGCATTCCAGACTGACCTTTGTGTTTCTGTCTTAGGAGCAGGCTTCTGGCACTGATACCTGGCATTGCCAAATCCGTCACTGAGCCTTTGTTTAATGCCAGAGATCTCAAATGCTTTCCGATTCTGGAGAAGTGCCAAGCTGCACTCTTGGATTAGGAGGCCGTGGAAGGACTCCCGTATCTATAAGCTTAATATAAGCTGTCATTTCAAATGAATGAATCATTTATGCTGTTGGAAGGAATCCAGGATGTTTGGGGTTCCTTTTTTTAGCCTATAAAATTCTGAGCTGTGTGACTTTTATAAGAGTAGTCTAATCACCACATTGTTATTTGTGCTACTTTAAGGTGAGTCTCTAAGAAATTCAGTCTGTTTCTTTTGCTGACCTCTGGGGTCATAGCTGCAAGCTGGTCTACTTGCAGTCTTTTCTTATTTGTCTTTTATGTCAGACTTTAGTGGGAAAAATGAGGTTTTGTGCATCATTTAGAATGATAATCAGTTTAAATGCTTTAAGTATTAGGGAGTGCATGACTGAGAACGCTGAAGATAAGCCCGTAGTGTTGTGCTTCGATTTGTCAAGTCCCACTTAAAACATAAACGTGGAGGGCGCCTGGGTGGCTCAGTTAGTTAAGTGTCTGTCTGCCTTTGGCTCAGGTCTTGATCCTGGGATCCTGGGATTGAGCCCCACATCAGGCTCCCTGCTGAGCAGGGAGTCAGCTTTTCCCACTCCCCCTGCTTGTGTGCTCTCTGTCTCTGTCAAAAAAATAAATAAAATCTTAAAAAAAAAAAAAAAAACAAATAAAATGTAAATGTGAATACTTTTACTCTGAGGTACAAGATTATGCCAAACTGTGGACAGTCTTAAAAAGTCCACAGTGCTCTTTGCTCAGCCTCTTCCTATGATAGTCTATGGTTAGGCTACAAGAGTAGCCGTATCCAGAGGATGAACTGAGTATCTCCCAGAGCAAGAAAGATTTCTTTTTTTAAAGATTTATTTGTTTATTTGACAGACAGAGATCACAAGTAGGCAGAGGGGCAGGCAGAGAGGGAGGAGGAAGCAGGCTCCCTGCTAAGTGGAGAGCCCGATGTGGGGCTCGATCCCAGGACCTTGGGACCATGACCCGAGCCGAAGGCAGAGGCCCTAACCCACTGAGTCACCCAGGCGCCCCAGAGCAAGAAAGACCTTTGAAAAGATTTGGGATTCTGAGCCTGGGCCCCTAGTTGTGGAGCTGGCCCCCAACCCTCCCATGACCGGCTGCGGCCCCCAGTCAGGGCTGGGCTGCACGTATGTTCAGAGGGACCTGGTTCTGGTGATACAAAGGGCACACAGTGCCAGCCATAACACTGAGTAATGCTGGGAGGAGCCTTTTAGAACAAACAATGTGGGGGAACTTCGCAGACGGGGAATACCTCTGGCTTGACATTTAAATTACTGAATTATTTAAATGAATGTCAATTAGGTGGAGTAGACTGGCTGCCTTCTGCCAGGGCACTTCCTAGTTATTTGCACAGGCAAGTGTAAAATACTTCATATTAGATGTGGCGCTTCCTGTCTGTCCTGTTGAAAACCAGTCACAGAAGGTGACTGTCCATGCCTTGCTATGCCTCGGTGTGTACTGTACTCCTATCACTTTCTGAGAGATTAGAGGCCCACAGACTATTACCTGTGGCCCTACAAGGGATTTTGTGATCACTCTCGCATCCTAGGTGCCACCCCCCGCCCCAAACCACTCCAAATGAAATATCACAGGCCCACACATGTTACGGTTATTCCGAAATTTTGATGAGACTGAAACAGTGACTCATGGGCATTGTGGGGCCTGCTGTGTTCTTAGAATTGTGGATATTAAGATAGGAAAATGCTACTACCTTGCTTTTAACCTTCTTTGTTGAATCAGTAATCCTAGCTCAGGAATCTTTTTGGCATCTCTTCGACTAATCCACTCTGTTGGATGAAACTGCCAAAGTAGCATTTAACTAATGTGTGTGTGCGTGCAGGCATGTGGGCGGAACATGTGGTCATTCTTATAGACTTACGAATTCAGGGTCTTCATTTATCCTGGGTGGTATATAAAAAATAGATTCAGGAAGGGCTCTGCTAATTAGTTATATGGAAATATACAAATTAAGAAGATTAAATGTTGGTGAGAAGCACAATTGGAAATGAAGCTGGTGAAAGCTTTGTACTTTTCCCATTAGCTCACCGCCAGACTGAGGTCATGGTTCTTTCTAGCAGAGATTAAGTTAATTATCACGTATCATTAACGACCATCTTTCTTCCCCTTTTTTCTCTTTCTGGATTGTGGAGGTGAGGCGATGAAAACTCTAGTTTTTGACACCCTAAGAAGAATGACCTATTTAAAGGCAGTTAACCCCAGGCCACTTGTGTACAGCTAGTGGAGGGATATAAAGATTCAAGGAGAGTGTTTAATAAATGAATGAATCCCTTTGACTTAGTTTATGATCCCTACAGGATAAGATCTGATTACAGTTGATAACCCGTGAATGCCTGCGTTCACTGCATAGTTGGGTATAGTGAGTCGAATTTACTGAAGATTTACCTGAGGCTCCTCAATTCTGGCAAAATTCTTTAGGTTACAATCCAGACATCTGTCAGACCATCCTCACATCCTGTCAAAAGATAGGGACCTTGGAAGGGCAGTCCACATCTTAGGTCTTTGGAGCTAGAATTCAGTTTGGGTTCTAATTTTAGTTATATTATATTTTGTTTTTTAAGTAGGTGCTACCCCCAGCTTGGGTGGGCTTGGGGCCTGAACTCACTACCCTGAGATCAAGAGTCACATGGTCCACCAACTGAGCCAGCCGGGCACCCCAAGGGCTCTGATTTTAAAAGCAAGAGTTCAGTCTGAGAGCTCGTGAGAGGAATTGTTATTTTTATCTATTTTTTAAAAAAATTTGATGTTTTTTATTATAACCACAAGATGTCATTAATTGTTTTGTACCTGACCATCCATTTCCATAGGATGGATAGTGAGTGAGGCCTCTGTTGTCTAGCATTACCTGTTAGTGGTTGCTCCTCCTGGATCCCAGGTGTAGCGAAGTCAGTAACCCATACTCCTCAGTCCATTATGAATCCGTGAACAGCTACTCTCTTGCATTATTTCCCTTTCACTCCTTTGTCCTAATGCAGAGTCCTCAGTCCTATCCCAGTGTCAACAGACACAACCTCTTCAGTGCTTGAATATTTAGGATTTTAAAATATGTGTTCGTGTTTCAAACGTTCACGAATGCATTATTGCATGGTTTTAAAATACAGTATTTAAAATCCCCTGCTGTAGATCACAAACAAATCAGCATGACACCATTAACTCCCCCCTTACCCTGCCTATCCATTTCCCTCCAAAGAATCATCACCTGTTGGCAGCATAGTTGGCAACCCTCAGCCCAGCTCTGTGCCATTCAAGAGTGGCAAGCATGTCTAGACTCCCTAGAAATATTATCTTTCAACTCACTTTTGGCAAGTGTAAACTTTTTGCTGGATTATGTCAACAGATATATATGTTTTTCATCCTCATAGAAATAGATTGGTACTGGAATTTCTCTAGGCAGGGAAAATAAAGGCTATCTTTTGGCTCATTAAAATTTTTTCTCATTAAAAATGTCGGAGGCTCTTGATTCTCGGGGGTGAGACTGGTGACATACACACACTGTCAGCGGCTATTTTGGATTTCCTGCTTTCAGGCATGTCTTTGCTCTTGGATGAGCCCCTTGTGGTTTTCAAAAGAACGAGCAAGTCAATTATAAATAGAAGGCTTGTGTCTGTGTGTCTGTATGCACTTACTCTGTGGGATGAGGCACCCACATTACAGTGGGTAGTGAACTATTTTTCACTTCTTTGAAGAGGGAAGAAGAAAGATTAAGAACACTTTTCTCTTTTTGAGATAACCCACGTCTCTACACACACCCACACAAATCTGGGTAAATGAACTTGACATTTTCAAAGACCTTACCTTAAGGTCTCCTCTTGAAAGCACAGCCACCCGACCTGTTATTTTAAGAAAGAAGCAGTTATCTCACAGACCTGCTGCAGGGGGTTCAAGAATTAGAAGGCAGTCAATCTGTGCCAGAGGCCTTCGGAGCGAGCTTCTGCAAGCTGCATATCTTTATATGAACGCTGCTTCAGAACCTCCAGGACTTGGCTGTTTACGTCCTGTCTGCACTTTCCTTCCTGACTAGTGCAAACTGTTGGGACCAGCAAGTCTGAACTGACCAGGCAAGGGAAAAGAAAGAATGGTCTGAAGAATTAGACTGCAAATGAGTGTTTCCTGAAGAAGATAATTAGGGGGTCTGATCAGATGTGCTTCACTCATGGATGATACATTGTTGCCTCTTTCCACCACACCTTGGACCCACCAGGTGTGGACTGCTCCTGTGGTCCTGCCCCTTTCCTTACTGTCAAAACATTGTTCTGTGCCCTCTGACTCCTTGCACCCTTATCTTCAATAATCAGTGCCAGTTTTTTTCTGCCAGTTCAAAATGTGGAAGCAGCTATGAATTTCCATTGTAATGAACATGAAAACTTCAGTGTTACTAGTATTGAAAAATTAGTCTAGGCATCTGGCTGCAAATATTGGTAAGAGATATTTGTAATTAGAGGCTGCATCCTTGGAAACTCTCGATTATACTGGTAAATTACAGATAACGGCGGGAACACCAGCATTCCTTCTATTACTGGTTGATAGATTAGTACAGAGTTACCAGGAACTGATATTAACAATTGCCATATATTTAGGAGGCTTTTTTTTTTTTTTTTAAACATAAACTTGATGAGCATTATGTTCTGGAAGAATATTTTATTATTATTTTTTTTATTTTTAAAAGATATTTATTTACTTATATATCTGTCAGAGAGAGCACAAGCAGGGGGAGCAACAGGCAGAGGGAGAAGCAGGCTCCTGACTGAGCAGGGAGCCCCATATGGAGTTCAATCCCAGGACCCTGGGGTCATGGCCTGAGTCCAAGGCAGCAGACTCTTAACTGACTGAGCTACCCAGGTGCCCCAGAACATTTCATTTTGATGCGAGAGAATTGGGATGTGAGAGCCCATCAGGCCAAAGGTAACGTGAAAGCCACAGTGGGGAAAGTTCATTGTCAGAAGCCTGTAGGTCCATGATAACCATTCTTTGGCCTGGTATGATCTAAAAGAGTACACAGCTCAGATAAATGTACTCATATTGAGAGGTGATTATTATTTGGTGGTTGGTCAAGTGAGAGATAAAAGATAACAGAATGTGGACATAACAGCCAACGATGATGCTTGGCCTGACTTTCTGTTGGTAAATGTATTGTAATGGTCTTGGAGAAACGGTCTTGTTCGCCTAATGGGAATAAAACCTGTGTAGTGATTTTCTTTTCCTTGTTCTTGCTCCTTTGCAGATGAGAAGCCCAAGGTGAACCCCAAACTTTACATGTGTGTGTGTGAAGGCCTCTCCTGCGGGAGTGAGGACCATTGTGAAGGCCAGCAGTGCTTTTCCTCACTGAGCATAAATGACGGCTTCCATGTCTACCAGAAAGGCTGCTTCCAAGTCTACGAGCAGGGGAAGATGACCTGTAAGACCCCGCCATCGCCCGGCCAAGCTGTGGAGTGCTGCCAAGGGGACTGGTGTAACAGGAACATCACGGCCCAGCTGCCCACTAAAGGTTCCCATGGACTTTTCTATTTCTAGATCAAGGGTTTCCGTTGGTGTTGTTCTGATTCTGTGTGGGTTAAAGATGGAAGTAGCCACAAGGCTTTCCTCCTACTCTTTAAACTAGAGGCCAGGAGTGAGAAGAAAGATAGCTCTAGGTGAGGAAGGGAAAGGTATGGCCTTTTGGAATCTAAAGGGAGTATAGATATCTTTGGGTAAGGGAGCAAGGTAATGGCCATCTTGGGGATGGTTTGGTTGACTAGATCTCTCTTGGTCGTCGTGTGCAGGCCAACGGCTCCTTTCTCTGTTCAGGAGCCATGATGTCATAATTTCAGAAACAGTTCGGCTTGGTAAATATTTATCTCTATGTTAAGCGTGTAGGAAGGAAACTGGAACATAAGACTCTGGTGGCTGAGTGGAATAGGTTTTCTTCTTTATGAGGAAAGAGACAAAGCCTCACTAACCTTTGCTCCCATATCTGATTTCCCAGTGAACAGTCACTGAGTCTTGAAGCTGGGTCAGATTTCACATGAACCTTGTAGTTTATGTGGCATCTTCTTTATGTTGTATTCATATGGATTCCATATCCAGGGGAATTTAGTCTCGCTCTGGAGCGGTTACCCCATAAAATGAGCCCCAATTTGCTATCTCGAAGTCCCTGCAAATAATAATGTTCCTTAGTCTTTGTAGACTCATCCAAGCCAGTTGATTCTCTTAACCTATTGTACATTTTTAATTGGCTTAAATTTAAAAGTACTTAATTTTGCACTCCGAAAAGAAGAAACAAACCAAAAAAGTGGACTGGGAGAGGCTCCTAGGATCACCCAGGGCCAGAAATGTCAGCTAGCAGGGGGAGAGACAGAAAAAAAAAAAAAAAAAAACAAAACTGGTAGGAGGTTATGCTGTGCGGTATTTCAGTTATGGTGATGACCGGAAGGCATATAGAAAATGTTAATTCTGATATGCAAATGGGGTTGAATAATACAAGAAGATTTTTAAAAGAGAGATTAAGTGTTTAAATGGCTAAAACTAAAAGGGTACTTGATGGGATGAACTTTTCTCTTAACCTTTGTGAATTAAATTGTAATTAATGGAGTGGATGGCCATGAAGAATTATCTGCACTGACGCAGGAGTTGTACCTACAGTACGGAAAGTTCCTAATCTGTAGAACACTCTGTAAGACTTGGAGTTGTAAGAGGAAATTTATTTTCTCGACTTAAGGAATTTCTAATTCAATTAGGGAGGCACCATATTTATAATTTAATGTTGTATATAATTAGTTTTACACTTTATCGTACAAATGACATGTACCATGGGGTATTATGTGCCAAGTCGTTGATTAATTTGGATTCGGAAAGTTAAAAGAAATGTATAAAGGCTGTCAGGCTTGTGGAAGGATTGTGGATTGCGGAAGGCGGCAGAGACGTGGAAAAGGCCTGTGTGGGGAAGAATGGAGCTTTTGGTGACGACGTGTCTTAAGGGGTCTGACATTCAGAGATGGTTATTGGTTGGGGACCTTTTAATTATGGACCATCACTATCCAACCAAGAGATTTTTTTTGTTTAACTCCCTAGGCAAGTAGAAAGTCTTTGTGTATATTTGCCCGAGTGGTATGTGAGTGTTGGAGCGAATACATGGCTGTTTGAATGGGTAATGCGATAATGCCGAGCAAGGGGGTGAATGAGTGATTAGGCGAGCGAGTGAATCAGTGAATGAATGTTTTGAGCAAGTGAATATTGAATAAGTGAGGAAAAGAACAGATGAATGAATCGGTTCCCAGGCAGAAATCGTGATGTGGAAAGATCAATGAGAATTCAGTGGTAGACATCCAAGATACACTGAGGAGAGAGACCACAGATTGGGTAATTTGTTTTTAACTCAGCACTTTCTTATAGGAGTATCATAGCATCATCTCTGTCTGTAAGGGCTCAGGATAAAACATTCCTACGATTGAATTTGTGTTAAGAAGAGTAGTACCAGGGACTTGTGAAGTACTTTGTATCATAAACGTACTTCCACCTACGTGCGCTAATGTGGTTGGTTCTCGGTAGAGTTTTTCAAACTCTGGTTGTGCCTGAATGAATAATGGTTCAAATGACCAGGCCGTTGGCTGGGTATTAGGAAATATTTTAGTTTTTAACAGTTCGTGACTTAGGAGACCAGGTGGTCAGGCTCAGGAGCTACTTGTTAGGTATCAGTTATGCTAAATAATAAGTAAACCGTGATCCTTACAGCCAATTGCATTCCTTTTCTCCCCCATCTCCAGGGAAATCCTTTCCTGGAACACAGAATTTCCACTTGGAGGTCGGCCTCATTATTCTGTCCGTAGTATTTGCAGTATGCCTTCTAGCTTGCCTCCTGGGAGTCGCTCTCCGAAAATTTAAAAGGCGCAACCAAGAACGCCTCAATCCCAGAGATGTGGAGTACGGCACCATCGAAGGGCTCATCACCACCAATGTTGGAGACAGCACTTTAGCAGTGAGTTTGAGACCCCAGGGAATCCCAAGCATAACAAAGATGGTGAAACATGCTTTCTTCTTTCCATCGTGAAATGCTAACTAGTAGCGGGGGCTGGACAGTGTGCACATGTACCACTGGTCACTTGTGTCCTAGGCAAGCCTGTGTTGGCCTGTGTTTAGTCTCCCATATGTGAGAACATTTTTTAGACAGACATTTGTGTTCAGTAAGGGAGGGGATTTTTTTTAGTAGATTCTTGGTAGTTGTTTTTCTTTTGGGAGTAAGGGAAAGGTGAGGAGAATGGTTGCCTATAATCATTGGGGGGCAGAGGGGAGGGGTGGGACTTGGAGTAACTCAGTTACTCTATTTTTAGCAATATAAGTGCTTTCAAAAAAAGCACCTTTGCTTAATATTAAAATCACTTTCCCTTCTAGATTATTTTAACACCCTGTAATTTAAGACTTTAAAATTTGACATCCAAAAAAGCTGCTGTTAAACTTTGCACGCTCCTGTGCTGCCCCCTTGTGGAGGTAGTCGTTTGGTTAAATCAGTGCTGTCCAATAGAAATAGGTGTGCCACATCTGTAATTTTAAATTTTCTGGTGGCCACTTAAAAAAAAGTTTAAAAAACCCCCACTGTAGGTGATATTAATTTTAACAGCATATTTGATCTAATGTATATAGTTACCATTTTAGCATATAATCATCAGTCAGAAAGAATTATGAATGTGCTGTTTTACATTCTTTTTATTTTTTTTTGAACTAAGTTTTTAAAATATGGCACATATGTTAAACTCACAGCATATATCAGCTCAGACTAACCACATTTCACTTGCTAAAAGTCAATACGTGGCTAGCAGCTACCCTCACAGACAGCTCAGGGTCAGACACCATTGGATTCATATGTTTTCAAGTTATTCTTTTGCATATTGTTCAGTGGTAAAATCACATGAAAAAGTGTCTTCCTTTTTTTAACTTTTAAAAATTGTCAAGTGTTAATGTGGAAGAAACTTAAACTTTAAGTGAGAAAAGGGAACCACTTGCTATAAATAGGTTACAATAATGTGCAAAAGAAAGAAGTGATAATAGCATTCTGAAATGATCCTAGGCTGAGTCTGATGCCTTCTCTGAAAAAGGTGAAGATTAGGGAGTGTGAGGTGTTAAAGACATGCTGATACCCAGTCAGGACTCTCCTTGTCATATTTGATGGAGGACCATCCAGGTATATAACTTTCTAATGGGATCCTGCGTTATTTGATGTCATGGTCATGCATCAGCTAAGATCATCTCCTATTAAGTCTTGGTCTGCTAGACGACAAGCTTATGAGTTTGTGGAAGGTCTGCAGGCGAGCCTGCTCTCCAGCTTCCTCTCCACTGGAGAAGACTCACCCTCACCGATCTCTGTAGCTCAGGTGCTGTTCTTGGACCAATCTTGGCGAGTTGTTAAAACGTTTGGTGGTGGCTGATACAGGCTGAGAAATAGCCCATCCTCCTGCCTTCCCTATCCTTGGGCCACCAGTCAAGCATACATTTTTGTATAAAAACCAGGAAGGAACCAAAAAACAAACAAACAAAACCAGGAAGGAACCTTGTTTTTTTCCGTTTACCTCCCTATTTAGATCATGGTATGGCAGAACTGGGGAAGAGAGGAGATGAGGACACTCTGCTTCCCAAAGTAGAGAAATACAGCTCCCCCCTGCCCAAGGTTTCATTTATTTGACAGAGAGAGAGAGAGATCACAAGTAGGCAGAGAGGCAGGCAAGAGAGAGAGAGGGAAGGAGGCTCCCCACTGAGCAGAGAACCCGATGCAGGGCTCGATCCCAGGACCCTGAGATCATGACCTGAGCCGAAGGCAGATGCTTTAACTCACTGAGCCACCCAGGCACCCCGAGAAATATAGCTTTTCGTTTGAAATGTACTTAGACGTTTCTTTCCCATATTAAGGAAAACTCAATGAGTTTATTGAGTTAGGAGCAAGATATGAGGCTGAATCCTGAGGTTCTAAAGTCAATCAGTCAGAACTCCGTTTCCGCAGAACTGCTAACCTCCATGGCTAATGATAGGAATATCTAGTGTGAATCACTGTTTGAATAGCTTTTGTCACTTTGGTGGAGGAATGGGAGTGTATACCAGAATTGTCTTCTCCACTCAATCATGTTAGAGGACAGTATATCGCGATAACAATCATAGCAAAGAACACTGTTTAAAACAAGTTATCATTTTTGGTATATATACTTGCTTATTTAAGTGATACGCTCATTTATGTTATTCAACAAAGCCTATCTCGCTGAACAGCCTCCTGCATTGAAAAAGAAGCCTTGGGTTCAGGAGTTGAAGTCGATGTTTGTCAGTCATCGGCTGATGGCAACCCCCTGCCTTAAGTCTATGAGCTAGATTTAAAACCATGATTCTATATTATGAAAAAAAAACCCCACATTTGTTTAATTTTCAGAATTATTCTCTCAAAAAAATTGAATGAATAAAGGGAAGAAAGTACAGCAAAAGAGATGGTTAGGGAGATGTGAAACTACTTCATCTAACGTTCAATTTCTTGTTGATTATCCATTTTGTGGTTTTTAAGGATTCTAAATATCTTCCTTTGGATGTTCAGATTTTAGTAATTTTGCTGATCAACAGTACTTCACAGTGGTGGAGTAAGTAAAAGAAGATGAAATTCAGACGAATCAATGTATTGCTTTAGCAGGCCAGCTAAGATGTCTGGGAAAGAATGAACTTTGGGGAATATAAGCTCAACACTGCTATAACCTTACCACCATCACCATGGGCACAATACCAGGGGTTCCAAACAATCCATTCCTGATGCAAAGAGACGTCTACTCCTTGGCTTGCACTGAGAATCAAAAGAGAAAACTTATGAATGAATTGATTGGAGATTTTTTTCACAACATGTTGATTTTTTAGAAGTAGATTTGGGCACGGTTTTATGTTTTAAATGAAAGTCCTGGGTTTTTTTCCCCTCTCAGATCTGTGGATAATTCACACCTAAAAATGACACTGAAGGTTAAGTTTTGTGATGCTTTTGTTCCTCACCCACCTAAAGGGTAATCCTTCCAGGTGACCCCTCTCTGCTTGAGTGTACCAGCCAGAGGACCCACGTGGCCATGGAGTCTTTGCAGTAGAAACAACATTAGAGTTGTTTGTACCTTATTCCTGATTTGTTTGTTCCTTGTTAGAGTTCCTTAGTTGGCATGTTGGCGAAAGTGAATCCTTTCACAGATACCTATGAACAGAGCAGAACATGATTAGTTATGCCCTGGCCTTGGTCTTGAAGGCCCTTCCCTTCCTTTTTGTTCTCTGTGCTCCTCTTTCTGCTGTTTCCCCTTGTATTCGGACCTGCTTCCTGGACTTTCTAGTTTGCATCTTTGACCTTGTCTACTCAGGCTTTTTTTTTTTTTTTAATATATATGTTTTTATTCTAAAACTCTGGATGCAAGAAAAGACTACTTACCCCTCAGGAAAACCTATCATAAAAAGGGCTAGCTTCTGGTTTTCCTAAGAAAACCCGTTCTTTCTCCAGTGGTCCATGCACACCCATGGGCCGCATGTCCAGGACTGGCGTCTCCGTGCGAGTCACAATGATATGCATGCTTGTACTTTAAGCTGGGAACTGTTTCTCAGTAGTTTCTTTTTCTCCTTGTCTTGAACCACAGGATTTATTGGATCATTCATGCACATCAGGAAGCGGCTCTGGTCTCCCTTTCTTGGTACAAAGAACAGTGGCTCGTCAGATCACGCTGTTGGAGTGTGTCGGTAATTCTTTTTTCTCTTCTTTGTGGGTTGAATGCAATGTTAACTGTGGCTCTAGAAGCAGCATGGAACTTGGAAAATCTGTCTCATGTTGCCTGTTGCTCCTGAAATGACAGGAGACGGGGTGGCTCTGTTTCTGGTCTCCGTGCCTTGCGTCAGAACTCCTCAACATGTTGGAATTCTCGTCAAAGGAATCTGTCGCTAGTTAGTATGATGAATGGCTAGTCAAAAGCTTTTAGTGGCAAGTAGACCTTTTGGGATGATGGGAAGGCATGAGAAATGAGTTAGCATGTCTGCTCCTGACTGGAGACATTGAGCGATCCGAGGGGAGTAGGCGTTTGGACAACGCACTTGCCTATGGCGGTTCTCCAAGCCCTCTCACTCTCCCACTGCCTTTAAAAATAATGAGATAAATTTACCAAAGCTACCTTTATAATTGCTTTGTTAAACAAGAGCAGTATCCATTTCTCTATGGCCTCTCATATTTTTCCCATCTAGGAACATGTTTATATAGAGATGCAATCTTAATGGGTGTACAATTTATGTTCCTTCTTTCCGTTTTAAGCTCACAGACATTTCCATATATCTGTACACATCACAAATATTTTAAGAGATTGTGTAACGAGGGTCTTTTGAATGATCATTGAACTGTATGTAATAGTACTACTCGAGAAAGCTTTTGCATGCATCTTACCTTTCTTTTGAGTACTCAGAATAAATTCCCAGGAGTTGGGGTTCCTGGGTCAAACTTTGTAATCTTTTTATGGCTTGTTTATAAATTGCTGATTGCCCTCTAGGAAGAGGGTACAGAATGCCTTTTTGGAGGGGGGGGTTCTCAGTTTTATTGGTTTTTACTTGTATTTGGTGGGTATTTTCAAGTCACGTGATAGTTGTCATTAATTTCTTTTTGGGCAACACATAAGGACAGCCAGAGGGGTGGTGATAGGTTGGCAGTGTCTCTACACTCTTTCTGGTTCTCCTGGTTTCTTTTTTTGGCAACTCCAGTCATTCCCTCTTTTGCTTTTGGGAGGTAGCTGGACGTCATAACCTGCCTTCACCACTGGGCTGCTGTTCTCCCACCTTTCCTTCTGAGTTTTTGGAAATCAGGACATCCCCAGACCTGACAGTGGGAAAGGGGCTAGGCAGTGTAGCACGAGCAGCAGGTGTCACCTGTAGGCACACAGGTAACCAGCAGGAGCCTGTTGCCTTTGCTCTGGGTCTGCAGTCCCTGGGCCTCTGAGCCACACCTCACGTTTCTCCTCCTCAGTGGACTGTGGGCGGAGCAAACACGCATGGACACGCCCCCAATGTGCCCATTGTGACCAGCCAGGGTCATTCTCTTGTACTGCCTAACATCCAGTTTGCTATGAACAAGGGTGTTTGGGTAGGAGTGAGGAGGCAGTGACGGGCTGTTTGCCTATCTTGCTTATTACCCCTGCTCTCCTGCCCTCTCACCCCCATGGCCACTTGCCATGCACAGGGCAGCCAATCTCCATATCAGTTTTCAGAGCCCAACCCCAGAGTCCAAAGGGCAAAATAGTGTTGTACCTTTAAAAAACACATGCTGTTTCTGGTGGTGTAGATATTCTTGAGCATTTTTGGAAATAGTATAAATTCAATGATAGCATTTTGTTGGTTCAGTGCTAAAGACTTTCATCAAAGCAATGCCATTTCAGTAGCTTCTAGTTAGTGTTCATGTGGTGTAGCCTTGAATAAAAATGTGCGTGATGAACTGCTTGGGTAGTGTGTTACCATTTGGGGTTCAAATTGGACTAGACCAGTTGTTACCAGATAGTGATTCATGAACCCCCAAAGTTTCAGATACCGTATGGATTCCCATGGGGGGCTCCGTGCCCTGTACATTTGGGCAGTTCTGCTTCTGTTTTTAGGAACTCCTGAATAGGGTTGCATTTCTAAAAAGCATTTGACAACTTAAAAGCATTTGAAAACCATTGAAGTAGGATTCTATTTTCAATCTGTCTACTTATCCTGACAATCCATCTCTGTTTTCTTAAAAAAAAAAAAAAAAAAAAAAAAAAAGATTTAAGGCAACTTTACAGTAATGTATACAATTCTCCGGGATATTTTTTCTCTCCTTCCTAATGAGACTGTGAGGACAAAGGGAAAATAAAGAGATGGAATGTAACCGGAGGCAGGAAAAGATCAGCATACTGTTTCGGGCGGCCCGTTTTGTAGTGTCTTAGCACTGGCCTTCGTCTTGAACTACAGATGCCGGGCATTTGCTATGACGGTATTAAAATTAGTCCTGCTCTAAATATGATTTTTGCGACCTCACAGCAGCCCACAGTGATGACTTACTGGCCACGTTTAACCTCCTTTTGCATTAGTCATTGGTATTTCACAGGGACATTGTTTGTCAGGACAGAGTCCAGACTGAGTGGCTTTGATTTTGTGTCAGGACCTAATCCCCTGGATCGACATGCTTTCTTCCTCCATGTTTGGGTTCTCGTGGCTTTGCTTTGGAGCAAAGAGCTGTAGTCCTGGGTGTGCAGGTGCTGCTGCAGCTGCTGATTACAAGCCGTGACTCCCAGCAACCCCTTGCCTGGGGGAGAGCCCTGCTGCCCTGTGAGGTGGGTCTCCCGCTGCATTGTTATCTAGGCGCCGCGTGCGTCTTTACCCTCATTATACCCCGTGTTGAGCCCCATGGTCTCGTGGTAATTACCTGCTGCTCCCAGCCTCCCTCCTCACCCACCCCTGTAACGAAAGAGAAGAACGGAGGAGGGAGCATGTCACTGACAGGCCGACAGCCGTGTTGCTGGTGCAGGAGGGGGCACGCACCCCACAGAGCAGATCACAGGCTGGGGTCCTCGCGTTTTTAGGAAATGCTTTCTCCAAGGGAGGGGCCCCTTCGGTGTGGCCCACTTCTGGCATCCCAGGGGCTGTCTAACAAGCAAATACCCATGACCAATGTCAGGAATCAGAACTGTTCTGGGATTATGTCTTTAAAACTCTGCAAATCCTCTTTTGAAATATATCCTCTGCCAAGAAATCCTTTAGGGAAGGTAATGGTTGCTTGTTGGTCTCCTCCACAGCATTGTTTTGTGTGTGTGTGTATTTTTTTTTTTTTTTTTTTGGATCCTTTAGAATACAGATCTCCAACTTAATTGTCTCCCTTATGAAGAACATAAATGTGTATGTAAATTTGCAAATTTGGACTCATAGGAAAATGTCCGCATTGATCTTGTAGAAGGGAAAGGATCCAGTCAGCTACTCAGTTTATCTATGTGTGCTTTTTTTTCTTTTTTTTCTTTTTTGGCTTTCAGCACATTGGAATCTAATACTCTGTACCATTTTGTTTTACTAACTGTGTGCTTTTGAGAACCATACATGTTTCATACCTTGTAATAGAGGAATTTAGCTGTAAACCTTATAGTTAGCAGGTTATTGTACAATGTAGATACTGAGGGTGTTGAATTTGCTGTGACAATGGGTGGCTGGAGGGGCGGGTTCCACCTTACTTTTGTATGTCTTCACAGGCGAAAGGTTGTGGGATTGAGAGCGCCAGATGAAGTTTTGTCAAGTACACAAAGGGAGGGGGCCAGAGTTGCGGGCAAGAAATGTATTGGCTCCCTCCTGTGTCACCTCTGTGTTGCTCTCCCCAGGGAAAGGCAGGTATGGTGAGGTGTGGAGGGGCAGCTGGCAAGGGGAGAATGTCGCCGTGAAGATCTTCTCCTCCCGGGATGAGAAGTCATGGTTCAGGGAAACAGAATTGTACAACACTGTGATGCTAAGGCATGAAAATATTTTGGGTAAGTACCAAGATAATCCCCTCATTAATTTTATCTAGAAAGAAATAATTACCTACCTTTGCCCTCTCCGATTTGGTGTGTGTGAATTTGCAAGTCTCCCCTGAAAAGTGATAATAGGAATCATCAGCATTTATATCATGTTCAATTTTCTTTTAACACTAATTTCTTGTTTAAATCTGCAGAGAAGCTGAGTTTGAAGATTCTCTGGATGGTGAAAATGAAATCATTATTGCTAATTCTTATTCTGTAGGTTGTTATTTAAGCAACAAGAATTTACCCCATATTGTTCACTTCAAGGCTTCATCCGTTGTTCTACTTACCGCACCCTTTTTGAATATTTATTGAATCAAACTAAGAAAGCTCTTTGGACGATTTCCTAGAGATTCACAGCTCCCAGGGACATCGTAATTAAATGCACGTTCCCTCAAACTAGGCATGGTTTTCAAAGCCCAGATTTACAGAGGGATTTAGCATCCATTTTAATTTGGAAACTAAAGCTTAGAACCATTTGTGAAATCTGTGAAGAGCCCGCTGAAATTCTGCTGTAGAGGTATAAGGGATGAGAAGGTCCTTGTTCCCTTTGACTTCTCTGGTTTTGGAGCGTTTTCTCAGGGTGTTTATGCGAATACACGTATGATGAATGCTGCCCAGAGGGCCTCTTCAATAGTGGATAGAAGGTTTATAGAGAAATTGACTCTATAGGATAGTGCTGGCCACTTCATGGCTATTGGATGAGATTTGGTTCATCAGAAGGCCATTGCCAGAATTTATTTCTATCCCGTTACTGTCGTTTTAGTATTAAACCTGAGTCAGGTTGTCTGCCAAGAATGGTTCGCCAGTTGTCTTAAAGTTTCTCTTTAACAGTGTGGTGATGTGTTCCATCTTTGAATTGTGTGTGTCTGCTGTTGTCTTCTCCCCTTGTCTTACCTGTGGGGGCCTAGCTGTCCCCCAGTTCTCCTCGCTCCTGTCATTGCTGCTGGTCTCCGATCTCCAGTCCATGCTGGACTCCCACCTCTAGTCCATCTTGCTACCCCGAGTTATGTTTCACTGCACGCAGCCAAGATACTCCTCAAAGTGCTTTTCGATGACTCTTCCATTGCCTGACATTGGTGCCTTCTAGGCCAGGCTGTCCAGACTCCTTATTTGTTGGGGTCCCAGGGAGTCTTAGATTTTCTCTACAAATATCTCCAGATGGCAGTCACTTTGGATATCTGCCATTATTTGGGATCACCATGAACATTAAGGTGTCTGTGCCTTTGTTCGTGGTCTTGATCATGCATGATCCCCACCCCACACTCCAGCCATGCATTCCTCCATGAAAAAGTCTCAGTTCCTTTCCAGTTTCTCCCAGTGGATTTACTTGTGCTTTTCCGCTCCACCCCCCAACCCCCATGTTGCAGCTGTGCTGTAACTCTGATCGCACAAGCTTATGTCACAGCTAGATGCATATGTAGAACAGCAATGATCATTACCGTGCAGTAAGCACTGCTTTAAGTGCGTCATGTGCATTTTCTCCTTTCAGCTTCACAGCCATAAGGGCGTAGGTACTCTTGTTTTTCTAGTTGTAACTGATGAGTTAACCCATTGCTTTAAGTGCGTCATGTGCATTTTCTCCTTTCAGCTTCACAGCCATAAGGGCGTAGGTACTCTTGTTTTTCTAGTTGTAACTGATGAGTTAACCCATCAGGTCACACCGTGGAGCTGAGAGTCACACTGGGCAGTGTGTCTCTTAGCCACAGTTCTGTACTTTATGTGGTAGTTAGCTAGTTGGGATTCGATGATGAGAGCATGAGGTGAAGATTCAGCCACAGTCAGAATTAACCCCAAATGCCCCACTTTTCCCTCTGACCCTGGGACAGACAGGGTGAGCCACAGAGAAAGCGTCAGTTGTGTTCAAAGCTGTGATGTACAGGGAGTACTTCTCTTTAAACAGTGGAATGGCTCGTACTTTGCAGGTGCACATACTCGAAGAAGTATGGGGGGTCTGGGATTCATTAAAGGAAGGGCATGTTCAGGCACCCCTTCTCATTCTCATGGGCTCACAGGTTCATTGAGCAAAATGCACTAGATACTACAGGGCCGTGCAAATAGTCACTTTATCTGTGCCCTTGACTTAAATGAACCATGATATCCTCCCATTGTCACTGAGGACAAGAATCACTTCCATTGCTTTTGCCACCACATGCAGTACTGAGGACAGTACCTTGCACATACTAGGTGCTCAGTAAATATTTATTAAATTGGATTTAATCATAAAAGAGATTTGAAAAGTCACCTTCATAACATGATTCACGTGAGAAGTGAGGTTCCCTTAGTGTGACCACCGAGGGCAAAACACTGTTCATTTCTTATTACCCAATGATCCTGGGAAATTCTGTATCTCTGAGGTCTTTCTACCCTCATCATACTTACAGCTGTATGGACTGATTTCATTGTGTAGTTCTTTTGACTTTAAAAAGAAAGCTCATAGAGGGGCGCCCGGGTGGCTCAGTGGGTTAAAAGCCTCTGCCCTCTGCTCAGGTCATGATCTCAGGGTCCTGAGATCAAGCCCCGCATCGCATCGGGCTCTCTGCTTCACAGGGAGCCTGCTTCCCTTCCTCTCTCTTTGTGATCTACTTGTGATCTCTGTCAAATAAATAAATAAAATCTTGAAAAAAGAAAGCCCATAGAAATGCACCAGTTTTTTGTTTGTCTGTTTTCATTGGTTTCAGTTTTGGGGGGCTAAACTTGGTTACAGTTCTTTCCTTGCTTTGCCAGTTTTCTGTATTTAGAGACTAAGGTTTTCTGTGACCTTTTTTCTTTTCTATCAAAGGAGCATCTTATATCGAATATTAGATCATGATTTCCCGCCCACCCTGGAGTATTACCAACTCTAGCCCCTCAAAATAAATCAAGTGACACACACACACGTTTACACATATATGCATACATACAACACTCTGGGCCCTCATTATTTATCCCCCTACAACAGTATCTTTCAAATGACTAGACTTGGCTTTCAGCTCTTCTGCTCTGTCTGGTGTAGAAGTCAACAGCCAAAGGGGTAAGGGGAGGCTGTGCTGGTTTGTGGCAGGAGCAGTGGTCGGGGGATTGGAGACGCTGGTTTCTACTCTCAGCACCTCCACCATGCCCACTGTGTGACTCTGGGCCAAAGTTATATGTTTATGAGCATTCTTTCCCTCATTACGAAGACCAAGGGAGTCAAGTTAATGTGAGAATTTTACTCCAAAGTCTCATCTTGCATGCTTTTAAAGAAATGATTGTAAAATAATGCAGCTTACTGTTTTAGCCGTATGAAGTGGAGAGTTCAGTGATACACGTACAGTCAAATAGTGCAGCCTCTGCCACCCTCCCTCTCTAGAACTGCTCTGTACTCTAAAGAGATAGCGCCTGAGCATTTAATCGGACTTCCCTGAGACCCAAGGGGAAGTAAAGGAAGTTACCCGCAAAAGATACTACACTGCAGGGTTGTTGTGGTTTTCACCGACCCCTGAGCTATTCTGAAACATAATAGTAACCAGTTATTCTCGATACCTCCCGTGTTAGGCTTCGCATGAAGCGCTATACCTATGATTAACTCTTCCGTTCTCACCGTACCCATTGGAGGTGCTGCTGACGTTATCCTTATCTTACAAATGAGGAAACCAGGGTGGAGATTTTATATGACTTGTGTGAGATCACCCAGCTCGGGAATAGTGGAGCCCGTCTTGGCACTCAGCGGTCCAGCTCCGGGGCCCAGCGCTCTGCAGCCCCCATGCCCCCCTGTGGTGGCCTCAGTCCTCAGCTGTCCTAGCTGCCTGGTTCCTGGGAGAGTCACCAGGGAGAGGCTCACAGGGGCTACGGATGACCTCACTAACGATTTTGGGTTTTATTTTCCTTCCTGAGGAGCCTGGGAGGATGACCTGGGCTGTTAAATAAGAGATTTTTACTCTAAACACTTTCTTTCCCCATTGTGAACACATCCAGTGGCTGTGCCAGCCTTCCAACTTAGAAGTACCTGTTCTGTTCAGCCTTCACTAATAGGAGAGTGCTTTGATGGAAAATGCAAAAATTCCATAAAAATGCCCTGGCATTCTGAAACAAACATAGTTCTGTAATTCACACTTGGGAGATATATAGTTAAAAAATAAGTCCTGCCTATTAAAAAGTCATTTTTCCGGAAGGTCTAGAGCGTAATTAACAGGACAGACAGAATCCTTCTCTAAGACCTAAGGGGCTTAGGGAAGGTGAGAGAATAAACATTTATTTGTTATTTATCTATTTATTTAATCAGAGGCTGCTTTCCCTTGGGCAGAGAAATCAGTAGAGGCTACATAAATACACAACAGTAATTTAATTTCTTTTGAGTGGTACTTATAGTTTAGGATATTTATTTTTGAAAATCTCATTAATGATTAATACCATTTGGTTTAAAATGATAAAGTAGAAACATCTTTTCTAGCAGGAATAACTAATATCTGAGTATGCATTTTGATTATTCGTGTTACGGCAGCAAAGGGCCCCAAGAGAAGTCACTGTGGGGCCACAGAGACATATTGGAGCGAGGGAAGGAGTGAGAGTCTGAGGCTGCCCCTGAGAACTGGCTTGGAGTGCAAGAAAAAGAGAGGTAGGGGATCAAGGTGTGGAGACATTGCTTTGTTCACTTCACAGATGTCCAATGGATACAGGTGTCACATTGTCTTTCTCTGAGTAGAAGTCAGAGCCCCCCGTTGGGGGCGGTATGGCATAGTGGTTAAGAGTATGGGTTCTGGAGCTGGGCTGCCAGGGACCATTACTAGCCTTAATGTCAGTGCTGTCCTCTGCTTCCTTCCTGTGTGAGTGTTGGATTATGTGCAGAGTGTCTAGAAGAATTGTGCCTGGCACTTTGTTAGTCCCAGTAAGTACTAGTTGCTTCTATTGTTGATGACAACAGTCAAATAGGGGACCTTTTCTTTGTTCCCAGAGTTTCCCGTACGAGCTGTGGTGTGTCCACATGGCTAGCACCAAACTTGGGATCAACGACAACTTAACAGATACGCGATTTGGCATTTCCTAGCAGCACTTTCATTACTTATAAACTGAGAATAATGATATCTGTATTCCTGGTGTATTGAGAAAATTCTTGTGAGAAAATGTGTATGAGAGCAGCACAAACTTTATATCACACTCTGTGCAAGTGTGAGGGATGTTCTGCCTATTTCTGTTTTCCGGGATCTTCGCACAAGGCTTTTAATCCTGCCTTAAGCCATGTCTGTCTGGTTTGTTGTTGTTGTTGTTGTTGTTTTTTAAAATATTCTTTTATTTATAAGTCCCAGATGTCACTACTTGTAAGTATGACCATTAGGTGTGTATATGTTATATACATGTATCAACATAGAGTATATTCAATGTATATTATATACATAACATATACTATATATATATATAGAGAGAGAGAGAGAGAGAGAGAGAATGCACAAGTGAGCAGGTGGAAAGCATGTCTGCAGTAGGAGAGACAAGCACATACATCACAGTTTATTTCGTAGGCTGGGAAGTTCTAAAGTTCATTCAGTTTGCTCAAGGTTCCTTTTTGGCATCTGTCATCCCTCACTTCTTTTCAAGACTGCTTCAGTTATTGCTTCTTGATAGAAGCCTGTTGGAACATCTCATCTGAATTATTAGGATTCCCTATTCTGGATACATGGTGCCCTTTGCAGATCTAACAGTAGTTTTCATCGTATTCATTACATTATATTGTAATTTTTGCTTTTTGTATCTGTCTGCTTTTCTGGCCAACAGACACTATCATCTCAGTTTTCTTGTGTGACTGACAAAGAGCATCACAGATGCTTATTATATTTGGTTTCTTTTTTATTTGATGAGTAGTCAATCATGTCATATGAACTTATCCGTTTATCTTACATCTGAACAGAGATAACCCAGAGAACCTAAATGAGTTGCCCAGTATTATACAGCAAATTACAGGCAAAGTCAATACTGGAACACAGGTTTTTAGATTTTATGTTTTTTATTCTTTTTGGGTGGCTGATGAATAATCTGAGCTTGGAAAATGAACATGATAAAGAGTTTGATATGATCATTACAGATAAACACAAAGATATTATTCCTATCTGAATTGTAACGCAACATAAAACCTTTCTAAAGGATTATATATAATGAAAATGAATATTGACATTTCCTGCTCATTAGAAGTCCTTTTTTTTTTTTTTAAAGATTTTATTTATTTATTTGACAGACAGAGATCACAAGTAGGCAGAGAGGCAGGCAGAGAGAGAGGAGGAAGCAAGCTCCCTGCTGAGCAGAGAGCCCGATGTGGGGCTCAATCCCAGGACCCTGGGATCATGACCTGAGCTGAAGGCAGAGGCTTTAACACACTGAGCCACCCAGGTGCCCCTAGAAGTACCTTTTTATGGAAGTAGGAAGAGTACTATGTTTTTCTGTTGATGCCTCTGTAAACCTTTCATGGCAGTTGGTTAGTTTGGTTATTTTTTGTTACAGGTGTCATCTGTTGTATGGGTCACTATCTCCTTATACTAAGAGTTATAATGTGAAATTCTTACATGTCTGCTAATTTTGTTCTTGCTCTCTCCAGGTTTTATTGCTTCAGACATGACATCAAGACACTCCAGTACCCAGTTGTGGTTAATCACACATTATCATGAAATGGGTTCCTTGTACGACTATCTTCAGCTCACTACTCTGGATACTGTTAGCTGCCTGCGAATAGTGCTGTCTATAGCTAGTGGTCTCGCGCATTTGCACATAGAGATATTTGGGACCCAAGGGAAGCCAGCCATTGCTCATCGGGATTTAAAGAGCAAAAACATCCTGGTTAAGAAGAATGGACAGTGTTGCATAGCAGATTTGGGTAAGGTTTTAAAAATATTTTTTTTAATACAGTTTTTACATTTGTTGTTATTCTGTTGGTTAGCTAGGTCACATCCATGCCCCATCCCCTAACATCCTGTTATGAAGACTTTCAAGCCTGCAGGCAAATTGAAAGAACTTCCCAGTGAGTATACCCACTACCTAGATTCTCCCATCAACATTTTACTGTTCTCAAGCTTTGTCCCATATCCCTGCCTCCCTACTCATCAGTCTGCCTTTAATCATTGATATGTCCCCAAGTGAATGACAGAGGAAAGAGCCCTCTCTTCTCAAGACTTGAGCGTGTATACCATGGTGTCGTGCACTGGAGTCTGTTGTTTGTTGACTTTTTTCCCTCCAGGTAAAATTTCAGTTTTATGCAAAATAAACAAATCTTAAGTAATACATTCTCAGAGTTCTGACAAATGCTGTAAAATCCAAATCTCTTTTGAAATTCAGACCTTCGCATGATCTTGGAAAGTCACTTCCAAGTGAATTGCTCCTTTAGTCAGTTCCTGACCGCCCACTCTCAGCAGCAACCCGTAGTCTGTAGCATTTACACAAAGTAGGTACACAATTAAGTAACCTGTGGAATGAGGGGCCTCTGGGTGGCTCAGTCGCTTAAGTGTCGACTCTTGGTTTTGGCTCAGGTCATGATCTCAGGGTCGTGGGATGGAGCCCTGTGCCAAGGACAGTGTGGAGTCTGCTTGAGACTCTCTCTCCCTCTCCCACCAGTCTCTCTCTCCCCCCAAATAAATAAATATATAAAATCTTTAAAAAAAACAAAACAAAACCCGAAAACCTCTGGAATGAGTTCATCTTAAAAATGGCTTCTAAAGTTGTTTTTCTGTAACCATGGCAAAATTATCAGTCAAGAAAGAAGAAAAATATTCTGCAACAAATTCACAGTTTGCCCTGCTGGGATATCTCATTTCTGTGGTGTTAGGGTAATGCTCAGTGTAGCTTTAATTGCATTATAAATAAGACTATTTTCATTTGTAGTGACACTGTATAGAAAACCATAGTCAACTTGGATATTGGCTGAATAATTACACTAATGAGAACTGAATTGTAATATTGGTTATTCATTTCAGTGGACTATGGAGAGTCCTCGCTCTATTTGATTAAAACATGGTTTATATTATATTCATATCATTGTAGTCATTGTGAGGCTGATAAAGGTTTGGACAGTATTAGTTCTTGTATATACATGATGAAATTTATTCTTATTTTTTAGACAAAGGATTTGACACGTCCAGAAAATGTATTTCTTTTGAAATTCTTTAAAGTCTTTGTATTCATGCTGAGAATTATTTTACGGTATTTTGCAAGTGTGAGAAGAAAAATATTTAGGATAGCGTTGAAAGGGTATGGCTCTAAAGTATTTTGTGGGTAGTTTTAGTTGTGATGTAGAGGACTTTTATGGCCATGCCCTGGCTTTTGGAGCAGGGTGATTTGAACTTGAATCCTGGCTTTCCCAGTTATCACCCCGTATATCTCTGCAGATATTTTAATCTGTTTATCTGCCCAGAGTGCAGGACCACTTCTACTCGTTTGGGGGGCTTAGCTAGGAACACTTTAACATTCGCCACTCTGCACTCTACTTCAGTATTGCTTCAAATGTTCATTATGTGCCCGAGTATTATTCATGTTACTCAAAATCAATCACATGGTTCCTGTAAAATTCAGAAATTATTATACTTGCTTGGCAAATAGTAAGCATCAGATGGTCACTGCTATTATAGTACAGAGGTTTAGGGGAGATGGAAAATAGAGGACGTTGTTGGCTTTGGTTATAGGGCTTGATAGGGAGTCAGAGGTGTTTTTCAGTAAGTCCAACTAATTATTCATTTTTCTTTCTTTTGGCCTGTAGCCTTCCAATTAGACATACGGATTTGTACAAAAATCTGTGTTAAGGTCATACTATTCAGGGGATAGTTTCTTCGTACCGAAGACAGCTCCGATGATACCGTCATTTGTGTGTCACTTTATACCCAGAAATTAAGGATCCTTCATTTGAAATCATGTTCTGTTATTGATACTGCAGAAATACCAGTATTCTATTTATTTTTCTAACTTTTTATTATAAAAAATTCAAAGAAAATGACTGAAAGAGTAGTAAGTTTAATGATCATATGCACAACACCTAGATTCAACAATTGTTAAAATTTTGCTATATTTGCTTTATATGTAGGCGTACATCTGTCTTTACTCATACATTTGAAAATAAGTTACAGACATCACAACACTTTACTCCTAAATACTTCAAAATATGCCTTCTGCATAATCACAGTTTATAGCACCTACAACTATTGATAATTGTTTAATAGCATTTAATGTCCATTTTCAGATTTTCCTAGTTTTCTCAAACAAGAATTCAGCCAAGGTTTACACATTGCATTTGGTTGTTTTACCTCTTTAGGTAGCATGATAATTATCTATTACTGGGTAACATATTACCTCTAAAATTTAGCAGCTTAAAATAACACAAATCTGTTATTCTATGTCGTTATCTGAGGGTCAGTAATCTTGGGATGACTATGCCCTCTGGTTCTGGCTCAGGATCTCTTGTAGGGGTTACACACTCAAGCTGGTGATTAGAGCTGCAAGCATCTAAAGGCTTCGTCAGTGCTGAAGGAACTCCCAGGATGGTTCTAGTCACATGGCTGGTGGCAGGAAGCTTCAGTCCCAGGTCTTGGGGACCTCTCCACAGGGCTGCGTGAGTGTCCTCATAACACAAGAGAACTGAGAGAGCGAGCAGAGAGGAAGCCATGGTGCCATTTATGTCCTAATTTTGAAGATCTCTGCTCACTTCTGCCGTGGTCTGTGTGACTGTCCAGCCCACACTCAGGGCATGGGGAATTGAGTTTCACCTCCAGAAGGGAGACGTTTTAAGGAACTTGAGGACGTATTTTTAAACCACCACAGCTAGTATTGCTATGATCTATTTAAACTACACCTTTCATATTCTGGTATTTTGACTCTTTGGTTCTGGAAACCGTAGAGAAGTATATATGTTTCGGGAGATATTCACCACGGCCACAGAATCTTGGGGTTGAGTAGAAGAACCAGGAAAAGGAACCAGTGTAGTAGAGTGAATGCAGTTGCTGATTTCTCTGTAATTATTAAGGGTGTGATACTATGTGCCATCTCCTTGGCATGAGAAGGAGTCCTCATCCCACACATTCAAAGCCATGGAGCTGGGGGGAGAAGCATTCTCCACAGAAAGCTTGAGGGGTCCCCAAGGGATCGTTGGGCTGCAGAGGTTTTCATAGGCCATTTGTTCCAGTTTGGCACCTCTCATTATTTTGAGTGTTAAAGGAATCATTTTGAGTTGGTCAGCATCTACCTCAAAAAGTAATTTCATTCTCAAATGAATCATGCATGTATCTGCCTAACCCTCCTGGTCGGTGAGGAATGCCAGGGCTCTCTAATTGAAGAATTCTGAAATGAGTCATGGTTTGAGAAAGTGCTTCAAAGCCATTTAGCATGAGAGTTGAGCTTTGAATCAAGGTCTAGCTTGATGCTGGGTGTACGCATGACTGTAGAGAAAGGCCTGTGGGTTTGGTCAGTGTCACTACTTCTCAGACAAACAGCTCTTCTGAAAGGGATGGAGCCGTGCCTGCAGCAGCCCGCCCTTCAAGTAGTGATACATCACCTCACATTCTCTGCCTCACACTGTTGGAAGTCTGTGTTTGCCCACTATTGGGAGCTGTGGTGGAACATGAGAGCTTTACTTCTCCTAAGACCTTTGGAGGTTCCCACTTAGCCTGTGAGACTATTTTCCTGTGAACTTGAAATACTGGCTTCCTATTGGTTTGGTGTGTTGGTTTATTATTCATCCAGATCTTTTTGTTTCAGAGGTTCAGGTGTTAACCTAAGAGCTTCCGACTGTTTCTGGCATTAGTTCTTTTTTCTTTTGTCACAGAAGTCCTCTCCACAATATTCCAGAGATTACTTACTCTGGGTATGGTGCCACAGTGACCAGGAGTACCACCAGAGGGCGCTACTGATGGGGTCTGTTTAAAAACTCTTCAGCAACCCTCTCCTAGAAAGGAAGTAAACTGACCCACCCTGTTTTCTCCCTTTCAGGCCTGGCAGTCATGCATTCCCAGAGTACCAATCAGCTCGATGTGGGGAACAACCCCCGTGTGGGCACCAAACGCTACATGGCCCCTGAAGTTCTAGATGAAACCATCCAGGTGGATTGTTTCGATTCTTACAAGAGAGTTGATATTTGGGCCTTTGGACTTGTCTTGTGGGAAGTGGCCAGACGTATGGTGAGCAATGGTAAGTACCTGATCGAATGTAGTAATGTCCTTCCCCGAGTCCTCTTGATTCTGCTGTCTATAAAAGGGCAAAGGAAATATTTAAGTCCACATTGTTCCATGAATCATACTTATTCTTTGAATCATACATCAAGCTATCAGCATCTATATTTGATTTATGGCTAGTAGGTGGAATGTAATGGCATTATATTTTAGCTACACAAGAGGAAATGAGGGTTGAAAAAGAAGAATATTTCAGGCTGGGACATCTGGTCCTGGCACTGCCTCCCTGGTGGTTGAGTGTAAGCCCCCAATAAACACTGCCTGACTCTTAAAAAAAAAAAAAAAAAGAATATCTCTGGAAAAGTCTAGTTAGGTCTAGTTAGTCTTTGGCTCTTCTTTTGTTTGGTCCATATTTCATTCCTTCCTTTCTCCATCTTCCTATTCTGCCTTTCTTCCCACCTACTCTCCACCTTTGTTCTTCCCACAAGTGGGATTTAACATGAGAAGAGTGCTCCAGTAAATCTACGAGTAAATTCTGCTGTTTTAGGTATTTTTACTTCTTAAATGTGGGTTATTGAGAAAAGGCTCAGGTTGCACACTCAGAATTCACCTCCTTGTAAGGAGCAGGCTGTGTGTTCTGAATTTGTGGGATTCAAATTCAGGAAGCCCTGAGTAGGTGGCCAGAGCTGGTCCTCTTACGAGTAAGTTTTGTGAAATGGTGTCATCTTCATGGTTACAGAAGCACGTGTCAGTCATTTTCAACCTGTGGCCCCTCCAATCAACTCTTAACTTATTCTGGTCTTTCCTGTATGCATATCAACCGCAAATACATTGTTGAACTTTACTGGAAGTGCACTGTATTCTGAAAGGACTAAGTGGACTGTTTTAAATTGCACCTGCCCCAGCTACCCAGAAAGTGGATTTCTACGGCAGGCTCTCTTGAACCACCTAAATAGACTTCTATCTTCTCCGCTGGAAGTCTTCTTTCAGAGGGCAGGTCAGAAATTGCTCCAGAAAAACAGGAAAATACTATTTGTTTAGATTAATATTTATTTTCAAAAGCTACTTTCCCCTCCTAGGAGTCCTTGGAATCCTGGTTTTGAAGTATGAAGGAAATAATGTGTGAATTCTTAAGGACTGAGATTCTTGGGGCAATCATAATTTTTCTGAACAACATAACCAGAGAATAGGAAGTTCTTTGAGGAAAGTGGCATCGGGATAATTTACCCTAGCTTTCGTGTGCAGTAATTCAAATTGGCATGCCTTCATGGTAGCTGCTGCTGCTGCTGCTTTTTCTTTTCTTTTTTTTCTCTAACAGCAGAGTGTGTCTGGCTTTGAGACCCTTGAGAGTGTTTGTTAAAGGCAGTGTTTCAGATTAAACATAAACGTACATGCATTGCTACCTGACCGTTCTTTTAATTTTCTTTTTCTTTTCATTCTTCTGATGGAGTCATGAACATCTTCTTGGTAATTATTTCTCAATCGTTGGGAGCTTACCGACTAGCATTTTGGGCTGTCCAGTGCCTTGAGAATTATCTGCAGCAGGGAGATTGTTTTGCTGATTTATGAAGCTCTGAACTTTGCCTGGAATTACACATCGACTTCATTTGCTCACCCTCTCCCCAATAATCCTTGAGCATCTTGGAACTGAAAATCTAATTTTAATTTATTTTAGCACACAGTTTAGAGAAGGATTGGCGTCATAATCAACTATGCACTGGGGAACTTGCCCCCCGTGAAGAGGAAACTAATATCCCGAGGCCAGGATGGTAGCCGGCCAGCGGCCGCTGGGCTGGAACAGCTCCAAGCAGGCCTGCATGATGAAAGCGGAGCTTGGCAGAAATGCGGGATTTGGGCTTTGTAAGAATTCATGTTGCAAATGCATTCCCTGTGTCACAGGCATCAACCCAAGTGGCTCTTAAAGATCACTTGTTCCTAATAGGAGTCCGTGTGAAATTAGAGTCGCCGGTTTAAAACTGAGCTCAGCAAATGGTAGTTATGCTGAATGTTATTTTGCTGAAAAAGATCATGGAGAGTAGAGGAAGAGAGACTATTTTGGTTGTTTGATTGATTGACTTCCTGTTACATCATCATTTAGGTGGCTCTGTGGTTCCTAAAATTCTGTGGGTTGAACTTCTCTTCTGTGGTGTGGTTAGATTTTTAGTGGGAGGTAAGGGTATGTTGTGTCTCCTTTTAAATCAGTTACTGTCCCTTGGCAGTGACTAATTTGATATTTTCCCCTTCTCTTTTTAGCCCCCCCCCACTCCTCCCATGAATGTTCTTAGGCACGCGCACGCGCACAGATGGAAATCACTTTATCTGGACTCAAAATAGGTTTGCATGTGGGATTGAACACTGCTAGGTTTATTATTAATATTTTAGTTATTACTACACCAAAATGAAGATGAGTAGAAAGAAAAATAAGAGAAAATTTACCCGTATGTTCTAACATCCTGTGCTTTCCACTTCTTCTCTATGCACCCTTGTATGTGTTTTTGAGTTTGTTAGCGTCATAATATAGACACAGTTCTGTATCATCTTTTTCATTCAAGTGTGTCATTAGTCTGTGTTTATTTTATGTGGTCGCGTGATATTTTATTAGCCATGATCATGTTGCAGACATCCCATCTCCTCCATTTGGGTCCTATATTAGGTACATTTTGTTCATATAACTTTTTCATTTGGAGAATTAATTCTTAATCTGGAAACCAGTCGACCTAATAGGTCAAAAAGTATGGAGGTTTTATGGCTTGACACATATTGCCAAATTGCTTTTCATAAGAGTTGCACTAATTTCCAATCTCCCGCTCACCCCAGGGTGTGATGTACCTATTTCACTTTCTTACTAGCTTTAGGAACTGTCATTAAAAGAATATATATTTTTGAAATTATTGCATATAAAATGTAGCTCATTTAAATATATGAATGTCTTATCTTAGGAAGGTCGTTATAATTATGCATCCTTTGAGTTTCTGAGTCCGTGATAAAAATTGATGACCAGATAGTTCTCCAGGAGCAATAGGATCCTCAAGTGAACCATGAGTATAAAAATATGTTGCATTTTGTATTTTCATTGGAATGTTACATTTATTTGCTGCTAATAATAAACTTCATGCTGTTTCTATACAGGAAATGAGAATTAAGTCCATGTGCACATCTGAAAACTTCTCACTAGTGTCTTTTATACTTATTATGTTTCGTCTGACACCGAATTTGCAGTCGGTGAGAAGGAAAATGGTTTCTTACCCTTCCTGTGTGAATTTTGGGGGTCCGCTTAAGGCAGAGGTTTGCCTGGATTGATAGTTCTTAAACTGCGTGTGCGTCAGATTTGTCTAGAAACAGAATGCTGGGCCCGCCGCCCCAGGGTTTCTGACTTAGGGGGTTTGGACGGAGAACCTCCCTTTCTAACAGGGCCACAGGTGATCCCCATACTACTGTTGCATCAGGGACCATGCTCTCGAGAGCTCCTGTTGACATGGGATCCGTCTTCCCAGGCTGGGAAATAGGCGGCCGCCAGGATGCCGACAGTCTCTCTGAGCGGGATGCCTGTGATATGTTTCTGATACCTTACGTGACACCTGCTCTCTCTTGCAAGCTTAAGAGGGGTTCATCTTTAATAAGAGTCTTGGATCTAGCTCATGGCCTTTCTTTCTAGGTTTTTGCTACTCGTCTGACAGTACTCTTCTTTTCCTCCTTTGATACAGAGATCAGTGGCTAGATTTGTGTCTGGTTACCTGAGTTCTGTGTTGTGTGAGGACAGAACCTTACATGGGGATTGGGTAGGTAAATAGATACATTGTTACTGTGGACTTGTGCCATTTAGCTTTGGTCTGATAGAAGATCTTGAGTCACCCTTCTAAGCATCCCCAGTAGTATGTTCCCTCCCCAGGATAGAAGCTCTTTCTCTGGAGCCTCAGATTTCAATGTCATACCTTGTTTGGATCTCTATATGCAGAAACTCGGGAGGTGTGTTGTTCTAACACTGGGATCATCTGCTCAAGGACTTAAAAACCAAGTAAGATAATCTTCATCATCCATCTTCCAGCACATCTTTGAGTAGCATGGTCTGAGCAGCTTGAGCCTCTGTTCACCTCCACATAGCTCACAGACAGCTGTATATTTCATGGCAGTTTCATGTCATATTACATTATTGTTTCTGTGACAGGCACACTTCAGGATTAATGCACTAGGAATGTTGAAAAGGCAGGGTGCCCAGATTGTATAGGCAAGAACATTTAGATGATGGGGTAGATCCTGTTCCTTCGTTATGTTTGGTTGCTAAGTACCTTGTTGTGCCATGTTTCTCGCTTCCCTTGCTTTGGCTTTCCTCATGCCCAGAGCTCCGCGCAGGGAAGCTGCTGGGAAGGGTGTCCTCTGTGCAGCTGTGTGCTGCGGCCCTGGGCCTTCTGAGGAGGTAGTGTAAGCCTTAACATGTCAGGCTCTCGGTCATACTCTGCCTTGATCACATACATCAGTGTCATCGTCCAGCAAATATTGCTGGTAATAGAATTTACTTGAACGTGTTCTGATGATGACTGAGCTCGTGTGTGTAGAGCACCCTGCGTGTGTCTGGCATGTGGTCAGGGTTCAGTAACCCAGCCGTGGGTATTTGCTGTTCCCTGGAAATGAGTGGTGGAGGCCACGCATGGGATTCTCCACTGGCCTTCCTTCACCTCTCCTCATGCCGGCCCTTTACTGGGACACTACATGCATTTCCCTCTTGACTCCTCACCCCAGCACTGGGTGGACACACGCTTGTTTCACTGCTACTGGCTTTGCTTATTTTGTGATGGATTCATGTGAAAATGTATCTTGCTGTATCCTCTGTGGGGTGATGACTAGGAAATATTTGTTAGAATAGATTCTTCAAGCATGTGTGTCAAACATGGACTTAGTCTCAGTAATCCCTGGGCTTGCCAGGGACCTGCATGCACATCCGTTCCTAAGCCCAATGGGCTTGTGTATGGAAACCATGACAACTTTTCTTTAGCAACTTCATACCCACGTTTCATGATTTTTTTCCACTTGTATATATTAAGATTTGAACAAAGAGGGGCACCTGGGTGGCTCAGTGGGTTAAGCCTCTGCCTTCGACTCAGGTCGTGATCTAAGGGTCCTGGGATCGAGCCCCGCATTGGTCTCTCTGCTTAACCAAGAGCCTGCTTCCCCCGCCCCCCCTCTGCCTGCTGCTCTGCCTACTTGTTCTCTCTCTTCATCAAATAAATAAATAATTTTAAAAAAAGGAAAGATTTGAACAAAGGGAAGAATTCTCATGTTAGGGAATGTTTGTCATATTCAATATTAGACTAATTTCTTTCAGGTGTTTTTGTGTTTGCTTGTTTTCTTGATCCTTTCGTTAAGGGGCTAGGGACAGGGGTTTAGAGGTGGAGGGAGGAAAGAAGGCTACTTTCCCACTGATTCCCAGAATTTCATGGGCCTGATTTAGAGATCCAGACCAGAGGAGGGTCATCAACTGATCTCATGACCAAATAATCTGAGCCTGGCAGAACTTGACTGGGTGCTGTTCAGGTATCAGGGTCTTAAACCTTGTAACAGCCCAGCATTCAGTGAAACATTCTCCCTCTCCTGGGAGACCCCGGAAGCTGCCAACTGTTTGGGACTCTCGTGGAGCCTCTCTCTCTCCCTCTAGGTGTTGACCTTAGGCCAGATCTGAGACATCTTGTTCATGGCTTAACTCTCCTAGGCTTTTTGTCCTCTCCTCTGACAACTAACTGTGACATTAATGTATACTTTTAGGAGGGTCCGACTACACAGTGATCTGTAAACTATGTTACATTGTAATTATGTTACATTGATGAGAATCTCGATAATAGAAATTACTTATGTAATTTTGACACAGATGTCTGAGAACAGAGTCCGTTTTGGCTTGAGTGACGTGCATGTTTCCATATGCTTGTGGATGGCAGTGGGGGTCGAGGCATGAGGACATGCCATACGTGTTCTCTACCTAGCAGGGAACAGGCAGACCTGCTCTTTCAGCTCCCTTCCTGTTGCAGAAAGGAGTACTTGCCACGGGGTAAGGCAGGGCTTCCCGCCAAGTGTGTGGTGTTAGATTACAGAAAGGCCTTGAGATACTGATTCTCTTAAATCTCCAGCAGTGAGCCAGGACCCAGGGGGCCCAGAACCTCCTGCATTGTCGTCAGCTCTGCTCTGAGCAGCTTTATCCATTCACCTATTAGCAGTGTTTGATGTGGGGCACAGCACAAAAAATGTCTGAAGGCTTCCTGTTAGGAATGTTAATCGCAATAACACAAATATCGGAAATACCTTTATGTTTCTTAAAGAACAGAGTTCGCAAGCATTCTTTCTGGTGAGACTAAATTCATTTATGCACATACTACCTTTGTGATTTTTTTCCCATATCCAAATTTGTACCTTTATTAATCTTTTTCTTTAACTTGGCTTTTTTCAAACTTCATTTTCGAGGCCTAGTTGATGATGTTATGTTAGTTTTAGGTATACGACATAGTGATTCAACAAGTCTGTACGTTAGGCTGTCTTCACACGATTGCAGCAACTATCACCATACATTATTACAGTACCACTGACTCTGTTCCCTATGCTGTACCTTTCATGCCTGTGACTTACTCATTCCATAATTGAAGCTTGTACCTCTCCTTCACCCATTTTGCCCATCTCCCCACCCCCTCCCTCTGGTAACCATCAGTTTGTTCTTTGTATTGATGGGTCCATTTCTGCTTTTTGTTTTTCCTTTTGTTTTGTTTTTTAAGATTCTGTAATAAGTAAATTGATACGGTGTTTGTCTTTTTCTGTTGGAATTATTTCACTTAGCATGATACTCTCTAGGTGCATTCCTATTGTGGCAAATGGTGAAATCTCCTTCTTTTTTATGGCCGAGTAATATTCCACTTGGTACATATGTATGTGCATGCATGTGTGTTTGTGTGTAGATACACACACCACATTGTCTTTATCCATTCGTCTCTTGATGGGAATGTGGATTGCTTCCATTGTAAATAATGCTGCAATAAATGCAGGTGTGCATATATCTTTTTGTACTAGTATTTTCATTGTCTTTGGGTAAATACCCAGTAGTGGAATTACTGTATTGGATGGTATTTCTCTTAAGTTTTTTTGAGGACCATCCCTACTGTTTTCCACAGCGGTTGTGCCAATTTATATTCCTGCATGAGGGTTTTTCTCTACATCCTCACCAGCATTGGTTCTTTCTTGTCCTCTTGATACTAGCCATTCTGACAGGTGTCAGGCAATACCTTGTTGTGGTTTTGATTTGCATTTCCCTGATAATGAGTGATAGTGAGCATCTTGTCATGTGTCTGTTGGCCATCTGGATGTCTTCTTTGGAGAAATGTCTATTCAGGTCTTCTGCCACTTTTAGTCAGATTATTTATTTTTTGGTGTCCAGTTGTCTAAATTCTTTATATTTTGGATATTGACCCCTTACTGGATATATCATTTGCAGATATCTTCTCTCATTCATTGGGTTCCCTTTTCATTTTATTGATGATTTCCTTCACTCTGCAAAGCTTTCTATTTTGGAATAGTCCCAATGGTTTATTTTTCCTTTTGTTTTTGTTGCCTGATGACGTATCTAGAAAAATGTTTTTATGGTTGATGTCCAGATTACTGCCGATATTACATTCTAGGAGTTCTATAGTTTTGGGTGCCATGTTTACATCTTGAAACCATTTTGAGTTTATTTTTGTCTATGGTGTGAGAAAGTGGTCCAGATTTCTCAGCACCATTTATTGAAGAGAATGTCTTTTCCCTATGGTATATCCTTGCCTCCTTTGTCATTGGTTAATTAACCATGTAAGTGTGTGTTTTTCTTTCTGGCTCTCTGTTCCATTTCATGTATCTATGTGTCTGCTCTTTATGCTAGTATCATAGTGCTTTGATTATCCCAGCTTTTTTTTTTTTAAAGATTTTATGTATTTGAGAGAGCCGTCAAGAGAGAGCACACAGACAGTGGGAGCAAGAGGGGGAGAAGCAGACTCCCGCTCAGCAGGGAGCCCAACAGGGGCTTCACCCCAGGACCTTGGGATCATGACCTGAGCCGAAGGCAGACACTTAACCAGCTGAGCCACCTACGCATCCCGATGATCACAGCTTTGTAATATGTCTTGAAATCTGGGATTGTGATACCTTCAGCTTTTTCTTTCTCGGGATTACTTTGTCTCTTTAGAGTCTTCTGTGGTTCCACAAAAGTTTTAGGATTATTTGTTCTTGTTCTGTGAAAAATGCCATTGTTACTTTGATGAGGATCATATGGAATCTGTAGATCACTTTGGGTAATGTGGACATTTCCACAGAATTAATTCTTCCAGTCTGTGGTATGGTTTTCCGTTTCCTTGTGACATCTTCAGTTCCTTTCATCAGAGATTATAGTTTTCAGAGGACAAATCTTTCACCTCCTTGGGTAAGTTTATCCCTAGGTATTTTATTCGTTTTGATGGGATTATAAATGGGATTGTTTTCTTAATTTCTTGCTGTTACTTCATGATTAGTGCATAGAAATGCAACAGATTTCTGTGTATTAATTCTGTATCCTGCAACTGTACTGAATTCTTTTAGTCAAGTAGTTTTTTGGTGGAGTCTAGTGCTTTTTATGTATAGTGGTAGGTCATCTAAAAATAGTGACAGTTTTATTACTTTATTGCCTTTTATTTCTTTTCTTGTGTTTTTGTCTGAGTGCTGTGGCTAGAACTTTCAGTGTTATGCTGAGTAGAAGTGGCAAGAGTGCATCCTGGTCTTACTTCAGATCTTAGAGGAAAATCTCTCGACTTTTTCCTATGGAGTATGATATTGTGTGTGAAGATGAAAGGGTTTTGTCCATGACCACTTCAGATTTTCTCATATGCTACTCTTGAAGGAAATAGTGTTTTATCTTCCAGTTCTCTCAGGAGCCAAACACAAACCATTCTAATTCTTACTAAAATGGCTTTACTTGTAAAGTTCTAGTCTCTGAAGGATTTCAGAATTTCTCTAGGAGTTTACAGCAGCTCTCGGTGTGGATGTAGGTGTGAGGGATGATGTTCTCCCCTCGCCTGTTCCCTGGATATCACGGTGACTGCCCACGTTGGAGGACAGTGGAGAGAGACAGTGAAGTGAGCAGCTTGCGACATGAGATTAGTGCAGAGAGGAGTGTAATTCATTATGTCACTGTCAGCTTGTTGGGAAAAATTCTAGAATATAAACAAGGCATTGGATGCTAGTTTAGCTTTATTGTTAATTACCTGGGAACTTGGACCAAGTAAGTTTTCCTGTGTAGTCCTCAGTTTTTTTCTTGTGAAGGAAGAGGACTGCGATGTAACGGACACGATTCTGACATCCCATGATGTCTCTTCACCTTAACCTTCAGATTATTCGATATATAACCAGGTCAATAGTCTCTTATCTGTGCTTGAGAAATTCATCGACTTTAGAATCCAAGCCTTTCATAACTTACTTGGCAGAATACCTGAACTCATTGAGCAGTCAGACTTGACCTGAATTGAAATAAATCCATTTATAGCTTTTATTTATCCCATTTAGTGGGACTGTTCATCCATTTCAGTACAGAAATGTGTTTGGTTGCGGGGTATCCCTCAGACTCTGCTAGGGTATCATATAAATAGGGTATGTGCCCCTTATTTCCTTTGTAAAGTGTAAAAAACCCTCCAAATTCCTCAAACAGATCTAACCTCAAGGGTTTTAGATAAAGGATTGTGGACATAATCAACATTCACTCAAGTAATATGTATGCATATACTAGGTATTCCTTTAGGCCCTGGAAAGCAGTTGAGAAAAAAAAAAAAAAAACAACCTAATTTATTTCTTTAATATTTACTAGATGAAGTGACTATGGTTGAGGTGTATGGGGAAGTCACAGAGTGTGGGGAGGACATGGAACTTTGTCCGGGGGCCCGGAATTGTGGTAGCGAGGAGGGAGGGTTCTTCTCTGAAGATAGAAAGCGTGAACTGAGTCGTGAGATGAAAGGAGCCCGTCAGGTGGACTAGCCTGGGCGGACATGTAGATGGGAATGAGAAATACAGTCCAATGAGGATGACAGTTGGTATCCTGGGCAAAAGGAAGCACTGTGGGGGTTGATACAGGTGCCCCATGTCCAGAAGCGCAAGCCACGCTAGTGTGGCGATGCCCAGGTATGTGGGGCAGCATGCTGGGGGTAATGAGCCTGAGCCCATGCAGACATAAGGAGCTTTCCCCTCAGTTTTTCTCCTAAAGGTTTTGCAGGGGGCCGGGGATATGGTGAGTGGCTAGTTGCGGGGGAGGGGATTTGAAGTCCCAGATACAGCTTGTCACAGCAGGGAGAAGTGGTGCCCCGATCTAAGGCTTTGGTGGGGGAGGATTGCAGAGAAGACTGCCTTTCCAGAGAGTGGTCTAAGATGCAAGGCCGGCATCTCGTGCTTTTTGGTACACTGTGGAGGGCATTCTTTTTGGTCTGCGTATCAGCTTTGTGGTGTGAACTTCAAGGTGTTGGAACTAAGGCCTGGCAATTAAGGGCTTTCTTTACTCAGGACTGTGCAGCAGATCCAGGGGAGGGCTACTGCTTGGTAAAGATGTATTTGCGGCAGAGAATAGAAGAGTTCCAAACAGACATATGCCCAGGAAAAACATTTTTGTAGAAATCAAATACGTATGCCAAGAGTTGTGGGGGAGTAGCTTATGAATAATTTCTGATTCCTTTCTTGTGCCCTTTGAGTCACGCCAGCCACCTTTCATGGAAAAGCAGGGCCTGGCTCCCTCGGTCCTTCCCCGACTACTGGGTAAGGGCTCTGCCTCCCCTGCGTTCCCACACCTTTTGCTGTATGCACCCCTCATCTGGCACTCCAAGTACTTTGCATTTTTAGTCACTTTCCCTGCTGTCCTCTCTGCTGGCTCATAATTTGGCAGTTGTTCATTGAGTGCTGTCTTCAAAGGACGTAAGAGTCCGCTCTTTTGCCTGGCTCCCCCAATTTCTGGCAGAAGTGAGGAGCAGTTAGAAGTAACTTCCTACCTTGACAACACACCATTTCCATCATCCTTGACCTCTCACTCCCCCTGCCCTCCTGTGCACCTGATTTCAGCCACAGGGAATTTCCTCCCAGTTTACAACAAGTGAGGGTCATCTGTAACCCGTGTCTTTGTCCTTGGTCCCTCTCCCCCCACAAATGTCCCTTTTTGGTGCTTCTCATTCCCATCCCCTTCTCTGCCTTGTAGACTCCGTGTCTTTCTGTCTTTCTAAGCCCTAGCTCCCGGAAGGCTTACTTAGGCTTCCATGACACCCCGTTATGTCTGGTGTCACAAAACCACACAGCTGGTTTTTTCCTCTAAGACTTGCGGAGAATCCTATCCCGCACATTCTCCCTGCTCTTTCCTCTAATGCCTGTCTCTAATTTGTCCTGGTTCCCTTGCCTCTTGTTCTGCGCCTTATTGCCAGCACCACATCTCTTTTTATTCTTGTATCCCCAGTGCCAAACACAACCTCTGACTCAGTAACCATTCTGATCCCGTAAACTGTGTATGCCAGTTTAGGAACGAGCACATAAAATTGTATTTTGGGGCACCTGGGTGGCTCAGTGGGTTAAAGCCTCTGCCTTCGGCTCAGGTCATGATCCCAGGGGCCTGGGATCGAGTCCCGCATCGGACTCTCTGCTCCGCAGGGAGCCTGCTTCCTCCTCTCTCTGCCTGTCTCTCTGCCTACTTGTGATCTCTGTCTGTCAAATAAATAAAATCTTTAAAAAAAAATGTATTTTGAAAGGCAAAGATAGATAGTAGTGGGGTCAAAACCATTTTTGAGGTTCTTTTGTTTTTATAAGATTTCCATTATCTAAAGTAAGAAGGGCTTGTCCTCATCCACAGATTTCCAGACCCTTGACAAACAAGAGCATGTCTTCCACTTACATCATCCTTATTGTTTAATATGGTGCTCCACACCTTGTAGACACATAATGTACTTTATATTGACTGAAATAAAATCACTGCTCTCTTTGGCCAGAGGGAGTTCCACCTGACTCTTAGAGTTTAATCCCAGATTTATTTGGCACTGGCCATGCTTCTCCAGAATAAGATGGAGGCTATCGGCAACTGACCAGTAGTTGAAGAAAGAGAAGTGTGACTAAATCCCAGGCATAATCCATTAAATGGTCTTTCTTTTTAAATTTGATTCCTTTTGTTAAAACATGGAGCAGATAGATAATGAGATTAAAGTATGGGAAATATAAACACGAGGGAAAACCAGATTTGTATAGTGAAATGTGTTGTTCGGGATCACTGGATTTCATGTTTTAAAAATCCACCCATGCCCTTTTCTTTGGCATATTTGTAATAAAAACTCCACTTCGCTCAGGCAGATTATCCCCAGGTATTCACTGGCTAAGTGAGTGTGAACAGGCAATGCTATTATGCTAACTTAAAAAAAATTAAATTAGGCTACTAAATGTAGTCTCTTTTGGAGGAATTAAGACACCATGAAGGGCACATCTCTCACTATATTTCTTATAAATTCATGTGGCCCTTAAATAAGTTATAAGCATCCATGTCTAGTTGTATTTTGTGTGGTATGTCTTAGTACTAGAAGGAAATACTTTTGTTTAAAAGTTTCATGGGCTTTTCACAGGAGGAGATAAGGCCCTTGAGATGAGGGGTCACAAATCTTCTGAAAGCAGTGGTTTAGGTTTTGCCAGGAAAGGTTTTAATCCATTAACTAATATCCTTCGTGATTACAGTTATACAATGTGGGTAAGTTATTTAGACTTAAACAGTCTCAATTAGAAACCTTTTTTTCCTTACTGGAAACATGGAATGTAGTTATCAATTAACTTAGTCAAATCAATGAAGTTAAAGAAATTGCTTAGATCTTAAGCACGTTCCTTATCATGACTGGTCTTTTGCATAAATGATGTGTATTTATACAGGATTTATAAAATGGATTCTTGCAGTTAAGTAACTTAATTTCTTTGATCAGTAACAAAGGGATTGAAGCTTTTCAGGTGACCTGTAGGAACTAGAAGGCTGTGAGAAAAGTTAAAATTCAATTTTTCTTTCTTTTCCCCAAACAACCTGTTAGGTATTTAGGAATAGAAGAAAGTTACATGGAGAAAGAAAAAGAGAACAGTCAACCAAGTAGTCCCCTGGCCTCATTGCTGAAGCCTTTGATGATAGAAGAAAAATGAATTTCTTGGTTTCTCCTCTTTAAGGAGAAGAATCAATTTTCTAATTCTAAGTGATGAAGCTTAAAATTTCTCTCTTTGTAGAATTACATCAATTTCTTTCACAAAGAAGAGTAATTTTTCTGGGGAAAAAAGGTTTCTAAGGCATTGGAAGCTATGCTCAGCTGAAATTAACCTCTTTCATGTTTGCTTGGGGTAAGAAGCGAGTTCATGCTTTTCAGCCATTCTACTGTCTTCCCAAATGACAGTCTCTCTCTACATTTCATTTCATGCCTTCAGTCTGAAAGTAGATAATAGAGCCATCAAGCAAGCAACTGCGTCTGGCAGTCTGAGGTGACTCATTGCCCATAGAAAGAAGAAATGACTATTTCATATTATTTGCATTCTACCAATGGATGGGATTATTTCTGTGTTCTGTTTTTACTTCTCTACTTTCACTTCTGATTTTTGGGGGGCCTTTTTTCTTTTTCTTGATGAGTCCGGCTAATGGGTTACTAATTTTCTTGATATTTCAAAGAACCAGCTCTTGGTTCTATTGACCTTTTCTTTTTCTTTTCTTCTCTCTGTGTTTTCAATTTTCTGTTTCTGCCTTGATTACCACTATTTACTTTTTTCCACGAAGTCTGGGTTTATTCTTTTTCTAGTTCCTTTAGGTGTACGGTTAGATGGAGATTTTTCTTTTTTCTTGGGGTAGGCCTGGATTGCCGTCAACTTCCCTCTGGAACAGCTTTTGCTGTGTCCCAAAGATTTGGGACCCTTGTGTTTTCATATTTATTTGTCTGTGGTTTGTTTTTTTTTTTTTTGTATTCCCTCTTTCATGTCTTTGTTGGTCTGTTTGTTCTTTAGTAGTATATGTTGTTTTTGTCTTTTCCAGGTTTGTTTGTTTGTAATTGGTTTTTAGTTTTATACTATTGTGTTTGGAAAAGATGCTTGGTAGGATTTCAGTCTACTTAAATTTATTGAGACTTGTGGGCAGACATTTTATCCTGGAGAATGTTCCATGTGCGCTTGGAAAGTATGTGTTCTCTGCTGTGTTTGGATGGAGTATTCTGTGTATACTTAAGTCCATCTGGTCTAATGTGTCAAAGCCACTGTTTCCTTGTTGATTTCTTTTTGGGTGATCTGTTGATGTAGTGGGATGTTAAGTCCTGTACTACTAGCGCATTACTGTCAAATTCTCCCTTCTGTCTGTTGCTATTTGCTTTATGTATTTAGATGCTCTAGTGTTGGGTGCATAGATATCTACTATTGTTATAATGCTCTTTTTGGATTGAACCCTCTATCATTATGTAATGCTCTTTGTTGTGACAGTCTTTGCTTTAATCCATTTAATCTGATCTAAGTATTGCTTCCCGAGCTTTTAATCTTTTTTTTCAGCTTTCATTTAAACGGAATGTCTCTTTCCATCCCTTCACTTTCACTCTATGTCTTTGGGTCAGAAGTGAATCTCTTGGGATGTTTGGGTGCCTCCATTTTGTGTAAGTGCCTTTAGCTCAGGTCATGATCCTAGGGTTCTGGGATCAAGTCCCACATCAGGATCCTTGCTCAGTGGGGAGTTTGCTTCTCCATCCCCCCAAACAATAGGTTTTTGTTTTGTGTTTATCATGAGATTTATTTATAAAATCCTAAGTATACAGCAGTCTGTACTAAATTGATGGTCATTTAAATTTGAACACATTATTCTAAAAGAACTTTATTTTCCTTGTTTTATTTGTTGTCATATTTTACATTTTTATTTTGTGAAGACCTGTCACCTACAATTGATTTTACTACTTTTGTCTTTTTTAATCTTCATATTTGCTTTATAAGTGATTGCTTTACTACCTTTACTGTGTTTGCTTTCAGCACATGAATTTTCTTTTCTTTCATCATTTTTCTTCTACTTTTGGCCTTTTCCTTTTTTACTTATAGAAGTGCTGTTAACATTTCTTATAAAATCTATTTAGTAGTGGTGATGAACTCCTTTAACTTTTGTGTATTAGGGGAACCCTTTACCAGAAAAGTTATCATTCAGAATTTTTTTTTTAAAGATTTTATTTATTAATTTGACAGAGAGAAATCACAAGTAGACGGAGAGGCAGCCAGAGAGAGAGAGAGAGGGAAGCAGGCTCCCCGCTGAGCAGAGAGCCCGATGCGGGACTCGATCCCAGGACTCTGAGATCATGACCTGAGCCGAAGGCAGCGGCCCAACCCACTGAGCCACCCAGGCGCCCCTCATTCAGAATTTAAGGAGATATTCTTGGTCTTAGTAGTTTTTTGTTTGTTTTTTTCCTTTCAGCATTTTGTAGTACAGAAAGGAGTGACATGATATATTCAAAGTTTCTGCTGAATAATCAGCTGATAGCCTTTTGGGGTTTCCCTTGTATTTGACTATTTGCTTTTGTCCTTTTCTTTGACATTTTAATTATTATGTGTCATGGTGTGGACTTCCTTGGTTTCCATCTTGTTCAGGACTTTTGGTGCTTCTGTACCTAGAAGTCTGCTGTACACCCCCAACCCCCCGCCAAGTTAGGAAAGTTTTCAGCTATTATTTCTTCAAGTAAGTTTTTTGCCCCCTTTCTATCTTCCTTTCTGAGACCCATAGAATGCAGATCTTTTTTTATGTCTAAGAGATCCCAGTGTGTCCTTATTTTTAAATATTTTTTTTTCTTTTTCCTGTTCTTGGATGCTCTCCATTACCTTAGACTGCTTACCAATAGATCATTGATCCATTCTTCTGCATCCTCTAATCTACAATTGATTCCCTCTAGTAAATACTTTGTTTCAGTTATTGTGTCTTCAACTCCGATTGATTCTGTTTTTTAATTTATTGAAATTCTTCCTGAGTTTATCCCCTGTCTTCTCCAGTCTGGTAGCATCTTTGTGACCATCTCTTTGAACTCTTTATGAAGTAGATTGCTTATTTCAATTTCATTTACTTCCTTGCCTGAGCTGTTGTCTTATTTCTTTTGAAGCATATTCCTCTATCTCTTCATTTTGCCTGGCTTTCAAAGTTTCTATGGATTAGGCAGAATAGCTAATTCTTTTAAAATTGAAGGGATGGTCTGTTTTACTGTCTTTTCCCATAAGACAATGCCTGGTAACTTTGGTTAGCTGGCTAGATCTGTGGCTCTCTACACAGAAGGCATCCTTGCAGGACAGCTAAAGTGGCTACAGGTCAGGTTATCCCAGGGTACTCTGTGAGGAGGGAATCCTGGCAGGGCAAGAGGAGCTGAAGTGTTGCGCAGGCCAGGGTAGATGGGGGTGCTTCATGAAGGGGGATCCTGTTGGATTAGCCTGAGCTGAAGCAGGTGCAGTGTACAGAGGTGGTGCCCTGCCAGGCTGTCTAGAACTGAAGTGTTACGGGTCTGGAGTGTTCCTGGGTAGTTTATACCTGTGTCACCTTGACAAGATGACTGGAGCCATAGTGAGCACTGACCAGGAGGGTCTTAGTGTGTGCTGCATGTGGTTGCCTTGGTGGATGGCTAGGGCTAGTGTGGGATGTGGGCCTGGAGCTCACTGGAACAGTCAGCCAGCTGTGGTTTGCAGACCCTTCTCTTGTCTGCACTAAGGGCTGAGGGCAGGGCGGGGAGGGGGATACCTAGCAGTGGTGTTCACCAGGCCCTGACTGAGAGAGTTCCAGCAGATTCCCTGCATGTGGTGGAGTTGCAGGGCTGGCTCTTTTATATTCTAGTTGATGTTTTAAACTGTGACATTTTTTTCTGTGCCCCAGGTAGACAAACCTGGTACTAGCTCTCCCTGCTATAGTGCCACAGTGTTGGGGGTATGGGCTCCCTTCATTTCTATGTCTCCATTTCTATGCCATTCTCTCTATGGTCTTTTGTTGTACAGAAGCTGTTCATTCAGCCCTCAGTTCTTCTTCAGGAGGAATGGCTGTATAAGTGGGTATAGATTTGGGGTATCCATAATGGAGAGATGTTCAGGTTCTTCCTAGGTCACCATCTTATACTGGAATGTTGTCATTCTGTGATTATGAAAGGAATTTTGTCCTCATTTGTCAATAAATGTAGTTACATGAGTAGTAGCCACATTTTCTTCTAATGTAATTCCTGCAGAGATTTGAAGAATTATTACCTTGTTCTCCACTTACTTTGTAGCTTTCAGAATCACCTTGACGTAAGGAAAATGTTCAGTTTTTCTCTGATCATGTTATAACCCATGGTACCAGTTAAGAAATCCCCAGGGGGATCCTCTGTCCTCTTGCTAACCGACACTATTCTTGTCCACGTGTGCAGGTATCGTGGAGGATTACAAGCCACCATTTTACGACGTGGTTCCCAATGACCCAAGTTTTGAAGATATGAGAAAGGTGGTCTGTGTGGATCAACAGAGGCCAAACATACCCAATAGATGGTTCTCAGACCCGGTAAGAGTGCCAGTTTCTCAGTTTTAGAGCAACCTTCACCTTTTTACTAGAAAAGTACTTTACTCTTGAAACTCAAGAGTAAGCCAATAGTATAGTTCCTGAATGATCGCCCTGTCTGTTGCTTTCTATGTTATGTAGAAGGGTCTTGGACCTAGTTTAGTCAGTTCACAAAATGGTATCGTTGAAAGAGCGAAATTCTCTGATCTTGCTAGTAAGTGACAGTAGTCACAGGAGTTTCTACTATTGACTAGCTCCAGGAGTTAGGGGATTCATTACTCTGCTGCTCACAAGTAAAATGCAAGACTAACCTTTTTCCATATCTGCATATCCAAAATTCCAAACAGAGCTGTTCAGCTGAAGTTTTGTTTGTTTATTTGTTTTTTAGGATTTTATTTATTTATTTGACAGACAGAGATCACAAGTAGTCAGAGAGGCAGGCAGAGAGAGAGGAAGGGAAGCAGGCTCCCTGCTGAGCAGAGAGCCTGATATGGGGCTGGATCCCAGGACCCTGGGATCATGACCTAAGCTGAAGGCAGAGGCCTAACCTACTGAGCCACCCAGGCATCCCTGAAGATTCTTATTGCTTCTCTTCAGTAGCCGCAAGTCTGAAACATTGAGATAAGACGCAGACTGCAGATTTCATTGTTAACTCTGGGATAGCATTATCTCTTTTAGCAGGCATAAAACATCAGGGGGTCCAGCCAATTCTTTGTAATTTACCTCAAAGTCAGCTGATAGCATTCAGAGTCCAAAGGCCAGAACTCATCAAAACTCAAGAGGGACTCTTATCAGGGGTCAAGGCTTAGATTATTTGATAAAGAAGATGGCAGTAACATCATTGTGACCTACCAAGACCCGCAGAGTTCTGCAAAATCTCTTGACACAACATCTGCCAACTTTCTAGGGCCATGAAAAAGCCACTTTTTCACCCTGGTATTTATTCTTTCTCTCCTCAGACATTAACCTCTCTGGCTAAGCTGATGAAAGAATGCTGGTATCAAAATCCATCCGCAAGACTCACAGCCCTGCGTATCAAAAAGACTTTGACCAAAATTGATAATTCCCTAGACAAATTGAAAACTGACTGTTGACATTTTCATGGTGTCAAGAAGGAAGAGTTGACGTTGTCATTGTCCAGCTGGGACCTAACGCTGGCCTGACTGGTTGTCAGAACAGAATCCAGCTGTCTCCCTCCGCAAATGGCTGCTTTGACAAGGCAGACATTCGACCCAGCCATGTGTTGGGGAGACACCAAAACCACCCTAACCTCGCTCAATGACTGTGAACTGGGCATTTCACAAACTGTTCACACCACAGAGACTCATGTCGGACAGACACTGTTGCAAAGGTAGGGGAACTGGAGGAACACAGAGAAATCCTAAAAGAGATCTGGGCATTAAGACAGTGGCTTTGCATATCTTTCACAGGTCTCCTAGACTCTCCCCATGGGAAACTCAAGGAGGTGGTGAATTTTTATCAGCAATATTGCCTGTGCTTCTCTTCTTTATTGCACTAGGAATTCTTTGCATTCCTTACTTGCACTGTTACTCTTAATTTTAAAGACCCAACTTGCCAAAACTTTGGCTGCGTACTCCACTGGTCTGTCTTTGGATAATAGGAATTCAATTTGGCAAAACAAAATGTAATGTCAGATTTTGCTGCATTTTACACATGTGCTGATGTTTACAATGATGCTGAAACATTAGGAATTGTTTATATACAACTTTGCAAATTATTTATTACTTGTGCCCTTAGCAGTTTTTACAAAACTGCTTCGTGCATATGTTAAAGCTTATTTTTATGTGGTCTTATGATTTTATTACTGAAATGTTTTTAACACTATACTCTGAAATGGACATTTTCTTTTATTATCAGTTAAATTCACATTTTAAGTGCTTCACATTTGTATGTGTGTAGACTGTAACTTTTTTCAGTTCATATGCAAAAATGTATTTAGCCATTACCCATGTGACACCACCGAATATATTACTGATTTAGAAGCAAAGATTTCAGTAGAATTTTAGTCCTGAACGCTGTGGGGAAAATGCATTTTCTTCGGAATTATCCATTATGTGCATTTAAACTCTGCCAGAAAAAAAATAACTATTTTGTTTTAATCTACTTTTTGTATTTAGTAGTTATTTGTATAAATTAAATAAAAGGTTTTCAAGTCAAAAAGTGAACTTTTTTTTGCCATATAAGATCTGTATTCTAGAATGCATTTTATTATGGGAACAATAGAAGCACAAAATGAATTTGTAAATCAAATTTGCTTTTCAAGTCTCTTGACAATCTTGAGGGTCTTATGAGGGTGATATCCAGCTTGAATGTGATATCAGAAAATTTGAATTTTCTTTCTTTTTTTTTGGTTGTGATTATTTATTCCTGGTCTGTGCACCCAGTTGTGAAATGAAGGTGATGGAGCCTTTTGATCTGTCTTCTTTGCTTAAGGGTTGTGAGTATAAATAGGAGGGATGATATCCGAGCATTTTTTTTAGTATGAGGTCCTGTATGAGTGGAAAGTGGTCTTAAATCTCTCACCTTGCTGCTTGGAGAGAGCCCGCTGCTGGTTTTCTTCACTTCTTGTGTTCAACAGGATTGAAAAGGTAAGGTTTAAAATGACCCAAATAAGAGATGAGGGGTGAATTTTGGGGATGTTCACCAGAGGTAAGTTGATGACATCATTAAGATGCATTTACTTAGAGGGTATATATTAACTTAAAAAAATTGTGGTAAAGTACACATAATCAAGTGGTTAAGTACATTTCACACTGTTTTGCTGATGTCTCCACTGTCCATCCACAGAACTTGTTTGTTTCCTGTCACAAAACTGAAACGCTCTACTTATTAAGCAACAGTTTGCTATTCCTTACTGCCCACAGTCGTTGGCAACCATCATTTTACTTTCCTTCTCTACAATTTGACTACTCTAACTACCTCATATGTGGGTTTATATAGTATTTGCAAGACTCGCTTACTTTACTTAACTAACGTCTTTAAGATTCACCCTTATTATAGCATGTACTGGAATTTTCTTCTTTTCATGGCTGATAATATTCCAATGTTTTATATATAAAATATATATATATATTTTGTTTACCTGTTCATCTCTTGATGGAGAATTGGGTTGCTGCCATCCACATGGGTGTATATCTGATTTCTTGCTTTCATTTCTTTTGGCTATATACCCTAAAGAAGAATAGAATCACATTTAACTTATATTGAAGTATGCATATATATACATATGCATCCAATTGTATGGCTTGATGCATGTTTAAATTTTTTGTTGTTCACAAGTTTTTATTAATTGGCTATTTTCATGGAAACAGCACCCAGATCAAGAAGCACAGCATTGAATTCTCTAGAGTGAAGTTGGCATCATGGTGGCATGAATCCTTTTCCCCCTCATCCTTTGTTTTTGATGTCCAGTTAGTTGTAAATCCAACAAAAGTGCCTTTGCACATTACAGCAGGACACCTAAGCAATTTCTATGTACCTATGTCTCTGAACGTGGATGGATAGGACCTTGGAAGAGACTGAGACTCCCAAGGGAGTCAGTGAGCCTACCCCACCCTCCCCTTCTATGATTGGGGAAAAGGTGAACCTGGAGAGTACAAAACTGGGTAGACATGCACATATTTGTAGGGGTCTAAACCAACCTGATGGAGGATCCTAGCAAGTCATCCCATTGGGACTGGGAGGAGTTTGGAGGCAGAGAGAGAGGAACTGCATGATATATGCTGGATGTTTGGTTTATACAAGAACATCCTGAATGTCCCCATTAATCACTGTCTTGAGAATATACAGATCCCATCCTCCTTCTATATTCCCATCAAGCAAAAGATACAGAAGAATGTGTTGTTTAGCATTCAAGGTCAGAGGTTCTGGGAATGGGTAACCTGGAAGACCTCCGTAATGAAAGAATACCTGGGTGGCAGACCTTGATCTCCTTAAAACACTGGCTGTGCTAGGAGGGGGATAGCTACAGGTAGTTCCTAGGCTAGTTGTTATACTATAAAAACTTGCTTTGTGCAGATTCTAGCAGTGGGTGCTTTGCCTAGTCAGCCTTTCCTGGGCTTCCTGTAAGTTCCCTCAATAAACCTCTGTCTCACGCACTATCTCCTGGTCATTTCTTTGCTATTCCAAGACCATCGTCCATCCTTGGCTTAGAGTTTGCTAGGGTGCAGTTACACAGGAACTCACCATGCTACCTCTCTCCAGCAGTGTGGCAACATACTGGGTTTTTGTCAGCAGCAGCAGCGGCTACCTCTCTGCTAGAGAAAATGGAAAGCAAATGTGGTTGCCCACTTGTAGGGGTTGTGGCTGAAGTGATCCATTTCTCTCCAGTAGGACCCTAAACTTCTGAGGTGGGATCTCCATTACTGAGATGAAAGAAAGAAAAGGAAAGGAGGTCAACAAAAATACCAAAGCATATTGAAGAAACGTGTTTCCTTCTGTTTCTGGATCTTGGCAGGAGGTCCACCGATGGACCTCTTGGAGTCCCACTCTGGAAAATCTGCCTCTCAATCATGGGCATACCCATAGCCCCAGGTGCTAAGCCCATGCCTCCTCTGAACCTTCTGCTAGCTCTTTCTATGTATTGCTGAGTGCAGTCTCCAGCCCCAATAGAAGAAACTAAAAACTTGAATTATAGCACTACCTCTGGGACACAAGGTTTCCAATTGTCAGTGTCTTGAACTATAAAAACCAGAGTGAACAAATTCTTCACTAAAGAAAGGATATGTATTTCTTCTTTTGCATTTGAAGTATGAAACAACAACAAATTAAGGAAATATGTTATTACCAAAAAATGCTGATTCTTCAGCAACCAAACTCAAAGGCACAGAACATTGTGATTTGATAAAAAATTCAAAATAGCCATTATGAAGAAATTCAACAAGCTACAAGAAAACTCAGAAAGGCAATTCAATGAACTCGGGAATAAATTTAATAAACAGAAATCATTATCAAAGAAATTAGTTCTTTTTTTAAAATTTCAAACAAATTCTGGAGCCGAAGAATTCAATGAATGAGATGAAGACTGTATTAGAGAGCATAGGTAATAGGATAGACCAGATGAAAGAAAAGAACAAGTGACTTGGAAAGAACTATTTCTTTTTTAGGGGTGGAGAAATCCCATGAGAGGTATCAGATTCAATAAGGAAAATCAAATGGACTTAACAGATATTTTTAGATTTCATCCTAAAACAGCAAAATACACATTCTTTTCAAGTGTACATGGAACACTCTTCAGAATAGATCACATATTAAGTCACAAAAACAAGCCTCAACAAATAAATTGAAATCCTACCATGTACTTTTTTCTGACCACAATGCTATGAAACTAGAAGTCCTCCACAAGAAAGATTTGGAAAGACCACAAATACATGGAGGGTAAACAACATGCTGAGTGAATAGGTCAACCATCAAATTACAGAAATACATGGAAATAAACAAAAATGAAAACACAATGGTCAAAAGCTTCTGGGTTGCAGCGAAAGTAGTCCTAAGAGGGAAGCATATAGCAATACAGGTCTACAACAAGAAACAAGAAAGATCTCAAATAAGTGAACAAACAAAACCTAAAGCCAGCAGAGGAAGAAAATAAAGATTAGAGCAAAAATAAATGACATAGAAACTTTAAAAAATGGACCATAAAACAAATCAATAAAATCAAGAGCTGGTTCTTTGAAACATACCAATAAAATTGATAAACCTCTAGTCAAACTTATCAAAAAGAAAAGACCCAAATAAAATCACAAATGAGAGAGGAGAAATAACAACCAACACTACAGAAATACAAGTATAAGAGAATATATGAAAAACTATATGCTAGCAAATTGGACGTCCTGGAAGAAATGGATAAATTCCTAGAAGCATACAATCAGCTAAAACAACCAGGAAGAAATAGAAAACTTGAACAGACCAATAAACCACAAAGAAACTAAATAAGTTTGTCAAAAAATTCCCAGCAAACAAAAGCCCATGGCCAGATGGCTTCATAGGTGAATTGTACCAAACATTTAAAGAAGAGTTAATACCTGTTATTCTGAAATTATTCCAAAAAATAGAAAAGGAAGAAGACTTCCAAATGTATTCTATGAGGCCAGCATTAGCCTGACACCAATACCAGATAAAGATGACTAAAAAAGAGAACTACAGGCCAATACCCTGATGAACATGGATGCAAAAATTCTCAATAAACTAGCAACAATGCTTTAAAAGAATCATTCACAACAATCAAGAGAGATTTATTCCTGGGTTGCCAGGGTGGTTCAGTATTCATGAATCAATGTGATACACCACATTAATAAATGAATAAGAACCATATGATCATTTTGATAGATGCAGAGAAAGCATCTGACAAAGTATAACATCCATTTATGATAAGAAACCCTTAAAGTAGGTTTAGAGGAAACATACCTCAAGATAATAAAGGCCATGCTGATATCATCATCAGTGGGGGAAAAGAGATAGCTTTTGCTTTTCCTCTAAAGTCAGAAACAACACAGTGGTGAGTGTGGACATCCCTGTTATTTAACATAGTACTGGAAGTCCTGGCCACAGCATCAGGCAACAAAAGGAAATAAATGGCATCCAAATTGGCAAGGAAGAAGACAGACTTTTCACTATTTGCTGATGACATAATACTCTATATAGAAAACCCAAATGACTCCACCAAAAAACTAGAACTGATACACAAATTCAGTGAAGTTGCAGGATATAAAATCAACATACAGCAATCTGTTGCATTTCTATACACCAATTATGAAGCAGTAGAAAGAGAATTAAGTACTCAATCCCATTTACAATTGTACCAAAAACAAGGTACGTAAGAATAAACCTAACCAAAGATGTGAAAGATCTGTACCATGGAAATGGTAAAACACTGATGAAAGAAATTGAAGACGAATCAAAGAAATAGAAAAACATTCCATGCTCATGGATTGGAAGAACAGGTATCATTAAAATGTCTATACTACCGAAAGCAATCTATACATTTAATGCAATCACCATCAAAATATCAATAGCACTTTTCACAGGAGCTAGAATAAATAGTCCTAAAACTTGTATGGAACAAAAGATCCTGAATAACCAAAGCAAACTTGAGAAAGAAAAGCAAAGCTGGAGACATCACAATTCCAGACTTCAAGTCATTACAAAGCTGTAGCGATCAAAGCAGTAGAGTACTGACATTAAAATAAAACTTAGAAGATATAAAAAGTAAAATTACAATACTAAAGGGTTTCAACCAACCTATAAAGAAAGACTGAATTATCATTCCTACATTCTATAGGGAAAATATTGTAAAATTGTTGTCATATGAAAAGATGGTCAGAGAATACACACCCAAAAAGTATAGAGAAATAAAACTATTGTAGGAGTTCAGATGATTAATTAAATACAGTTGTAAATAAAAATGCTATTTTTCAAAAAAGAAGAAGAGGAAAAGGACCTTAAGGAGAAGTGAAGGAGAAGGGGGACAGAGTTTATTTAAGAATAGCTGAGAACTTCCTAAACCTGGGGAAGGAATTGGACATACAGGCTCACAATATACTAGTAGAACACCCTATTATCTCAATGCAAAAAGATGTCCTGGGTTGGGGTGGGGGAGTAGACTAATAACGGTTCCTTCTTAGGTTATCCATAGATGTTTCAGCAGAAACTCTACAGGCCAGGAGAGAGTGGAGTGAAATATTCAAAGAGATGGAAGATATAAAGTGCCAGCAAAGAACACTTTGGGAAAGCCTCCTTCCTCTCAAGGACAACTCTGCTAGATAAATAAAAGCTGGGGGAGTTCACCACCACTAGACTTGCCTTGCAAGAAGAATATGAAAAGATGCCAATTAGTGACACAAAAAATAAATACATAATATCCTGGTAAATGTGAAAATTAGAGCTAGAAAACTATATTAATATGCTAACCACTTAATTTACTTCTTTTTATGCTGTGAATTTGTTAACTAACCCTCCTTCTTTTGACCTTTATATAATTGTGACATCAAAAATATATAAGGGGAGAAACAAAAGTGGGAAAATTTATAGATGAATGAAGATAAGTTACTATCAGCTTAAAATGAGCTATTTGAAATGATGCCTGGGTAGCTCAGTCAATTAAGCTCTGCCTCGGCTCATGATCCCAGAATCCAAGCCCCCACATTGGGCTCCCTGCTCAGCGGGGAGCCTGCTTCTCCCTCTCCCTCTACTTCTCCCCAACTTGTGCTCTCTCTCTTTTTCTCACTCTCACTCTCTCTCACTTACCCTCTCTCAAATAAGTAAATAAAACCTTTAAAAAAAAGTAAAAAAAAAAAAAAAAAGCTATTTTTATCTGCAAGATGTTTTATGTAAGCCTCATGGTAACCACAAAGCAAAAAATCTAGAAGAGAATTATAAATCATAAGGGGGATATTGTAAATTGATGGTATTCCTTGTAATGTGCTCAAAGGCAGGCAGAACCAGAAGGTGGGAAAAAAAGAGACGGTGTAAAACAACCAGAAGGCAAACAAGATGGCAATATATTAACTCCTTATACATCTTTAATCACTTCAAATGCAAATGAATTGAATTCACCAAAGAGCAAAGTCACCAGGGGGATTTTTTTTTTTTTAAAGCCCAACTATATGCTGCCTACAGGGTAACTGATTTCATCTCTAAAAGACACAAATAGGCTCAAAGCGAAGGGATGGAAGAGAATATTCCATCAAGTGAAAATACTAAAAAGAAAGCAGGAATAGCCATACTTCTGTCAGACCAAATAAATTTCAAGCCCTCCCCCCAGGGGGGGAAAAAATGAAAACAACAACAACAAAAACAAAAAGTTACAAGAGACAAAGTCATTATATAATGATAAAAGGGTCAATACATGAAGAATATATAATGATCAGAAATATTTACACACCCAACACTGGAGCATGAAAATATATATATAGCAAATTTAGTTCTAAAAAGAGAAATAGATGATAATACAATAGTATAGGAGATTCAAGTTCATTTGTTCTCAAGTACAGTTCAATATGTCACTTTTGGCAATGGATAGGTCACCCAGGCAGAAAATCAATAAGGTAATGTTGGAACTTAAGATAAATTTATAGAATATTCTGTCCATTAGCAGCCAAGTATACTTTCTTCTCAAATGTGCACAGAATGATCTCCATGGTGAATCATATGAATCATATTCATAAAGAAAATTGTGGCCAGAAAAGATAGTTGGTATGATTTCAATGGTATCAACTAGCAATAAAGAGGAAAGAAAATCTACAAATATGTGAGAAACATATTTGTAAACAACACACTACTGAGCAATCAGTGGGTCAAAAAGAAGCCAAACAGAATATAAAGTTATTCAAGACAAATGAAAATGGAAATACAACATATCAAAGCTTAATGTGATGTAGCAAAAACAATTCTGAGCAGAAAGTTTATAGTGATAAGTTCATATATGAAGAAATCAGAAATATTTCAAACAACCTAACTTTATATTTCAAGCAACTAGGGGGAAAAAAAAAAGAACAAACTGGGCCTAAAGTTAGCAGGCAGAAAATAATAAGAATCAGAGTAGAATAAATGAAATAGAGAAAGAAAAAAGGTAAGATGAATAAAATTAGAAGTGAAAGAGGAGACATTACAACAGATATCACAGAAATACACAGGATCACAAGGCATTTGAAAATTTATATGCCAACAAAGATAACCTTGAAGAAATAATAAATTTCTAGAAACATTCAACCTAACCTACATGAACCATGAAGAAACAGAAAATCTGAATAGGTCATTAACAAGTAAAGAGACTGAATTATTAATCAAAAAGCCTTAACACAGAAAAGCCCAGACCTCACAGCTTTCCTTGTGAATTCTACCAGACATTTAAAGAAAAATGGACATTAATCCTCCTCAACTCCTCCAAAATTTTGAGAAGGAAATACTTCTAAATTCATTCTAAGCCAGTGTTACCCTGATACCAAAGCCAAATAAAGACACCACAAGAAAACTATAGACCACTATTTCTAATGAATATAGATGCAAAATTCTCAACCAAATGTTAGCAAACCAAAGTCAAGTACACATTAAAAGGTTTAAACATCATGACCAAGTGGGATTTATCCCTCAGACACAAGGATGGTTCAACATAGGCAAATCAATAAATGCAATACACCATTTAAATGAAAGGTAAAAATTCCACGATCATCTGAAGAGGGACAGAAAAAGCATACAACAAAATATAACATACTCTCATGATAAAAACTTTCAACAGAATGGAACATAGCTCACCATAATAAAGGCCATACAACAAGCCCGAAGGTAACATTATACTCAATGGAGAAAAACTGAAAGCTTTTCCTTTCAAGGGTGCCCACTCTCACCACTGTTATTCAATATAGCACTGGTAATCTTTGCAACAGCAATTAGGCAAGACCAAGAAAGAAATAAAAGGAATTCAAATCAGAAGGAAAAAGTTAAACTGATGCTATTTCCAGATGATGTAATTTTAAAAGCAGAAAATCTGAAGACTCAACCAAGACTGTTGGAACTAATTAACAATTTCAGTAAAGCTGCAGGAAACAAAATCAACATACAAAAATCAGTTTCTTTCTTTCTTTTTTTTTTTTTTTTAATTTGACAAAGAGTACAAGCAGAGGGAGTGGCAGGCAGAGGGAGAGGGAGAAGCAGGCTCCCCACTGATCAAGAAGCCCGATACAGGGCTCGATTCCAGGAACCTGGAACTATGACCTGAGCAAAAGACAGACATTTCACTGACTGAGCCACTTAGATGCCCCAGTTGCATTTCTATACACTATTTCTTTTTCAGATGTTCTCTCATTAAATAAAATGATCTCATTTACAGTAGCTTCAAAAACAATAAGGTATTTAGGAACAGACTTAACCAAGAAAGTAAAAGATATGTTCAATAAAAACTACAAGACTTTGCTGAAAGGAATCAAAGACGACACAAATGGAAAATCATCCCATGTTTATGGACCAGAAGAATTATTACTGTTTAAGTGTCCATACCAAAAGCCATTTAGAGATTTAACATAATCCCCCCAAATAACAATGACTTTCTTTACAGAAATAAAAAAATTCTAAAATTTTTAAGGAACCGCAAAAGACCCTGATAGTCAAAGCAATTCTGAGGAAAAATAATAAATGTGGAAGTATCACATTTAATCTCTTCAAACTATACTATAAAGCTATCATCATAAATACAGTATGACACTGGCAAAAAGTAGACACATAGACCAACAGAATAAAATAGCTCAGAATTAGGGAAGCCTGTGTGGCTCAGTTAAGCCTCTGCTTCTGGCTCAGGTTATGATCCCAGGTTCCCGGGATGGAGTCCTGCATTGGGATCCTTGCTCGGCAAGGGTCCTGCTTCTCCCTCTGTCTCTGCCTGCAGCTCCCTTTTGTGCACACACACACTCTCTCTCCCTGTGTGTCAAATAAAATCTTTAAAAAAAACAACAACAAAACCTCAGAATTAAACCTCTGCATATCTAGTCAACTTACATTAGACAAGAATGGAGCCAAGAATATTCAGTGGGGAATGGATAGTTTATTCAACAAATGGTGTTAGGAAAACATGCAGGACAATGACATTGGACCCCTATACTACATTATTCACTAAAATTAACTCAAAATGGACCAGACTTAATCGTAAGACCTGATCCTATAAAGTTTCTAAAAGAAAACATAGGGAAAAAACTCCTTGACATTAGTGTTGGCAGTGATTTTTTGGATATGACACAAAATCAGAAACAATAAAAGTAAAAATTTAGTGGGACTAAATCAAACTTAAAAAGTTTCTGCACAGACTGAACAATTTAAAAAATGAAAAGGCAACATATAGAATGAGAAAACATTTTTGCAAGTCATATATTAGAAAAGGGGTTAATAGTGATCCAAAATATATTTAAAAAAACATACAAACTGATAATCAACCAGAAGTCCAATTATAAAATTGGCAGAACTAAATAGACATTTTTTACCCCAAAGAACACAGCCAAATGGCCAATAGGTACATGAAAAGACGCTCAGCATCTCTAATCATCAGGGAAATGGAAATCAAAAGCACAATGAGATACTCACACCTATTAGAATGACTAGTATCAAGAAGAAAAATGATAACAAGTGCTGGCCAGGACGTGGAGAAAAGGGAACACTATAAGGCTGTTGGTGGGAATACAAATTGGTTCAACCACTATGGAAAACAATATGGGGCCTCCTCAAAAATTTAAAGATAGGTCCACCTTATGATCTAGTGGTTTCACTTCCAAGTAATATTGAAAGCAAATGAAAACAGGATTTTGAAGAGATACTCCCATGTTTATTTCAGCATTGTTCACAATAGACAAGATGTAGACACAACCTAAGTGCCCATCAAGAGATGAAGGACTAAAGATTATGTAAATAAATTCCTGAATACACATATGAATATTATTCAGCCACTAGCAAGGACATTTTGCCCTTTTTGACATGAATTACCCTTGAGCAAAGCATTCTGAGGTAAGTCAGAGAAAAACAAGTATTGTATGATATCTAAGAAAAACCACACTTGTAAAGACAGAGTAAAAGGGTGGTTACCAGAGAATGGGGAGTGGATGGTTAAGACAGGTGTTTAAGGGTGAAAACTTAGTAGTAATAAATAAGCCCTGGAGATGTAATGCGTAATATAATGAATATAGATAACCATATTGAATTATAAGCAACAAACTTGCTAAGAGACTAGAATTTAATTATTCCAACCACTAAAAAGATAATCCTGTAATGTGATACAGTGGCATTCATATTACAGTATACAAATGTAATATCACATGTTATACACAATAAATTCATGCAATATACATGTCAAATATATGTCAATTAAAAAAGCAAAACATAAGCAGCACATAAGAAGCCTCCCTTCAGCTCCTGTCTTCCTTATCAGCCCCACAGAGTAGCTACCATCCTGACTCCTAATAGCCAAGATTATAGTCACTTATTAAACTTCTCCTAAAATCATTCAGTATGAATGCTGGTAGGTGCGTATGCAAGAGGGAATCACTAGATCATAAGGTTTGGGACAGATTTAGGTTTTGTAAACATAAACCATTTTCCAAAAGGGATTGTTCAATTTAAGTTCCTACCAGTCATGTTTGAGTGTTCTGGTTGTCCTGAAACTTTAGTAGTACTTAATTTTTTTTTTTTTTTCATTTTAGTCATTCTGGTGGGTGTTGTACACATATTTCAAAAAAAAAAAAAAAAAACCCCAACAAAACAAAACAAAGAAAGGGTGGAGTAAATGCTACTGTTTAAATAGCTCTTGCCATTCTCAGTGACTGTAGAACACATGTGAGAACGAGTTCTAAGATATATATATAGATTTCAGTTCCCACGTGCTGGCGGAGTTGGAGTCTAGCATTTTGTGATCCATGTTATTTTTTACACAACATGAGCCTTTAACAATCTAACAACTTCATCTGGTACTCATCTTTTGAAAAAGTTGTTCCCACTCTGGAGGATAATCTGGCTGTGTAGATGAGGGGTTATATGGAGGTTTCAAGATGACATATTTTTAAAAAGACTTTATTTATTCCTTTGAGAGAAAGAGAGACAGAGTCAGGGGAGCTGCAAAGGGAGAGGAAGAAGCAGACTCTGCTGAGCAGGGAGCCCGATGTGCAACTCGATCCCAAGACTGAGATCATGACCTGAGTCGAACGCAGACACAACTAACTGAACCACCTTGGTGTCCCCAAATGGCGTATTTCTAAGCAAGTTTGACCAAAAGACTTCTTCCCTTATTTGCTGGTCTTGAAACCTAATCACAATTCAAAATTTATGTATGTGAAGAGGTCAGGGAATGGTGACATAAGAAGACAATAAAACACACTAGATCCTCTAAAACACCAGATTTACACAGAATCATAATACCTGGGTATCCAGTAAGTAAACTAAGGTCCAAAGAGTTCTGCTGGTGGGTCAGGAGTAGACCTTTTAACTCCAAGACCACCATAAAATTTCTCAGGCTATGCTGCAGTCCTCCAAAGGATACTCTCCCACCTTCATGGGCATGGAATCCCATTCTCCAAGCTGCATGGCCATTATTGAAAGCTCTGTGAGGGTGTATTTGACTTGCTCACTTCCTTAAAGTACCCCCACCCAATTGTCTTCTAATATCACAGAGATGTCATATTCCAAAGGACCTGTAAGAAAAGATAACAGGCAGGTGTTATTCTTTCTCTTATGGGCATTGTACCCCATGTGAAGCTGTTACTTCCCAGCTGAAAACCCGTTATACAGCACCTTGTGTTGGTGGGGCTCTGAGCACCCTGGCTTGGCTCTGCCCTGGCAAGGAGAGGCATCAGAGGGAGACTGAAAAGGCAGGAGGTGAAAGAGGGGACTTGGCCCTTCCATCGTGCTTCTTACTCCGTCAACATTGCTCCAGCAGGCGTAGGGCTTTAAGTAGGAAGCAGGTGAAATGGTTTGCCGTGGTTCCAATATCTGCAGAAGTAGCTTCACTGCGCCCCCACCTCGAGATCTGAGCACTAACCCCAAGCGTTCATTTCTCAAAGAGTAGAGTCCCGCCACATGGGTCCACCTCTGAATGTAACACCACCAGCATTCGCCCCACAAGTTCCACCTCTTCTGAGATCAGAAGGTCAGCTATGTGTCCTCCCTCTTAACCCTCTGAGTCCTACTAATTCTGCCCTCTTCCCTTTGTTGCTCTACCCTTTGGGGTGTAGCTCCTCTGATAGTTGTTTTCTTGGCCATATCTTAATGTGTCTTTTAGGCCTTTTTAGTTACCCCATTAATAATTTGTTATACCTAGTTAACTATTCTCTCCACTGAAGAACAGAAATCTGGTATAGTCGCTGTCCCCTGACCAAATGACACTTTTTGAGGTAGAGACGTAACAACCCCAATTTATAGATCAGAAAATTGAGGCAATAAGTGAAGCGTGACTGCTCAACTAGTTAGTAGCAGAACTAAAATTGGATTCTTAAATTTTGAGGCCAGAGTTCTGTTACCTTGTGACTCCTTCAAGCCTATCCCTACCCTCACCCCCAAGTTCATATCCCTCCAAGGAGAAACACTAAGAAAAGGAAGGTCATTAGGCCTTGTATTTGTGGTTTTATTTCTCACTGTGTTTGAATTCTAAATGACGTATGTCTTAACCTAATCTCTTTTTTCCCCCTAGAATATTCCCTTCTGTACAAAGGAGCTGTTCTGGTTTCTGCCCCTATTCCTTAATAAATCACAATATCTCCAATTAAATTGGAATGCTTTTAATGATTTTCTCAATTACTTCTATGACTTCCAAACACTTCTATGGCTCTCAAGCCTTCTTTCCAAAACCTCCTGCCTCATCTTCTCCCTCTGTCAGACACCCAATACACAGTTTTTCAAAACAGAATTAATACACGTATTTCAGGAGATGTGCTGCCATGCAAGCCTTATACTTTGAATTTCCTCCTGCATTCTGATTTTCATAGTTTCCACCAACTGACTCACCTTCAATAGCTGTTATCTTTTCTTAATCCCGAAGTCGTAATATTGTCAAGTCACTCCAGAAGTGGCAAGATTTGCCTTTAAAGTGTGTCCACAAGGGACACCTTGGTGGCTCATTTGGTTAGGCATCTGCTTTGGCTCACGTCAGGATCCCAGGGATCGTGTCCTGCATTGGGGTCCCTATTCAGTGGGAAGCCTGCTTCTCCCTTTGCCTACTGCTTCCTGGCTTGTGCTCTTTCTTTCTCTCTGCCAAATAAATAAGATCTTTTAAAAAAAGTGTGTCCACAGTTCATTTATTTAACAAATAATCATTGAGTGTCTAATCAATGTCTCTCTCCAGAGAACAGAGGCTTCCCTCCTGCCCTTCCACCCACACTGATAACCTGTTGTGTGTGTTTTTGTTTATCCTGCCTGGCATGTGTGTGTGTGTGTGTGAGTGTTGCAGTGTGAAATTCACCCTCTTGATTGTTACTATTCATAATAAGTTCAGTAATAATAGTTAACATTTACTGAGCATTCACTACTGGGTGCTTGGTGCTGTGCTGTTTTATAGGTACTCATAGCAAGAATAGCAGGCAGACATTATTCTAATTTTTACTTGACAGAAATTAATTCTCAGGGCAGGGTGACTGTCTATCCCACAACCAGAAACCACTAAAGCAGGATTTAAACCCAGGCAAACTGACGCCAACACTTGTGCTCCTAATATACTATGTACTGCTGCTTGTAAGAAGAAATTACTCATTTTTTCTGTCTTCTTTTTGGTGTGAAAATGATGTCATTGATTTTCTTTTCAGTTGAATATACATACTGAATTGCCATATTATGAGTAGTGAGAGGTTGGCATTTTTTTTTCTCCCCAAATTATTTTTTCCTCTTGTTTAGTTCTAATGTTTTTAGAAATGACTATGGGACACAAATTTACATGGCAGGTATGAACTAAGTTCATGAAGGAATACCTAGGAAAAAGTCAGATTATACAAAAATATTTAATGCTATTACCTCTGAGCAATGCTACTCTAAGTTTATTTCTTCATTATTTTCATATTTTCCATCTTTCAATGAGAATGTATTATAGAATGTTAGAGGAATGACAATTTTGTGTTGATTTGAGAAGTCTGGTTTGTCTGCTAATTAATGAGACTTAATGGGTAACTAATAATTATTTTAGTAAACTTATAATTTTATTTTTTCTAAGTTATACATGTCATTATATAAAAAGGTTAATGGTTCTACAAGGTTTATAACAAAAAGGAGCAATTGGGAATAACATTACCAAGATGATGCCATAGATATTCCTGATGTTCTCCCTCATAAAAACAACTAAAAGCTATTCATGGACTGGACACCGCTCAGAGAATTCTAGAACACAAAGGGGAGGTTGCAATACCTCCTCCACCACAGATACCAAGACAGAGTGAATTAAGAGGTTAAGAGGAATGGCTACATGATGACTACGCAGCCCCCACCTCCAGACTGGCACAGCATAACACAGAAAGGTCTTCTCTGAACCTATGGTTCCGTTGGAGGAAAAGAGGGATCAGCATGGGTATCTAGCTCCTGCAGTATTATGGATTACTTTTCTTTGGAGTCCCCACTTTGGTTCACCCCTTGGAAATTGCAGGAAGATCTATGGCCTGATCCATGGGAATCTGATTATGACGAGGTGGGGAAGGTCTAGCAACACTCAGCACTCAGGGGCACCTGGGTGGCTCAGTGGGTTAAAGCCTCTGTCTTTGGCTCGGATTATGGTCCCAGGGTCCTGGGATCAAGCCCTGCATCAGGCTCTCTGCTCTGCAAGGAGCCTGCTTCCTCTTCTCTCTCTGCCTGCCTCTCTACCTACTTATGATCTCTGTCTGTCAAATAAAATAAATAAATAAATAAATCTTAAAAAAAAAATCAGCACTTAGATCATAGCAGATTGTATTCCTTTGTGCAATGCCTAAGTAATGGTCCCTACATCATTCATTCATCTGCAGAACGCATCTGGTGACACAGTCTAACCAGAGAACTGGTGATTTACAAGTCTGACTGATTCAGGTACTCAAACAAAGAGGGTAGCTGGCAAGTAGCTGGAGCCTAGTCTGACTCAGAGGAGAGTGGAGTCATAATCTAGCCCATTGCTGAATGTAGCTTTTGATCTTGCCTTACCAGAAAGGCTGGCTATAACATCTGGAACTTGCACAGCCCATATTCTCAAGCAGAGAGTATGCAGACAGAGCTAATAGTCTAAAGAACAATGCAAAGAGGCCTGTTTAGCCAGGTGGGTGGTGGGAGAGTGTTGTCTTGAGTCAAAACCACAAATAAAGAGCCTTACTGGTCTTGGAGCTGGTTCTCCCACTATATCCAAGTATGGAAACTTATTCATAGCCTTGCCCATTGCTGAACACATCTTTCAGCCTACCCAACCAGGAAACCTAAAGAGAGCCACAGAAAGCTGATATCTCATCCAACTGCTCACAGTGGCACTTAAACAGAACACAGCCTGTGGCTTTCCCCATTTGTACAGCAAATTAGTGGCCTTGTCTGGCCAGGGATTCAGTTGGTTTCCCCACTCAGCAGGAGTTTGCTTCGCCCTCTGTCTCTGTTCCTCCCCCCTGCTTATGCTCTCTCTCTCAAATAAATTAAAAAAATCTTTAAAAAATGGTTAAAAAGTCATTTATATAAGGGGTCAATCCATCAAAAAAACATAACTATTATAAATACTTATACAGTCAACATCAGAGCACCAAATATCTAAAGAAAGACTAACAAAGAAAAGAGAAGTAAACAGCAATATAGTAATAGTGGGGATGTTAAATTCTACTCTTAACAATGCATATAACAATCAACAAGGAAATAGATTTGATCAATGCTATAGACCAAATAGACAACCAGGCATATACAGAACATAAATCTAATATCCAAAAATAATATATCCACACAATACAACAATGGCAAAATATAGATTCTTCTCAGGTGCACATGAAAAATATTCTAGAATGGGACATTCTAGACAAAATAAGTCTTAGCAAATAGAAACAGATTAATCATACTATACATCTTCATTAGCCACATGGTATAAAACCAGAAATCAACAATAGCCGTTAAACTAAAAGAAATTATAGAAATTAACACTCTCCTGTATAACCGATCTCTAAAATATTAAGAGACAAAAGTAAAGAGTTAGACATGTGAAGAAACAAAGAAATATGTGCAAATAAATGATAAAGAAAAAAATCAGAGGAAAAGAGCAAAATGAAAAGGAGATAAGTACGGTTGATAAGAATTCAAAATAATGGTTATAAAGACATATCCTAGACTTGAGAAAAGAATGGATAGCTCAGTGAGAACTTAAAAAGAGAAAATGAAAAATCAATAACAACAACAACAAAAAAGAACAGGGTAAAAGAACTCAGCAACATCAACAACCATAACAACATTTGCATTATAGGGATTCTTAAAAAAGAAGAGAAAGAGAAAAGGACAGAAAACTTATACGAAGTAACAGATGAAAACTTCCATAATCTGCAGAGAAAAAAGACATTCAGGGAGAGAAGGAACAGAAAGCTGATAACAACTTGAGCCAAAAAGAAAACCAAGCCATGTTATGATAACAATGTCAAACTTTAAACACATAGACAGAATTTAATAAGCAATGAGAAAAAAGTAACATACAAGGGAAAGCTATCAAATGATTTTTTAATGGAAATTTTGCAAGGCAAAAAAATATGACATGATATATTCAAAGTGCTGGACCAAAAGAATTCTATAAGCAAGAATTTTCTACCCAGAAGAGTCAAGATGGTAGAGAAGCAGCAGGCTAAGACAACATCAGGTAGCAAAAGATCAGCTAGATAGCTAATCAAACCATTCCGAACACCTACAAATCCAACAGGAGATTGAAGAGAAGAAGAGCAGCAATTCTAGAAACAGGAATTTGGCCACTTTCTGAAAAGTAGGACCAGCGGAGAAGTGAATCCAAAGCAATGGGAACATAGACCACGGAGGGAGGGGCCGGCTCCTGGCAAGCAGCAGAGCAATGGAGCACAAAATCAGAACTTTTAAAAGTTTGCTCCACTGAGGGACATCGCTCCAGAGGCTAAGCCAGGGTGAAGCCCATGCAGGGACAGTGTGGCCCCAGGTCCTGTGGGGTCATGGAAGGATTGGGGTGCCTGAGGGTCACAGAGCTCATAGGTATTAGAGCAGGGAAGGTGGCTACAAAGATGGTGCCGAGGAGAAAGCTCTCAACTCAGGGTTACCTTGAACCATGATCCATGGCACAGGCCACTGCTCTGTGAGAAGAGACCCCACAAGATCCGGGGAGACCCCCCCCCAGAAGAGTGCAAGGGTCTGTGGGGTTTGGAGACTCCAGGCAGGGCTATGTGCCAGAGACAGAGATGCTTGGTCACAGGCTGGGTGAGCTCGGGGTGCAGTCGAAGGTCAGGGAGATGGGAGTGATTGAGCGCTTTTCTCCAAGGGCGCACTGAGGAGTGGGGCCCTGAACTCTTGGCTCCTCCAGGCGGGAGACTGGGAGGCCACCATTTTTATTCCCATCCTCTGGAACTCTATGGAAAGTGTTAGGGAACAAAAGCTCCCAAAAGCGAACCCAAGCAGATTACTTAGCATGACCCCTAGTAAGGGTGGTGCAGTTCCACCTCTGGCAAAAAAACGTGAGAATCACTACAACAGGCCCCTCCACCAGAAGATCAGCAAGAAATCCAGCCAAGACCAAGTTCATTTACCAAGGAGAACAGCGCAATTCCAGAGGAGGAGAAAGCAAAGCATGGAATTCATGGCTTTCTAGCCATGGTTCTTTAGTTTTACAAAGTTAATTAATTATTTTTTATTTTTTTTTCTTCTCCTAATTTTTTTTTAACATTTACCCTTTCCTCTTCTAACATTTTTAACTACTTTATCTTAACAATACCTTTTATACAAAAAAAATCTTTTTTGAACCTTCATTGTTATAGTCCTATTTTATCCTTCATTGTATCTAACTTTATTTTTTGTATACACATAGGGTTTTTTCTTCTAAAAAAAATTGGGATACAACTTCTTCTAATAGATCAAAATATACCCTAAATCTAGCACAGGGCTTTGTTCTAGTCTCCAGCCTGAGCAAATTCTCTCCATTTTCTTTTCTTTCTTTTTTTTTTTAATTCTCTCAACCAGCTTATCAACTCTGTTTTTAGAAATTAAAAAAACTTTTTTTTCATCTTTAAAGACCTATTCCATCCCTTCATTGTTCACCCTTATATATGTTTTTCATTCTTTAAAATTGTGGGGGTTTCTTCTAAGAGACTCAAATACTCCCAAAATTAAGTGGGTGACCCTGTTCTTTTCACCAGTCTAATATATATATATATATATATATTAGATATATATAATTTTTAAATATTTTTAAATAATTTTTAAATAAATATTATATATTTTTATATTTATATAAAATATATATATTATGTATATATTATATATATTTTATTTTTATGATTTTTTATTTATATATTTTTATTATATTTTTATATATAATTTTTTTCTTTTTTGTATTTTTATTTTATATTTTTATATTTTTTCTATTTTTCCTTCATTTAAAGAATTTTTTTTCTGAAGTTCTTTTTACCCCCTTTATTCCCACCACAATTTGGGGTCTCTTCTGTTTTGGTTAAAGTACACTTTCCCAGGGTCTTTGCCAACCTTTTGTATTTTATTCACTCCTTCATATATTCTTATCTGGATAAAATGACAAGGCAGAAGAACTCACTACAAAAAGAACAAGAGGCAGTACCGAAGACTAGAGACCTAATCAATATGGACATTGGCAATATGTCAGATCTAGAGTTGACAGAATGACAATTCTCAAGATGCTATCCAGGCTTGAAAAAGGCATGGAGGATAATAGAGAAATCTGTCTGGAGAAATAAAAGCCCTTTCTGGATAAATAAAAGAACTAAAATCTAACTAAGTTGAAATTTAAAAAGCTATTAGTGAGGTGCAATAAAAAATGGAGGCTCTTACTGCTAGGATAAATGAGGCAGAAGAAAAAAAGTGATATAGAAGATCAAATGACAGAGAATAAAGAAGCTGAGAAAAAGAGAGAAAAACAACTACTGGACCACAAGGGGAGAATTTAAGAGATAAGTGATACCATAAGATGAAACAATATTAGAATAATTGACATTCCAGAAGAAGAAGAAAGAGAGAGGGGAGCAGAAGGTATATTGGAGAGAATCCCTAATATGGCAAAGGGAACAAGCATCGAAGGGTGCAGAGAACCCTCCTTAAAATCAATAAGAAGAGGTCCACACCCCATCATCTAATAGTAAAATTTACAAGTCTTAGCAACAAAGAGAAAATCCTGAAAGCTGCCTGAGACAAGAAGTCTGTAATATACAATGGTAAAAATATTAGATTGGCAACAGACTTATCCACAGAGACCTGGCAGGCCAGAAAGAACTGGCATGATACATTCAGAGCACTAAACAAGAAAAAACATGCAGCCAAGTATACTATATCCAGCTAGGCTATCATTGAAAATAGAAGGAGAGATAAAAAGCTTCCTGGACAAACAAAAACTAAAAGAATTTGTAAACACAAAATCAGCTCTACGGGAAATACTAAAAGGATCCTCTAAGCAAAGAGAGAGCCTAAAAGTAGAAAGGAACAGAGAGGAAATACAGTAATAGTCACCTTACAGGCAAAGGTACTAAATTCATATCTCTCAATAGTTACCCTGAATGTAAATGGGCTAAATGCCCCAATCAAAAGAAACAGGGTATAAGAATGGGTAAAAAAAAAAAAAACAAAACTCATCAATATTCTGTTTACAAGAAACACATTTTAGACCCAAAGAACCTCCAAATTTAAAGTGAGGGTGGAAAACAATTTACCATGCTAATGGACATCAAAAGAAACCTGGGGTGGCAATCCTTATATCAAATCAATTAGAATTTAAGCCAAAAACTATAATAAGAGATGAGGAAGGACACTATTTCATACTCAAAGGGTCTGTCCAACAAGAAGATCTAGCAATTTTAAATATCTCTGCCCTAACATGGGAGCAGCCAACTATATGAACCAATTAATAACAAAATCAAAGAAACAGATCAACAATAATACAATAATAATAGGGGACTTTAACACTCCCCTGCTGAAATAGACAGATCATCCAAGAAAAAGATCAACAAGGAAATAAAGGCCTTAAATGACACACTGGACCAGATGGACATCACAGATATATTCAGAACATTCCATCCCGAAGCAACAGAATACACATTCTTCTCTAGTGCACATGGAACATTCTGAAGAATAGATCACATCCTGGGTCATAAATCAGGTCTCAAACGGTATCACAAGATTGGGATCATCCCCTGCATATCTTCAGATCACAATGCTCTGAAGCTAGAACTCAATCACAAGAGGAAATTTGGAAAGAACCCAAATACATGGAGACCAAAGAGCATCCTACTAAAGAATGAATGGGTCAACCAGGAAATTAAAGAAGAATTGAAAAAAATCATGGAAATAAATGAAAACACAATGGTTCAAAATCTGTGGGACACAGCAAAGGCAGTCCTGAGAGGAAAATATATAGCGATACAAGCCTTTCTCAAGAAACAAGAAAGGTCTCAAATATACAGCCTAACCCTACACCTGAAGGAGCTGGAGAAAGAACAACAATGAAAGCCTAAACCCAGCAGGAGAAGAGAAATAATAAAGATTAGCAAAAAACAATGACATAGAAACCAAAAAACAATAGAAAAAAATCAATGAAACTAGGAGCTGGTTCTTTGAAAGAATTAATAAGATTGATAAACCCCTGGCCAGACTTATCAAAAAGAAAAGAGAAAGGACCCAAATAAATAAAATCATGAAAGAGGAGAGATCACAACCAACACCAAAGAAATACAAACAATTATAAGAACACCTTATGAGCAACTATACGTCAGCAAATTTGACAATCTGGAAGAAATGGATGCATTCTTCGAGACATATAAGCTACCACAACTGAACCAGAAAGAAATAGAAAACCTGAACAGACCCATAACCAGTAAGGAGATTGAAGCAGTCATCAAAAATCTCCCAACAAGCAAGAGCCAAGGGCCAGACAGCTTCCCAGGGGAATTCTACCAAACATATAAAGAAGAATAAACTCCTATTCTCCTGAAACTATTCCCAACAATAGAAATGGAAGGTGACCTTCCAAACTCATTATGAGACCAGCATTACCTTGATCCCCAAACCAGACAAGGATCCCATCAAAAAAGAGAATTAGAGACCAATATCCTTGATGAACACAGATATGAAAATTCTCACCAAAATACTAGCCAATAGGATCCAACAGTACATTAAAAGGATTATTCACCACGACCAAGTGGGATTTATTCCAGGGCTGCAAGGTTGGTTCAACATCTGCAAATCAATCAATGTGTTACGATACATTAATAAAAGAAAGAACAAGAACCATATGATACTCTCAATAGATGCTGAAAAAGCATTTGACAAAGTACAGCATCTGTTTCGGATCAAAACTCTTCAAAGTGTAGGGATAGAGAGCATATACCTCAATATCATCAAAACCATCTATGAAAAACCCACCGCAAATATCATTCTCAATGGAGAAAAACTGAAAGCGTTTCTGCTAAGGTCAGGAACATGGCAGGGATGTCCATTATCACCACTGCTATTCAACATAGTACTAGAAGTCCTAGCCTCAGCAATCAGACAATGAAAAGAAATTAAAGGCATCCAAATCAGCAAAGAAGTTAAGCTATCACTCTTTGCAGATGATATGATACTACATGTGGAAAACCCAAAAGACTCCTCCCCAAATCTGCTAGAACTTTTACAGGAATTCAGTAAAGTGTCAGGATATAAAATAAATGCACAGAAATCAGTTACATTTCATTACACCAACAACAAGACAGAAGAGAAATTAAGGAGTCAATCCAATTTACAATTGCACCCAAAACCACAAGATACCTAGGAATAACCCTAACCAAAGAGGCAAAGAATCTATACTCAGAAAACTATAGAGTACTCATGAACAAAATTGAGGAAGACACAAAGAAATAAAAAAATGCTCTATGCTCCTGGATTGGAAGAACAAATATTGTGAAAATGTCTATGCTACCTAAAGCAATCTACACATTTAATGCAATCCCTATCAAAATTCCATTCATTCTTTTCAAAGAAATGGGACAAATAATCCTAAAATTTATATGGAACTAGAAAAGACCTCGAATAGCCAGAGGAATATTCAAAAAGAAAGCCAAAGTTGATGGCATCACAATTCCAGACTTCAAGCTCTATTACAAAGCTTTCATCATCAAGACAGTATGGTACTGGCACAAAAACAGACACATAGATCAATGGAACAGAATAGAGAGCCCAGAAATAGACCCTCAACTCTATGGTCAACTAATCTTCAACAAAGCAGTAAAGAATGTCCAATGGAAAAAAGACAGTCTCTTCAAAAAATGGTGTTGGGAAAATTGACAGCCACATACAGAGAAATGAAACTGGACCATGTCCTTACACCACACATGAAAATAGAGTCAATATGGATGAAGGTCCTCAATGTAAGAAAGGAATCCATCAAAATCCTTGAGGAGAACACAGGCAGGAACCTCTTTGACTTTAGCTGTAGCAACTTCTTCCTAGGAACATCGCTAAAGGCAAGGGAAACAAGGGCAAAAATGAACTATTGGGACTTCATCAAGATCAAAAGCTTTTGCACATCAAAGGATACAGTTAACAAAAGCTTTTGCACAGCAAAGGATACAGTTAACAGCTGACAGAATGGGAGATATTTTCAAATGACATATCAAATAAAAGGCTAGTATCCAAAATCTATAAAGAGCTTATTAACCTCAACACCCAAAGAACAAAGAATCCAGTCAAGCAATGGGCAGAGGACATGGACAGATATTTCTGCAAAGAAGACATCCAGATGGCCAACAGACACATGAAAAAGTGCTCCACATCACTCGGCATCAGGGAAATACAAATCAAAACCACAATGAGATACCACCTCACACCAGCCAGAATGGCCGAAATTAACAAGTCAGGAAATGACAGATGATAGGGAGGATGTGGAGAAAGGGGAACCCTCCTACACTGTTGTTGGGAATGCAAGCTGGTGTAACTACTCTGGAAAACAACATGGAGATTCCTCAAAAAGTTGAAAATAGAGTTATCCTATGATCCAGCAATTGCACTACTGGGTATTTACCCTAAAGATACAAATGTAGTGATCCAGGGGTGCCTGGGTGGCTCAGTGGGTTAAGCCGCTGCCTTTGGCTCGGGTCATGATCTCAGGGTCCTGGGATCAAGTCCCGCATAGGGCTCTCTGCTTGGCAGGGAGCCTGCTTCCTCCTCTCTCTCTCTCTGCCTACCTCTCTGCCTACTTGTGATCTCTCTCTGTCAAATAAATAAATAAATAAATATATATATATATGTGTATATATATATAAAAGTAGTGATCCAGAGAGGCATGTGCACCCAAATGTTTATAGCAGCAAAGTCCACAATAGCCAAACTATGGAAAGAACCTAGATGTCCATCAACAGATTGGTGTATATATATACGATGGAATACTATGGAGCCATGAAAAGAAATGAAATCTTGCCATTTGCGATGACATGGATGGAACTGGAGGGTATTATATTTAGTGAAATAAGTCAATCAGAGAAAGACAACTATTATATGATCTCCATGATATGAGGAAAGGGAGATGCAATGTGGGGGGTGTGGGGGTAGGAAAAAAATAAATGAAACAAGATGGGATCAGGAGGGAGACAAATCATAAGAGACTCTTAATTTCACAAAACAAACTGAGGGTTGCCGGGGGGAGTGGGGTAGGAAGAGGGTGGTGGGGTTATCAACATTGGGGAGGGTATGTGCTATGGTGAGTTCTGTGAAGTGTGTAAACCTGGTGATTCACAGACTTGTACCCCTGGGACTAATAACACATTATATATTAATTAAAAAAAATGTTCTACCCAGCAAGGCTGTCATTCAGAATTGAGGGAAAAAATAAATCATTTCCTAGAAAAATAAAATTAAAGGAGTTCACTGACACCCTACTAACCTTCCAAAAAATGTTAAAAGGTCTTATTTAATGAAAAAAAAAAAAGACCATAATTACAAGGAAGAAAATTATGAAAGGCAAAAAGTCATGAGGAAAAGCAAGCACACAGTAGAGGTAGCAGAATAAACACTCCTAAAGCCAGTATGAAGATAAATAGACAAAAATAGTAAAATCAGTTATATCTTAAAGATTGGTGATGGGGGCTCACAAAATAAAGATGTAAAACCTACATAGAAAATGTGGAGGAGGAGAATTTTGCTCTTTATGAAGTGTTTTTAGAATGTGTTTGAACTTAAGTGATGATCCACTTAAAATGGACTGCTGTATACTTAAGATGCTGTATATGAGCCTCATGGTAACCAAAAACCTGTAATAGACAAATAGAAAATAAAAAGGAAGCCAAGTAGAACACTAAATGTCATCAGTCACAAGGAAAGAGAGCAAGAGAAAAAGAAAGTAACAGAGAACTACAAAACAACCAGAAACAATGAATAAAATGACAAATGACAAGGGAGTACACACCTATCAACAATCACTTTAAATGAAAATAGCCTAAATATTTCAATCAAAAGAGATAGGGTCATCAAATGGATGAAAAAGCAAGTCCCATTTATATGCTGTTTATAACAAATTCACTTCCACCCTAAAGATATTCCACCCTAAAGCAAAGGGGTGGAAAACAATATTCCAAGCAAACTGTAGTGGAAAATGAGCTGGGGTAGCAATATTTTTATCACACAAAACAGACTTTAAAACAAAGACCGCAACAGGAGACAAAGAAAGAAGGGTGCTACATAACATAAGGAGAAAGGGATCAATTCAACAAGGGCATGTAACAATTATAAATTTATAAAACAAATCATAAATTTATAAAAACACTGGAGCATCTAAATACATAGAGCAAATATTAACAAACATAAGGGTAGAAATTGAAAGTAATACAATAATGTCTGGTGACTTTAGCCACCCCACTTACAATTGAGGATAGATCATCCAGGTAGAAAAATCAACAGTGGCTTTAAGCAATGTATTAGAACAGGTGAACCTAACCTATATGCAGAACATTTCAGCCCAAAACGAGAATACACATTTTTTTTTTCCAATGCACCTGGAACATTCTCCAGGATAGTTCATGTGTTAGGCCATGAAATAAGTTAACAACTCTCAATAAAGTTAAGAAGATTGACATTGTATCAAACATCTGTTATTCAAGCACAATGGTATGAAATTAGAAATCAATGGCAAGAATAGATATAGTAAGAACACACATACATGGAGGCTATACAACATGCTCCCAAAGAATGAATGGGTCAACAAAGAAATCAAAGTGGATATACATGGAGACAAGTCAAAATGAAAACACAGTGGTCCCCAATCTCTGGAAAGCAGCAAGAGAAGTTACAAGAGGGAAGTTTATAGCAATACAGACTAATCGCAAAAACAAGAAAAATCTCAAATATACATCCTAACCTTACATAAATAACTAAAAAGAGAAGAACAAGCAAAGCCCAAGCCAGAAGAAGGAAGAAAATAAAAATTAGAGCAAAAACAAATGAAATTGAGATTAAAAGTATGATAGAACAGATCAATGAAATCAAGATCTGGTTCTTTGAAAGGATAACCAAAATTGATAAAATTTTAGCCAGATTCATCAAAGAAAAAGGAAAGGAAAGAAGAGAGGAGTGGGTGGGAGGAGAGGGAGAGCACTTAGATAAATAAAATCAGATACCACAGAAACACAATGGAATATCAGAGAACATTATGAATAATAAATGCCAACCAACTGGACAACCTAGAAGAGATGAACATATTCCTAAAATATGTAACCTTCTAAAACTGAATCAGGTAGAAATACAAAGTCTGAAGAGAGCAATTAGTAACAATGAAATTGAATCAGTAATCAAAAAATTCCTCCCCCAAAAACCAAGATCGGATGGCTTTGCAGGTGAATTCTACCGATCATTTAAAAAAAAAAAAAAGATTAATACTTATTCTTTTCAAATGATTCAAAAAAACAGAAGAAGTAAACCTTCCAAATTCATTCTATAGGGCCAGAGTTATCCATATACCAAAACCAGACAAAGGCTGTACAAAAAAAGAGAACTACAGGTTAATGTCTCTGATGAACATAGAGGTAAAAATCCCCAATTAAATATTAGCAAACTAAATTCAATAATATTTGAAAAATCATTCATGGTAATTAAGTGAAATTTATTCCAGGGATGCAAGGATGATCCAATATTTGCAAATCAATCAATGTGATACATAACATTAATAAGGGAAAGGATAAAAACCATATGGTTATCTCAATAACAGAAGTATTTGACAAAAGCAACATTAATTCATGATAAAAACTCTCAACAAGATGGGTTTAAAGGGAACATACCTGAAGATAATGAAGGCCATATAGGAAAATCCCACAGGTATCATCATATTTACTGGTGAGAAACTGACAGCTACTCCTCTAAGATCAGGAACAAGACCAGGATGTCCACTCTGAGCACTGTCACTATTTTCAGACAGCATGACACACCTAGGAAATCCTAAAGACACCACACACAAAAATGAGTAGAATAGATGAATTCAGTAAAGTTTCAGGATACAAAATTAATATATGGAAAACAGTTGCAGTTAAGAAAACTCCATTTACAATTGTACCAAAAAGGAATAAAATATCTAGGAATATTTTATTAACCAAGGAAGTGAAAGACCAAATTCTGAAAACTATAAAACACTGATGAGAGATATTGAAGACAACCAAAAGACAACCAAAAGCAAATGGAAAAGTATGCCATGCTCATGGATTAGAAGAATTAAAATCATTAATATGTTTACCTCCCAAAGCAATCTACAGAATCAATACAATCCCTATCAAAATACCAATAGTGCTTGGGTGACCTCTGCCTTCGGCTCAGGTCATGATCCCAGAGTCCTGGGATCGAGTCCCGTGTCGGACTCTGCTCCACAGGGAGTCTGCTTCCTCCCCGCTCTCTCTCTCTCTGCCTGCCTCTCTGCCTACCTATGATCTCTCTCTCTGTCAAATAAATAAAATCCTTAAAAAAATACCGATAGCATTTTTCACAGAACTAAGTCACATCATTCATTCTTAAGTTTGATTGGAATCACAAAAGACCACAAATAGCCAAAGCAATATTCAGAAAGAACAAAGCTGGAGGTATTGTAATCTCAAATTTCATGATATATTCTAAAGCTGTAGTAGTCAAACAGTATGCTACTGGCACAAAAATAGACACATAGATCAGTGGAACAGAATAGAGAGCCCAGAAATCAACCTACTCCTACATAGTCAATTAATCTATGACAAAAAAGGCAAGAATATACAATGGCAAAAAAGACTTTTTACCCCCTAATAAATGTTGCTGAGAAAACTAGTGAGCTACATGCAAAAGAAACAAAACTGGATCTCTTTGTTACGCCATACCTAAAAATAAACTCAAGGTGAATTAAAGATCTTAATGTGATACCTGAAGCCATAAAACTCCTAAAGGAATAGAAAGAGTAATCTCTTGGCCATCATCATTAGCAGCATATTTATGGATATGCCCCTTTAGGCAAGGGAATCAGAAGCAAAAATGAATGACGGTGGCTGCACCAAAATGGAAAGTTTTGCATGGTAAGGGCAATCATCAACCAAACACAACATCAACTCAGTGAATGGGGGACATTATTTGCAAATGAAATATCTGCTAAGGGGCTAATATTTAAGACACCTAAAGAACTTGCACAACTCAATGCTGGAAGAATAATCTAGAATCTTATCTTTATCTCCACGTTTCTATCTGAAGCTACTTGAATGTTGGACCTTCTTAGCTAATCTTCTCATTAAAAAAACTTTTCTGTTTTCCAGATTGTTGTACTTGCTTTAGGATGAAGATATTAAAGATTACTCTATGCAGATCTGCCTCAATCTTAATCTTACTTAGTTCTATTATTTAGTAGCTATCTAATTTTGATCAAGTCACTTTATTTTTGGGGGCATTAGCTTCTTCATCTATAAAATGGAGATGGTAGTACCTGTCTTACAGGCTTGTTGTGAGGGTTAAGCTAATACCTAGATTAAGAGTTAGTACTTAGAACAGTAATTTAGAAACAGTACTGAACAGGGCTTAGAAAGTACTTAGAACAGTGCCTGCTATAGGTAAACTCTCAAATAATAGCTATTAATATTTCTTAATATTTCAGGGCTATCAGTTTTATGTTCCAATATTTATTCAGTTTTCCTTTCTTAATATTTTTATTATAGATTTCATAAGGTATATTCCATATTTCATTTGTTCACAATATTTTAATTTCCATAAGTTGTGAAGGTACCCTTTTAAAGACTCTTCTTCATTCAGGAGGTAAAATTCTCCTATCCTTTGGAGAATGTTATAATGCTTTCTTTAACTTCCTCATTTCTGTTTCTTCCTAATTCTTATTCAAGTTTTTGCATTTTCCATAGAGCAATCCCTAATTGTCTGAAGATCCTTGGCTGTCTATTCATATTTAAGAGTAAGACATTAGAAATCCAATTAAGAAAGTTTATTATTTTAATCACATCAATTTTTGTAATTATTTTATTATTGTTCATTATTGACAATAGTATGTGTGAATCCATATTTGAGTCTTCTTAAGATTAAACAAGTGAGCCAAAACATTAATTGATAATCATGCTTTTTTACCTGATGGTATGAGTTATGCATTAGCTACATTAAGGATAAGATGGGTAATCTTTGCTGGGTTTTTTTTGTTGTTGTTGTTTGCTTTTGGTTTCATTATAACATTTAACCTGAAGTTTTCTTTAAAGTGTTATTTTCTAGGAGTTAGTTTGGCTTGAAGTAGATACATAATTCATAACCTTAAGAATAGCTCATTTCAAAGACAGTCTCTTCAACAAATGGTATTGGGGAAACTGGACCACATTCTAATACCATACACAAAAAAAAAAATTCAAAATGGATGAAAGTGTTATATGTAATACAGGAAACCATCAAAATCCTAGAGGATAACACAGGCAGCAATCTCTTTGACTTCAGTCACAGCAACTTCTTACTAGACATGTGTCCAGAGGCACGGGAAACAAAAGCAACATGAACGATTGGGACCTCAACAAGATAAAATTCTTCTGCACAACAAAGTAAACAATCAACAAAACTAAAAGGCAACCAATGGGAGAGGATATTGCTAATGAGATCTTGGATAAAGAGCTACTATCCAGAATCCATAAAGATCTCATCAAAATCAACACCCCAAAAATAATTCAGTTAAGAAATGGGCAGGAGATCTGAACAGACATTTCTCCAAAGAAGATATACAAATGGCTAACAGACACATGAAAAAATGTGCAACATCTTTCATCATCAGGGAAATACGAATCAAAACCACAATGAGATGTCACCTCACACCTCTCAGAATGGCTAAAATTAATAACTCAGAAAACAACAGATGTTGGTGAGGATACAGAGGAAGGGGAACACTTTTGCCTGGTTGGTGGGAATGTAAACTAGTATCGACTCTCTGGAAAACAGTATTGAGTTTCCTCAAAAAGTTAAAAATAGAAGTATCTACAACCAAGAAATTACACTACTAGGTATTTTTCAAAGAATACAGAAGTGTTGATTCAAAGGGGCGCATGCATCCCAATGTTTATAACAGCACTATCAGCAATAGCCAGATTATGGAAAGAACCCAAATGTGCACTCATTGACTGATGACTGGATAAAGAAATGATGGTATGTACACACAATGGAATACTACTTGGCCATCAGAAAGAATGAAATCTTGCCATTGCAAAACATGGATGGAAATGGAGTGCATTATGCTAAGTGAAATAAGTCAGATTAAAGAAAAATACCATATTATTTCATTCATATGTGAAATTTAAGAAATAAAACAGATGAAAATAGAGGAAGGGAAGAAAAAAAGTAAGATAAAACAAAGAGGAAGGCAAGCCATAAGAGACTCTATAACGAGGATAACAAACTGAGGGTTACTGGAGGGGAAGTGGGTAGGGTATTGGATTCAGTGGGTGATGGGTATTAAAAAGGGCACTTGTTTAAATGAGCAGTGGGTATTATATGTAAGTGATGAATCACTAAATTATAATTCTGAAATCAATGCTATACTATATGTTAACGAACTTTGGAGTTAAAAAAAATTATTTCAATACATTGAAAGCAAACAAAATCTTGAGGGAGGGGTGCTCTGTTCACTCATCTACACTGGGCATTTTCCACTCTGATTTATAACACCAGCAATGCTGCCAGTGCCACCCTTGGGTTATTATTCATAATGCTTAAAATCTTTTCTTTAGAGGTCATGTGAGTATATATACACATTGAAATTTCTTCCCACTCCCCAGTGTATCATGCTAGATACCTCTGTGATGCATGGAGCCTTGAATCTCTTCTTTTGGAAATTAATTTTTCTCATTTTCATCACTGAGCTAACTAACTCAGATCCCAGGAAGCTAGGAGGAGGCATTAATAGGAAACTTAACTTCATAGCAGAGATTTTTGGTGGTAAGGAGTAAAAAAATATGGATTCTTTGATTGTAAGACCCGGTAGGTCATTCTGAATACATCCCAGCAGTTTGCAATTTTTCACATTACCTTAGTGATTCAGAGATAGTTGCCTGTCATGTTCATTTTGGGGTGACTGAGAGGAAGATAGTACTAGACAATGAGTCAGGACATCCAAGTTCAAGTACCTCACTGCCACACTAGTTATCTGGCTAAGGCATTTGACTTCTCAACATGTCTCTGTTCAGTAAAATGAAAAGGTTGGATGAGAAATGAACTACTTTAAAATCTTTCTCAGTGTTAACATTCCATTAATCGCCCACATGGCAAGAAGTGTCTCCCCCCCACCCAAATGGGTTGAAAATTCTTCAGAAATTGACATTAACATTTCGGTATTTTAAGATGTTTGAAGCAGCAAGTGATTACCTTATAAAACTTAAAATTGAGGTTCAGAGAAAATATTCCTCAGGAGTTAACCAATGTGTTGATTTAGTCAGGAATTGAACCCAAACTGAAATTACTGACATCAATCTTTCATCACCCAATGGTAGGTTTAAAAAAATCTCTATCAACAAATGTTTTTTTTTTTTTTTATCTCAATACAACAGCATTCATTGACAATGACAGGACAAGAAGTGACATTTGAACAGTACCCTGAACCAACTACCTTATGGAACTTTCTAAAGAACAGAGGTAAAAACAAGTACATATAGAGATACCTTATTAGAGGCTTATTAGAGGAAGAGAAACAGAAGGATAGATGTAGTGAGTTTAAAATGCAGATGAGGTGGAGTTAGCAAGAACCCTATCATCAATGGCAGGGAGCTTGTGCTTAATGACTCAAAATAAGCTCAAGAACTTCAGGGAAAAATCATACATGCCCGTGTATTGATACAGTATCTTTTTTTTTGATACAGTACTTTTAAATTTGGTTTGGGACCTGATGCAGCAGAAGAGGCAGCTAGATTCCACAAAAACCATTTTTGAGGCTTCATGTGTAGGAGGGGGCCTTTAAAATACAGAAGTCTGACATATGGACATCTTTTTTCTGACATATGGACATTTTAAGTCTAAGGAACCCTTAACTATTGTTATGCCTTTCAATCATAGATTAAAAAAAAAATCAAACCATCATGAAACCAGATCTAATACATCTTTGTAACTAACCCATTTGGTCTGATTAGATATTCTTTATTAGCCACTATAAAGAGAAAGGTACTCTTTGAGGAATATTAGGACTCATGAAATCACCTGCTTTTTAATTTTTTTCATTTTATTTTATTTTACATCTTTTCAATGTTCCAGCATTCATTGTTTATGCACCACACCCAGTGCTCCATGCAATACATGCCCTCCATAATACCCACCACCAAGCTCACCCAACCCTCACCCCCTCCCCTCCAAAAGCCTCAATTTGTTTCTCAGAGTCCACAGTCTCTTGTGGTTTGTCTTTCCCCCCAATTTCCCCCAACACACTTCTCCTCTCCATCTTAGAAGCCATGAAAACAGATTTAGGGAATTAATGACACCATGAAACATTCCAAAGTCAGAATTATTGGGATCCCTGAGGGGGAAGAGAAAGAAAGAAGACTAGAAGATATAGTTGAACAAATTCTCTATGAAAAATTTCCCAATCTGGGGAATGGAACAAGCATTCGTGTCCTAGAGGCAGAAAGATCTCCCCCCCCCTACCAAATCATAGAATCTAGAAAGACCTCAAGACACCTCATTGTGAAATTGATGAATCATAATTTTAGAGAGGAGCTCTTGAGAGCACCTAGGGGGAAGAGATTCCTTATGTACAAAGGAAGGTCCATCAGAATAATGTGAGATCTATCCATAGAAAGCTGGCAAGACAGAAAGGTCTGGCAAAAGATATTCAGGGCACAAAATGAGAAGACCTCAGTGAAGAATACTTTATCCAGCAAGGCTGACATTCAAAATGGATGGAGAGATAAAGAGCTTCCAAGCCTGGCAAGGTTTCAAAGAGTATGGGACCACCAAGGCAGTGCTACAAGAAATATTAAGGGGGGGTTCTATTAAAGAAGAAAGAACCCAAGAGTGTCAAGAACAGAAATTTACAGAGACAATCTATAGAAACAGGGACTTTACAGGCAACATGATGTCAATAAAAACATATCTTTCAATAATCACTCTCAAAGTGAACAGCCTAAACACTCCCATAAAATGGCACAGGGCTGCAGATTGGATTAAATGACAGGACCCATCCATATGTTGTCTACAAGAGACCCATTTTGAACCTAAGACATCCAGACTGAAAGTGAAGGGATGAAGAAACATTTTTCATGGCAATGGGCCTCAAAAGAAACCTGGGGTAGTGATTCTCATATCAGATAAATTAGATTTTAAACTAAAGACTGTAGTCAGAGATAAAGAAGGACACTCCATCATTCTTAAAGGGTCTATCCACCAAGAAGATCTACCAACTGTAAATATTTATGCTCCAAATACAGGAGCATCCAACTACATAACACAACTGTTAATCAAGATAAGGAATCATACTGATATGAATACATTAATAGAATGGGATATTAACATGCCACCCACAGTAATAGACAGGTCATGCAAGCAGAAAATCAATAAAGAAACAAGAACATTAAATGACACATTGGACCAGATGGACCTCAAAGATATATACAGAACATTCCCCCCTAAAAAACAAAATACTTATTTTAAATACTCATCCTAAACAAACAACAAAATACTCACCCTAAAACAACATAATACTCATTCTTCTTGAGTGTACATATTCTTTCTCCAGAATAGACCACATACTGGGTCACGAATCAGGGCTCAACCAATACCAAAAGATTGAGGTTATTCCCTGTGTGTTCTCAGACTATAAGGCTTTGAAACTGGAACTCAACCACAAGAAAAACTTTGGAAGGGATTCAAACACTTGGAAGCTAAAGACCACCTTACTTCAGAATGTTTGAATCAACCAGGAAATCAAAGAACAGCTTAATTCATGGAAACCAATGAGAATGAAGACACGTTCATCCAAAACCTATGTGTGTGTTTGTTTTTGAGTTTGATGCTCTTAAATTCCGTGTAAGTGATACATACAACACTTGTCTTTCTTGGACCTATCTCACTTAGGATAATGTACTCAAGATTCATCTGTGTTGTCACACATGGCAGGATATCCTTTCTTTTGGCTGAATAATATTCCATTGTGTATGTATACCACATCTTTTATCCATTTATCTGCTGGTGGACATTTAGGTTGTTTCCATATCTTAGCTATTGTGAATAACGCTGTGATAAAGATGGAAGTGCTTATATCTCAAAATCCTGTTTTAATTTCCTTTGGGCATATAACCAGAAGTAGAATTGCTTTATTGTGTGATAAGTTATTTTTAATTTTTTGAGGAAAATTCACATCGTTTTCCATAATAGTTAGAGCAATTGACAGTATATAAGGGTTTCCTTTTCACCACATTCTCACAAGCACATTTTGTCTATTTTCTTGATAACAGCCATTCTATCACATGTGAGGTGACAGTTCACTGCTGTTGTGATTTGCATTTCCCTGATGATTAGTGATGTTGAGCATCCTTTCAGGTGTCTATTGGCCATTATAATTCCTACTTAAACTATGAAGACATTTGTCTACATACAGTAGACATTTTTCCAGATTTGCTGTTCTTTCAATTTGTTTCTTTTGTCAATTTTTCATTTGCTATGCAGGAGCTTTTGAGTTTGATGTGGTCACAGCTGTTGACTTTTGCTTGTTATTTGTGCTTTTCGTGTCATGTCCAAAAAATCATTGCCAAGACCAATGTAGAAGATCTTGTTTTTGTTTTCTTTTAGGATTTTTAGGGCCTTGATCTATTTCAAATTGATTTTTGTAAGTGGTGGGAGATAGAAGTCAATTTCATTGTTTCCCATGCGTTTCTCATGGTGTTTCTTCCACCACTTGTGGAAGAAACAGGCCTTTTTCCATTTAGTGTTTTTAGCTACCCTGTCAAATATGAATTAACCATATATGCTGACAGTTAATTTTGGAATCCTAGACATGTAGAGCAATAGGACTTTTTTTTTTTTGCAAGTACCATATTGTTTTTATTATTATGGCTTTGTAGTATAGTTTAAAACCAGAAAGCATAATACCTCTTGCTTTTTTTCCCTTAGATGGATTAAAATAAGACCCAACTATATGTTGCTTACAGAAGATTCATTTCAGCTCCAAAGGTACACATAGATTCAAAGTGAAGGGATGAAGAAGACACAAAGAGTATAACATAACTAAACTTATCTGCAAATCTACTTAAAAATAGACTTCAAGCCAAAATGATAAAAAGAGGCAAAGAAGGATATTACACAATGATTAAGGGATCAAGTCATCAAAATCATTCAACAAACATAAATATATATGCTATCAAACACAAGTACTGAAATATATTAAGCAAATACTAACAGATCTTAAAGGAGAAAAGACAACAATACAATAGATCATTCAGACAGAAAAATCAACAACAGAATGTTGAAATTAAACTATACTTTAGAATATGGGCACCTGGGTGGCTCAGTTGGTTAAGCGATTGCCTTTGGCTCAGGTCATGATCCTGGAGTCCTGGAATCAAGTCCAGCATCAGGCTCCCTGCTCGGCAAGGAGTCTGCTTCTCCCTCTGTCCCTCCCCTTTCTCATGCGCTCTCTCTCTCTCTCTCAAATAAATAAAAGTCTTTTTAAAAATTCCTTTAGATTATAAAAAACAAACAAACAAAAAAAGCCAAAACAAAACAAAACAAAAAATGCCTTAGAATAAATGGATTCAATAGACATATACAGGACATTTAATAGCAGCAGAATATATATTCTTCAAGTGCACATGGAACATTCTGCAGAATAGGTCATATGATAGTACAAAAACACAAATCTTAGCAAACTTAAGAACATTGAAATCATACCAACTATCTTTTTTGACCACAGTGATATGAAGCTGGAAATCAACAAATGAGAAGATCTACAAATATGTAGAGGAGGAGGAGGAGGCAAAGAAGAAATCAAAACAAATAACATTTTACCTCAAAACAAATAAATATGAAAATACAACACACCAAGTCTTGTGGGTTGCAGCAAAAGCAGTTTTAAGAAATATATATCAAAACCCTCGGATTGTTTTTCAGAGCCCATAGAAGGGGTGAGGCGTGGGAGGTTGGGGCATCCAGGTGGTGGATATTGAAGAGGGCACAGATTGCATGGAGCACTGGGTGTGGTGCAAAAACAATGAATACTGTTATGCTGAAAAAATGAAAAATTAAAAAAATATATCAATAAATGCATGTATTTGAGATCTAATTTCTTAAATCAATTTCCTTTCTCTTTAAGACAATATTTAAAGCATACCACATTTAAACATTTTTAAAAATGTTTTTAAGATTTTAAATCTGGTGTAACAACAAACAGTGCTATATTAGCTTTAGGTATACAATGTAGATATCCAACATTTCCATATATTATTCAGTGCTCAGCAACACAAGTGCATTTCTTAATACCTTTCACCTATTTCACCCATCTTCCCACCAACCTTCTGTCTGGTGACTATCTGTTTGTTCTCTGTAGTTAAGTGTCTGTTTCTTCGTGTATCATTTTCTCCCTTTGTTCATTTGTTTCTTAAATTCCACATATGCATGAAGTCATATGGTATTTGTCTTTCTCAGACTATTTTGCATAGGTTTATATTCTCTAGATCCATCCTTATTGTTGCAAATGGCAAGATTTCATTCATTTTATGGCTGAATAATAGTCCACTGTGTGTGTACACACACACACACACACACACACACACACACACACGAACAACACACGCCTTCTTTATCTATTCATCTATTAATGGATAGTTGGGCTGCCCATAGTGTGGCTATTGTAAATAATGCTGCAATAAACATAAGTGTTTATATATCCCTTTGAACTAGTGTTTTCATATTATTTGAGTAAATACCTAGTAGTACAATTAGTGAGTCATAAGTGGTTCTATTTTTAATTTTTAAAGGAACATCCATGCTGTTTTCCACAGTGGCTGCATCAGTTTGGATTCCCAGCAACAGTCCAAGAGGGTTCTCCTTTTTCCATGGCCTAACCAACACCTGTTGTTTTTGGTGTGATTTTTGCCATTCTTTTTAATAATTTTTTTTATTTATTTGAGAGAGAGAGAGAGAGAGAAAAGGAGAAGCAGACTTCCTGCTGAATAGGGAGCCTGATGCGGGGCTGGATCCCAGGACCCTGCAATCGTGACCTGAGCCAAAGGTAGATGCTTAACCTACTGAGTCACTCAGGTACCCCGATTTTAGCCATTCTCACAGCTGTGAGGTAGAAGCTCATTGTAGTTTTGATTTGCATTTTCCTGAGGAGTGATGTTGAGCTTCTTTTCATGTATTTGTTGGCAATCTGTATGTCTTCTTTGAAGAAATATCTGTTTTTTAATTGTATCATATAATTTTTTGATATTTAATTGTATCAGTTCTTTATTTATTTTGGATATTAACCCTTTTTTGAATATTGTTATTTGCAAATATCTTCTCCCATTCAGTATGTTGTCTTAGTTCTTTGGTCATTCCGTTTGCTGTGCAAAAGATTTTATTTTGAAGTAGTCCCAATAGTTTATTTTTGCTTTTGTTTCCTTTGCCTCAAGAGAAATATATAGAAGGATGTTGCTATGACCACTGTCAGAGAAATTTGCTACCTGTGCGTTCTAGGATTTTTATGGTTTCAGGTATCACATTTAGGTCTTTAATCCATCTTGTATTTATTTATTTGACAGACAGAGATCACAAGTAGGCAGAGAGGCAGGCAGAGAGAAAGGGGGAAGCAGGCTCCCACCCAGCAGGGTCCTGGGATCTAGCCCTGCATCAGGCTCTCTGCTGGGTGGGAGCCTGCTTCCCCCTTTCTCTCTGCCTGCCTCTCTGCCTACTTGTGATCTCTGTCTGTCAAATAAATAAATAATATCCTAAAAAAAAAAAAAAAAAAAAGCAGAGCCGGAAGAAAAAATAATTTCCCCAGATGAGTAACAAAGCAACCTGACGTTTTCTTAAAAGTGGCTAGCTTCCTAAAACTTAAGTTAAAAACTGACCATATGATTGATATATCTCCTTAAATATAACTCTTGCTTATTCATTTAATTAAGACTCTAGTCTAAGATTTTTCCTGTTTCATTTTGAAGACTACAACCTTTTGCCTTCATGTTTCCCATGAATCTTCCCCAAGCTTTTGTTTCTCACTTATTTTCTTCCAGATTGGTGGGAGAAACTGAGGAAAAACAACTCATCTAGACAATTCCTAGTTACCCAGATAAACCTGGCTGCCGAATTCAACAATTTAATCAACAGGTGAAAAAACCTTTTATACTTTCCCATGTCCTTACTGTTTTACTGCTGTTTTATTGTACAGAGCCACACAATCTTCTGGTATCATTTTCCTTCTTCCTTTCTCATTTATAAAGTCTTTTACCCTACTGATTGTTTTTAATAGGTCTTTAATCATTGTTTTTGAGTATTTAAATATGAAGTGCCTTAGTGGTTTGTTTTTGTTTATTGTGTTTTGTTTTTCTTCTTGGCATTTGTCGAGCTCCTTGGATCTGAATATATCATTTATCAAGTTTGGAAAGTATAGCTCTTCCAATAATATTTTTTTCAGTTCCCCATTCTCTTCTTCTTCCCTTTGGGAATTTTAATTATATATTAGGCCACCTAATGTTGTTATATAGTTCATTGATGCTATTTTTTAATAGTTTTCTTTCTAGGTTTTATTTTAGAGTTTCTATTACTCTGTCTTTAAGTTCACCAATCTTTTCTTCTGCAATGTCCAATTTGATATTATCTAAGTGTTTTTCATCTTATTGCAGTTTTTTACTTCTAGAATTCTAGTTCAATCTGAGTGCTTTTTTCCCAATCTGTATGTTTTTTTTTTGTTTTAAAAGATTTTATTTATTTGTTTGACAGACAGAGATCACAAGTAGGCAGAGAGAGAGGAAGGCAGAGAGAGAGGAGGAAGCAGGCTTCCCGAGAAGTGGAGAGCCCGAAGCGGGGCTTGATCCCAGGACTCTGGGATCATGACCTGAGCTGAAGGCAGAAGCTTTACCCACTGAGCCACCCAGGCACCCCCCAATCTGTATGTTTTAAAAATATTTTCATGTCACTAAAGTTTTACCTATATGGGATACAATTCTAATAACTGATTCATGAGCATGTCTTCTAATTTAACATCCATGTCAATTCTGGGACAGTTTCAATTCATTGATTTTTCTTCTCATCACAGGCCATACTTTGTTGCTTCTTTACAATGCTGCTAGTCTTTTACTGGTTGTCAGACATTGTGAATTTTATCTTACTCAGTGCCAGATATTTTCCCATTCTTTTAAATATTTCTAAATTTTGTTCTTGGTTCAAGTTACTTAAAAGCAGTTTAGTTGTTTTGGTTCTTGCTTTTAAGATTTATTAGGTGGGCCTGAGCAGTACTCAAACTAGGGACAGTAAGTCCCTCTACTGAGGCAAGATTTTTCTATGTACTTTGCCCAATGCCCCATAAATCATAAATTTTTCAGCCTTAGTAGAAATAGGCATTATTAAAACAAAAACAGACATTATTCCTGGTCATGTGTGGAAACCAAAGACAGTTGCCTCTAATCTTTTAAGGTTACTCTTTCTCCAGCTTTGGGTTGTTTCTTACACACGATCTGTAACCACCTGAATATTCTTCATACAATATGGGCCTTTACCTCCAGAAGACCTCATTTGAAATCTTTTTACTCTTTCACACATATAATACATAGCATTTGTTTTCTCTAATGCTTAAAAATTAAGTTTGGGTTTTGAGTTGATACCTTAGGACAGTGGCTAAATGTGATTCTTAAATCAATGGTATTAGTATCACCTGGCAACTTACTAGAAAAGTAAGTTAGGCTGTCCCTCAGACCTACAGACTTGGAAACTGGACGGTGAGGCATTGTATAGAGCCAGCAATCTGTGTTTTAACAAGCCCTGCAGGTAATTCTGATAGGTGCCAAAGTTAAAAAAAAAAAAAAAGAGTTCTTAGAATTCAGTTTAAATAGGGAAGGAATCCTAGGGAACATTTCCAGTGCCCTTGAGTCCCCAGAATCAGGAAGCTGCCAAACTCATTTGCATACAGGTTTGTTCTAATCAGGCAGAGAATTGAGTATGACAGTGGTTACTCAAGCTGTAGAGAATATTCAAAGTAGGAAACAGTCTTTCTTCTTGGAAAGTTTCTTGATTAGGAATAATCTTTCCAAATTTTCTCTTTCCTGAAAGCAGAGGGAGTTTAGGAAATGAGAAGGTTGTACAGAGTTGGGAGCTGGTGGTTACTAATCCTATTATGCACATAAGGCTTTCAAGGGCAATGAGCTAAGGGACCACGCTCAGGGACCATAGCCCCAGCTTTTGGGATTTCTTGATCCCTAAAGCCATGTTGGGTAAACAGGCTATTGGCTCCAGAGAGGAAGTTGGCAGCATTTAAAAAAAGGGGAGAGTTCATGCCACAGGGCAGCATGCATTGAAAAGGAGTTGCAACAATGTTGGGCAAAAGCATTTATCTTGAGAAAAAATAGGCTTTCAACAGCAGTGGGCCAGATTCCCAGACAGGCAGATTTGTTTGTCCTGAAGGCCTTGCTCTAGCTTCTTATTGTCTCTCTTAGCCACGTAATGACCCGCCTCTCCTCTCTGCTAGTCAAGAATGGGACAAGAAGGACAAAAGAGGAGACAAAAGTTGCTCTCTTGGTTTCTGTAAGTGGTTTATCTCTTCCTTGCCAAAAGGAAAATTTATTCATATTTAAATAATCAGCCTCTTCTTAAATAGACCCTAATCTGAGAACTGATTCTGCAAATGGCAAGAAAACATGCACAGCTGATACAATCACCCACAAATTTTGAGCACTCAGAAATTGTTTAAATTGTTATCACATTCTTTGCCCATGAGGCGTTCCATTCCCCAGATGGGGCTCCTTTACTCACCTCTAGCCTCAGCCCTGTCATTCCTAAAGCTCTGATAACAATTGAGGACTTGAAATTGAATTGATAATATACTTCTTTCATACACTTGTTTTGATAAACTTTTATCAATGACCTACTAAGAGGTAAGCTTGTAGCAGGTACTAGAAAACAAACAAGAAGTTCTATCTTGCCCTGGAAGAAGAAAGGTGTGCAAAAAGGCAACGCATACTCTCGTGGTCATGGGAATCTGGAGCCAGGAGCTCTTTATTGATGCAAGGTCTTTATAGTATATTTTGTTGAGGTATAGTCTCTGAGCTCTCCACATGTTCCCTGTAATCAAGTCTGTCCTGGTTTCCTGTCCCCACACTCCTTTCCCTCACCACTGTCACCATAATCAAGTTTCTACCTTAGAAGCCTGTCTTAAAAAATTTATTATAAAAGTTTTATTAAAATTTTTATAAATTAGTTTGTTCTAAGTCACTCTAATGGCTTAACATTAGCTCATCTACCATGTCAACTCATTTAACTTCTACAATCTAAGGAGAAGATACTATCTCCATTTACAGAAGAGGAAACTGATGTATGGATAACTTAGGTAATCCTTATTCCTGCCTTGCATTGACGGTCTCCTTTAAGTTTTGGAATTCTGTCCTAAATGCAGATTCCAATGTTTGAGTTTATAGTTGCTGCTGGAATTACTCTGTCAGTGCCTGCCTAGAGGAATGCTGATCACAAACAAGAAAGAAGCTGTTTCTTACCTGGGTTTTGGTGTCTTATTATACCTGGGTTGTTTATTTGGCTTTCTCTCCTAATAGAATGTAAGCTATTTAATAGCAAGGATCACTTGGCACATACCTGATACATAAGATTTTTTTCTTCCCTTTATTGTAGATATTGGAGGTGTCATAAATGCTCCTGTACCTTCCTGCAGTGCTTGTCTTACCTGGCAGTTCTGTCTAGTCTAACACTCTCACATTTTAAAAAAAATCAGGTGGGCTAAAAGTAATAGAAGGAGTGTTAGGGACTGAGACATAATAGAAAGTATGGGTTTAATCAATGGAGGCAACTGTTATTTACTTTGTCATTTTTTGCCATACAAGAATGATAACCCCATGTTGCCAGATTTTCCAGTTTTTCAAGATAAGTCAGAAATTTGTATTGTTATATAAAATTTGCCACTAAAGAACAAAGATGCCATACCAAGAGAATCTGAGGTTCAAACATTTTTTTTTTTAAAGATTTTATTTAATTATTTGAGAGAGAGACAGTGAGAAAGAGCATGAGCGAGGAGAAGGTCAGAGGGAGAAGCAGACTCCCATGGAGCTGGGAGCCTGATGCGGGACTCGATCCCGGGACTCCGGGATCATGACCTGAGCCGAAGGCAGTCGTCCAACCAACTGAGACACTCAGGTGACCCTGAGGTTCAAAATTTTTAAGTGAGTTCTATATGTTTTACTTTTATAAAAACTTGAAATTTTGTAGATGATTTGGTTAGCTTGCAGAGACACAGACACACATATGAGAACCGAAAAATTGTAGTTTATGAGGAAATCTGTAACAGAGCCAGATCAAATGAAGCCATCATTAAGCTAGTAGAGGAGAAAAGGATTTCAAAAAGAGAGAGAACAAAGGTGAAGAAAAATAAAGACTAATGAGAACAACACTAGGATAAAGAGGAAGTGGAGAAAAGCTAATCACTGGACTAAATAGAGCTTTCACAAACTGTTTTCTCAAGGAAGTGGCAGTTCATAGGATATAGCTAAGAAGTTGTGATGATTTGTCATTGTAGCATCAATGTGACAGGATGGAACTTGCTTTGTTTTTTGGAGTTCAGTGGGATGTTTTTGTTGGGTTGCTTGTTGGGGAACCTGATGATTTGTGGAAGTGTTTCCTAGAAACTCCCTTTGACTGCAATCATACTCATAATCATTGTCTGTTTTGAGCAAGAACCATAACATAAGGTCTGAAAAGATACTTTTCTCTCTCTCTCTCTCTCTCTCTCTCTCTCTCTCACACACACACACACACACACACACACACACAGAGTTTTGAGAATACCCGAAGTTCATATAGAATGTGTTAAGAATTTCCTAGAAGAGTGCGTCATCTTCAGGGGAGTGAAATTTTGTTAATTTTTATGAATGTTTCTTCAATACCTTTGTGTACCAGGTGTAGTTATAAGCAACATTCACTGAGGAAAAATAGGTAACATGAAGTAAAAGCTGTCATGTCTATATGGCTTGGGAAAGAAACCGAGCCAGCCATAGAAGAGTATGGATAGGGAAGTTGCAAAATATGAAGCAGGGGAGAGATATTAGAGAAGGGAAAAAACATTCTGACTTTTGACTGAGAGTTGCTCTGCCAATATCTCCTCACACAGAAAGGCTTATTATTTTTTTTTTCGTACTCTTGCAATCTAATATTGCAAAAACAAAGTCAGATTTCTTTTCTTCTTTAAAAGAAAAGCTCAACTAGGTCTAGGCATTATTAGCTTCTGCCAATTACTATAAAAACTTAAGATGGCCTCTGAAGAACATAAACCTCAGAATGTGTTCTGAAGTGAATATTGTGCCAAAGATCAGAAGATTACAAGTTGACCTACATAAAAGATGAATTATTATAAATAACCAAATAAAAGCTAGAGTGACATCAGCAAGAGAGTGACATAGTTCCTAATTCCTATCTTTCCTCACAACAAGAAGAACTAAAAACTGTTCTTGGGCAAGACACCATTGAGAAAATCCTAGAACACAGGAATGAGGTTGAAGAACCTCTTTGTTCTAAAGAAAACAAGATAGGCTAAGAAAAATGGCTACATGCTGATAGCATTGCACCTCATTCAGGCAAGAGTAGGACCATAGCTAGAGGTCTCCCTTGAGCCCATGGTTCCTCCCATGGGAAAAGAGAACATAAGGTGAACATCTACCTCCTTGAGCATTGTGGGTTACTTCTTGGGAATGCCAATCTGGTCTCATTTCACAGGAATTACCCCATGGCTCTATTACTGGGAATCTGATTGTGTTGCTGAAGGGGGAGAGAACTGCAATAACCAGCGCTCAAATTTTGGCAGACCATATTTCTATCTGCAATGACCAAGTATTAGTCCCAGCCAGTGGCTTGGCTCATTTGCAGAACCAAATTGGCAGTACAGTCTGATCAGGGAATTTGGCAAGATGTAGGTCTTCCTGATTTGGGTCTTCAAACAAAGTTTTGCCATCCCTGGAGCCTACTCTTCCCCTAGTAAGGCTGGGGATCTTAGTTTTAAGCCCATTTCACTGCTGTGAATAGCTTTTTGCCCCATGTAACCAGAAAAGCTGGCCAGAATACATAGAAGCTGCATAGCCTAGCAATGTTTGAGCTGAATACAGCAGGCAGAACTGATCATTCACAGAGAAAAGACAGTTGGCCCTATTTGTCTAGAGAACATTGGTTAGCTCATGTCAGAACAACAAATAAGAAAAAGGCCTTGTTGGACTTGCAGCTGGTTCTACTGCTCTAGACAATCTAAGAAATGAATTCAGTGCCCCATTCACTACTGAATACCACCTTCAGCTTGCCTGTCTAGGAAACCCAGTGAAAATGACCATCCAATGGCCCTGCTTACACGGGCTACTGGACAGAAAGCTTAGGTTGTGATTTTACCCATCTGTAGAGCAAAAACTTGTAACTTGTTGGCCAGGTAATTCAGTGCACAGTCTTGTTTAAATTCAGGTCCCCAAACAATAAGCCATGCAGGCCTTGGGATCTGTCTTGCTGTCCCACCAGGGAACAGAAGCTAATTCATAGCCTGCCAACTACTGAGTATAGCACCTCATCCTGACCATCTAGTAAACCTGAGTATTGAGCCTAGGAAACCATGGAAATTTACTTACAGCCTCACCTGGACAGGAAACGGAGCCAATCCAATTCTCCCAAGTTCAGAGCTCAGGCAGTGGCTTTGCCCAAAAGAGACCCTAATAGCAAACACCATCCACCCTGGGATATTAACAGTGGACATGTTTCCAACCTGAATGGACTGGTAAAGAATGCTTTCTGAAAAGTAAAACTAAGTACTGGAAGAGAAGATCATGCAATCAAATGTGTGAATACCAGTGTAAGAAATCAAGGATCATGAAAAAAATCATGTAAACATGACACCAAAGGAAATGAATAAACGTTCAATAACTAAAGAAATGGAGATCTATGAACTCCAGAGAGTTCAGTATAATTCACTTAAGTTTAGTGAACAAGAGCACAGAAACAACTAAATCAAAGTAGGAGAACAATGTGTGAAAAAAAATACAAAGAGAAGTTCAAAGAAATAGAAACCATCAAAAAACAAATGGAAATTCCTAGAGCTGAAAAATAACCAAGCTGAAGAACATTGTAGACTTTCAAAAGTAAGTTGACCAAGCAGGAAAATGTGTGTGTGTGTGTGTGTGTGTATGTGTGTGTTGGTGGGGGTGGTGAGGTCATGTAGGTTTTGGATGGTAGGGGTGAAATCAATGACCTAAAAGAGAAGATATTTGAAATTATCCTGTTAGAGCACCAAGAAACAAAACAACAAAACAAAACAAAACAATGAAAGTGAGTAAAGCCTATGGGATTTATAAAACACAATCAAAAGAAAGAATACCAGCGATAGAAAATATATTTTAAGCAAAAAGGATAAACCTCTCAGACCTGGGAAATGGGATATCTAGATCTATGAGGCCCCAAATGACCCCAAACAGATTGAAACCAAACAGGCCTGCACAAACACATTATAATTAAATTGTCAACAATCAAAGACAAAAGTTTTTTTTTGAATACACCAAGAAAGCAGGAAGTTATACATAAGAAACCCTCCATAAAACTTTCAGAATATTTCTCAACAAACATTTCAGGCCAGGAGAGGATGGGAAGAAAAGATTGTCAACCAAGAAGCCTATATCAGGCAAAATTGTCCTTCAGATTTGGAGAAATAAACTCTTTCCCAAACAAACGCCATCAGACTTGACTTACAAAAAATGTTAAAGGAAGTTCCTTGAGTGGGAATAAAAGGATGTGAATTATCATAAAACATAATTAGAAAAGAACTCACGGATGATGGTAAATAAATAGTCAAGTTAGAGTCTGTAAGATAATAGTGTGTAATTCATTTACAACTCTAGTATAAAAGTTGAAACATGACAAAAATAACCATAATAGACTGTTACTGAATAAACAATATGAAATATGTAAACTGTAACTTCAATAAGCTAAAATGCGAAGGGAGAAAGTAAAAGTGTAAAGTTTAGGAATATTATTGAAGTTAATTTGTATCTATTGAAAATAGGGTGTTAGAAATTACCATGTAAGCCTCATGGTAACCATAAATAAAAAACCTGTGGAAATTGTATAAAAATTTTAAATAGTTAAAAAAAAGAAATTATACAAAAATACATGATAAAGTTGTAGCCATACTGATACCAATTGATATCAAAACATAACAAAAGACTGCAGGATAAGAAATAAAGAAAAATGGCTCTAAAAACAGCCAGAAACAATGAACAAAGTGGCAGTAGTAAGTCTTTACCAGTAAATAATTGCTTTAAGTGTTAATGAACTAAATTCTCTAATTGAAAGACATAGTCTTGCTGAATGGGTTAAACAACAGCAACAAAGTAAAACAAGATCCCATGAAGTGCTCTCTATAAAACTCACTTTAGCCTTAAAGGCACATAGACTGAGAATGAAGGAAAGGAAAAGATATTTCAATCAAATTGTAATCAAAGCACAGGTAGCTATATTTATACAGACAATAGAATTTAAACTAAAAGTAATAAAAAAGTCTTAATATAAGGAAGTTGTCAATTCATCAAGAAGATATAACAATTGTATTTATTTATTTTTTATTTTTTAAAGATTTTATTTATTTATTTGACAGAGAGAAATCACAAGTAGATGGAGAGGCAGGCAGAGAGAGAGAGAGAGAGGGAAGCAGGCTCCCTGCTGAGCAGAGAGCCCAACGCGGGACTCGATCCCAGGACCCTGAGATCATGACCTGAGCCGAAGGCAGCGGCTTAACCCACTGAGCCACCCAGGCGCCCCTAACAATTGTATTTATGCACGAAACATCAGAACACCCAAATAGTTAAAGGACATAGAAACATTAATACAATAATAATTAGGGGAATTTAATACCTCCCCCTCTCAAGAACAGATAGATCATCCAGACAAAATGAATTATGAAAAACCAATTTGAACATTATAGACCAAATAGATCTAACAGATATATACAGAACATTGTCTTTGACAACAGAATATACATTCTTAAGCACACATGGAATATTTTCTATGATAGACCATATGTTAGGCCACAAAACAAGTCTTAGAAATTTAGAGAAAATTGGTCATGCCAAGTATCTTCTTTGACCACAGCAATATATAACTAGGAATCAATAGCAGAAGGTAAACAGAAAAGCTCATGAATACATGGAAACTGAAAACACTCTTCTGAATAGTCCATGAAAAAAAGAAGTTAATGGGAAATTTTAAAAAATCTGAAACAAATGAACATGAAAATACAACATAAAGCTTATAGTACAGAGCAAAAACAGTCCTAAGAGAGAAGTTTATAGAATTGAATATCTAAATAATATCTCTCAAACAACCTAGGAGCAAGGAACTAAAAAAGGAACAGATGAAGCCCAAAATTACCTTAAAAGGAAGGAAATAAAGATTGAAGCAGAAGTAAATAAAAGAACAAGAAAATGAGAGAAAAGATTAGCCAAAGTAAGTTTTTTCTTTGAAAAGGCAAATACAAAACTGAGAATCTTCTGCTATTCTAATCAAGGATAAAGAGGACCCATAACATTATATATTAAAAAGTGATATTAAAACTGATATTCCAGAGATATGAAGATCATAGGAGAATACTATGAGCAATTATATACCAACAAACTGGAAGACCTAGAAACTTCTTAGTACAAATTATCAAGATGAAATCAGAATGAAAATCTGGACAGACAAACCACTAGTAAGGAGACTGAATCAGTAATGAACTAACTCACAAAAAGAAAGGGCCAGTACCTGATGGCTTCGCTGATAAATTTTACCCAAAATTTAAAGAAAAATTAACACTAATATTCCCTAAACTCTTCTTCCTTGCCCATGACCCAAAAATACAAAAAGGGAAGAGTACCAAACTTCTTTTATAAGATCAGCATTATCTTGATTCTAAAGCCCAGAAAAGGACCTGAGAAACCCACAGTTCTTACCCAATGAATATAGATACAACAATTACAATACTAGCCAACTGAACTTGACAGCACATTGAAGGATCCATTCACCATGATCAGATAGGCTTTATCCTTGGGACGTAATAAGAATTTTTAAACATACTCAAACAGTATATCACATTAGTAGAATGAGAAAAAACATCTGGTAACAATAGGTGCAGAAAAAGTATTTGACAAAATTCAACATCTGTTCATAAGAAAAACTCTTAGATGAGCTAAAGGAAGAACATACCCCAACATCATAAAGACCATATATGACAAGTCCACAGCTACCATCATAGTCAGTGTTGAAAAAGTAAAAGCTTTTTCTTTAAGTTCAGGAACAAGACAAGGATGCCCACTCTCATTTCTATTCAAATTGGTACTGGAAGTCTTAGCCAGAGCAATCAGACAAGAAAAAGAAATAAAAACATCAGAATTAGAAAGAAAGAAGCAAATTTTTCTTTATCTGCCAATGAAATAGTTTTACAGAAATTCCTAAAGACGCCAAACAATTTTTAGGTGTAGTAAATGATGTTAGTGAAGGTGCAGGATACAAAACTAACATAAAAACCAGTAGCATTACCATAAGATAAATAGGAAAAAACCTAACCAAAAAGGTAAAAGATCCATATGCTAAAAACTGTAGAACACTTATGAAAAAAATTGAGAAACACACAAAGAAATAGAAAAATATCCCATGCTCATGGACGAGAAGAATAAATACTGTTAAAATATCTGTTCTACCCAAAGCAATCTACACATTCAGAGAAATCCCTATCAAAATACTATTAGCATTTTTCACAGAGCTGGAAAAAAAATCTTAAAATTTATATCAGAAAAGACCCCAAATAGCCAAAGTAATTTTTAAAAAGAGTTTGTTTATTTGACAGAGAGATAGAGAGAGAGAGCGAGCGAGCCCGAGAGAAAGGGAACATAAGCAGGAGGAGTGGAAGAGGAAGAAGCAGGCTCCCCACAGAGCAGAGAGACTGACATGGGACTCAGTCACAGGATCCTGGAATTGGTAGCTGAGCTGAAGGCAGACGTTTAATGACTGAGGCACCCAGGTGCCCCCAGCCAAAGTAATGTTGAAAAAGAAACCTAAAGCTGGAGGGTTTACAATACCAGACTTCAAGCTGTGTTACAAAGCTGTAATCATCAAGACAGTAAGGTACTGGCACAAAAACAAACACACAGATCAATGAAATCAAATAGAAGATCTAGAAATGGACCCTTAACTCATGACCAACTAATCTTTGACAAAGCAGGAAAGAATACCCAATGGAAAATAAATGGTGTTGGGAAAACTGAACAGCCACATGCAGAAGAATGAAACTGGACTACTTTCTTATACCATAGACAGAAAATAAATTCAAAATGGATGAAAGACCTAAATGTGAGATAGGAATCCATCAAAATCCTAAAGGATATGCAAGAAGCAACCTCTTTGATCTTGGCCACAGCAACTTCTTACTAGATGTCTCTAAAGACGAGGGAAACAAAACAAAAACTATTGGGACTTCATCAGGATAAAAAAGCTTTTGCACAGCAAAGGAAACAATCAACAGAACTAAAAGGCAGCCTACGGAATGGCAGAAGATATTCACAAATGACATATTAGATAAAGGGCTAGTATGCAAAATCTATAAAGAACTTACCAAACTTCAATGACCCCCGCAAAAAAAAAAAAAAAAAAAGACATACAAATGGCTAACAGACACCTGAAAAAAATGCTCAATACTACTTGGCATCAGGGAAGTACAAATCAAAAACACAATGAGATGCCATCTCATACCTGTCAGAATGGCTCAACTGAACAATTCAGGAAACAACAGATGTTGGTGAGGATGCAGAGAAAAGGAAACCCTCTTACACTGTTGGTGAGAATACAAACTAGGGCAGCCACTCTGGAAAACACTATGGAGGTTCTTCACAGAGTTAAAAATGAAACTACCCAATGACCCAGAAATTGCATCTAGGTATTTATTCAAAGGATAAAAAATAGTGATTTGAAGAGGAACATGCACCACAATGTTTATAGCAGCAATTCCCACAATTGCCAAAATATGGAAAGAACCCAAATGTCCATCCGTGGATGAATGGATAAAGATGTGGTGGTATTACATAAAGTAGAATATTACTCAGCCAACAAAAAGAATGATATTTTGCTATTTGCAAGGACATGGATGGAATTAGAGGATATTAGGTTAAGCAAAATAAGTCAGTCAGAAGAAGAAAAATAGCATATGATTTCACTCATATGTGGGATTTAAGAAACCAAACAGATGAACATATAGGAAGGGAAGGAAAAAATAAGATAAAAACAGAAATAGAGGCAAACTATAAGAGACTTAAAAAAAAGATATTTATTTATTTGACAGAGAGACATAGTGAGAGAGGGAACACAAGCAGGGGGAGGAAGAAGCAGGCTTCCCTTTGAGCTGGCTTCCCTTTGAGCTGGGAGCCCATTGCAGGGCTTGATCCCAGGATCCCAGAATCTTGACCTGAGCTGAAAGCAGATGCTTAATGACTGAGCCACACAGGAACCCTAAGAGACTCTTAACTATTTGAAATGAAGTGAGGGTTGATGGAGGAGGGTGGGTAGTGGAATGGGGTAATTGGGTGATGGGCATTAAGGTAGGCACTTGATGTAATGGGCACTGAGTGTTATATGCAACTGATAAATCACTAAACTCTACCCTAAACCTAATTATACACCATATGTTAAGTAACTTGAATTTAAATTTAAAAAAAAAAAAAAGAAAATAAGACAAACAAAAATCAGTGGCATTTCTACACACTAACAATGTTTTATCTGAAATAGAAATAAAGAAAGTAGTCCCATTTACAAAAGTGTCAACAATAAAACTTACAGATTAACTTACTTACAGATTAATTTAACCAAGGAGGTAAAAGAGCTCTATACTGATAACTAGAAGATATTGATGAAAGAAATTGAAGAAGACTCAAATAAATGGAAAGGTACCCGTGTTTGTAGATTTTGTATTCTAAACAATAATGATATATCATCTCCCATCTATGAGAATGGTTGTCATTAAAAAAAAAAAAAGAAAAGTAGGGTGTCTGGGTGGCTCAGTCAAATGTCAAACTCTTGATTTCAGCTCAGGTCATGATATCAGGGTTGTGAGATCAAGACCCATGTTGGGTTCCATGCGGAGTATGGAGCCTGCTTAAGATTTTCTCTTTCTCTCTCTGCCTCTGCCTCTCCTTCCACCTCACTAGAATGAATGAATGAATGAATGAGGAAAAATGCTGCTGAAAATGTGGAAAAAATGGAATGGTAGAAATGTAATGCAAACTGGTACAGCTATTATGGAAAAAAATATTAGGTTTTTCAAAAAATTAAAAGTAGAATTGCCATATGATCTAGCAATTCTAATTTTGGCAATGTATCTGAAGGAAACAAAATTACCATGTCAAAGTGCACCTCCATGTTCTTAGCAGCATCATTTATAATAGCCAAAGCATGGAGACAAAGTAAGTTTCCATAGACAGAAAATGAATAAAGAAATGGGTCTGTGCATGTATTCATGTATATGAGTACATATGTATGCATGTATGTATGCAAACCACAAACATACACCATATATACATTATTTGTACATATATGTTGTATATACACATATATGTGGAATATTATTCAATCATTAAGAAAGAAATTCTGCCATTTGTGACAATATGGATGGAACTTGAAGGCATCATACTAGGTAAAATAAGTCGGACAAAAAAGACAAATGTAGTGTGATCTCACATGTGGAAATCTAAAAACAAAAAACAAGACCACCCCCCGCCCCGCAAGCTTAGAGTAAAAGAGCAGATTTGTGGTTACCAGAGACACAGTGGTGGAAGGGGAATTTATGTGTCAGCAGAGGACATAAAGTTAAGGTAGATGAAGTGGTTAAAAAGGTATAAACTGCCATTTATAAGATAAATATGTACTAGGGATATGATGTACAGCATATCCCTATAGTTGACCCTGTTGTATGGTTGATTTAAAAGTTGTTAAGAGACCAAATCCCAAGTGTTCTCACCACAAAGTAAAAAGAAAAATTCTTTTAACTTTTGTATCTGTAGGAGTTGGTGATGTTAACAAAGTTATTTTGGTAATCATTTCATAATAGAAGTCAAATCAATAAGTCAAGCCATATCACCTTAAACTTATGAGCACTGTATATCAGTTGTATTTGAATATAACTGGAGAAGAAAATCTCAAAGATCCCACACCTTAGAAAAGGAGCTGTTTTTTCATATAAGCACATGGCTTTATAGTAAAATTGCAACTACTATAAATGAGATGTACCTCCGTAACTCCATATCTACATCTATTTATGACTTGTGCAAGTTATAACTTAAAAGGAAAAAAGTAACCATTTAGAAATCTATAAATCAGAATTTTTCATTTTCTCATTTACATTCTAGTTTACAAAAATATAAATGGAAATTAACTTTATGCTTTTAAAATCCTGTTGCCAATGGTATTCTTAAGACTGTAAACAGTAGGGTTTAGTGTTATATAAGAAATTACATTTTTAGATTTAGGTCTTAAGCCAAATCCAGTATCAAAATTGGAAAGATGCTATGATGGACTGTGTATTTGTCCTTTGTTGTAGGTAGATTAACAGTACTGTAAGGATGTTCTTTTAATCCCCAGAGCTATAAATAGGTTACATTGAAAAGGGGAAATGAGGGTATAGATGGAATTAAGTTTATTAAGCAGGTGTACTTAAAAAAGGGAGATTGTCCTGGATTATTCAGGTGAACCTGATGTAATCACAGAGGTTTTCAAAAGTAGAAGACGTTGGAAGAAAAGAGGAGGGGAGATGTGACTGGAAAAAAGGTCTAACAGATGCAATGCTACTGGTTTTGAAGATGAAGGAAGGGCCCACTAGATACTAGATACTGTAAAGACAAGAAAACATCTTTCGGGAAGAATTGCAATCCTATGAAAAACTATTTTTTGCCCAATGAGACCAGTCTTGCTTTTCTGACTTAGAGAACTGTAAAATAATATATTTGTGTTGTTTTGAGCCAATGAGTTTGTAATAATTTGTTATGGCAGGAACTAGGAAACTAATACACTTTAACATGAATGAGTTATAAGCTTAAAATAGATTTAAAATTATTAAAAAATTTAATTTCTACACCCAATGTAGGGCTTGAACTCATGACTCTGAGATCAAGTTGTATGCTCTTCCAGATGAGCCAGCCAGGCACCCCTTGTTTTTAAATGTTTTAAATATTTGAAAAAAAATTACTTAAAAAAGTCCAGATTTCCACTTGTGACTCTGAGTACAAGAACGGTAATATGCAGTATTACCTTTTTAGCATAAATAATTAGAAAACTGGATACAATACATGAAACATCTTCATGAGGCAGCACGATGGACAACACTGGACTGTGACAGCCAGGAGATGGAAGACAACTGAGGTAAACTTTATAATGATACTTGCTTTCTGCTGAAAAGAGCTGAAAGCCAAATGAGGTAAGTCCTAAAAATGAGGAAGAGAGGATGTAGAGATGGGGGAGCAAGAACGAGAAATAATCCTCGTAATATTACCAGGTTGAGCAGATTGGAGAAACCAAGGTGGCTGGAATTTGTATAATTCCATCTTCTCCACTACTCTGTCCCAAAGAGAAAGAACATTAAGAATATTTATGGGGCTATGCTCAAATCTCTGGTTGAGTAACAATTTGCACATGCTTAGAAGTTTTTATCATCTAGCTTCATGATCTACCCTAAAGAATAAATAATCATAGGGGACCCTCAGAGTTAAAAATTCCCCAAGCTTAAATTGGGATAGAAATTGTTCACAATAATCAGAATAAAGACTCCCTGTTGAATACATAAAATATTCTGTAGAGACTTCAGAAAGGCTATGCCTTAGTAGCAGTGTCAAGTTAACCTTAGAACAATGTCTCTCCCAGGCCTATTAAAAAACAAACAAAACTCAGAAAACCCCATCAATTATAATTTTCAAACTCATTCACAAATAATTTAAATACTTTCCAAATCAAAGTCCAAAACTCTTTAAAGGAATCAAATACAACCATTCATTCAACAATGAAAATGCACAAATGCATGCAATTATTGCACATACAAAGAAGGAAAATGTAACACATACATAACCAAAAACAACAAAAGACAATACAGATGTAGGTGATAGAAATGGAAACAAAGATACTTAAAACAGCTAAATATGGTTAATGTGATCAGACTTAAAATATGGGCCCACTAAATTGAAATACTAGAGGAGAAAATGACAATAAACAAAATGGAAATGTTACTTGCTAGGATACCAGCAGATGAGACAAAAAAGATGAGAAAGTCAGTAATCCTGTTGTAATGAGCACAGGGTGGTATATGCTAGTCCTCAATCACTAAATTCTATCCCCGAAACTAATACCACACTGTATGTTAACTAAGTTAAATTTAAGCACAGTCTTGAAAGGAAAAAAAAAAAAGCAAAATTAGAAGACATAGAAATAAAAATTAACAAAGGGAAAAGGAAAAAAATATGAAAAAGAAGTGCTTCAGTTATTTGGGGACAATATCAAGAGGTCTAATATATATGTAGTTGAAGTCTCAGAAAGTGAAGAGAAAGAAAATATTTGAAGGAATGATGTCTAAAAATCTACCAAATGATGAATGCTACCTACATAGATCTAAGGAGATGAGTGAAATCCCACAAAAGAAACCAAATAAGCCCTAAACTTAGCAAAAACTAAGAAAAATGACACCAAGATGTGGCAGAATCAAATTGCTAAAAATCAGTGAAAAATATAGTAATGCGGATTTTAAGAAAGTCCACAATATGTACAGAGAAATAACTTGTAAACTTTTCATTAAAAGCTTGCAAGTTGGAAGTCACTGGAATGACACTTCTGAAGTGTTGAAAATTTATGTTAATCTAGAATCAGATAGCTGGTGAAAACGTCCTTCAAAAATGAAGTTGAATAAAGCTTTTTAAGGAAGAAAAACTGAAAGGGTTTTTTTTTTTTAATAATTCAGGAAACTTTATTTTTTAATATTTTATTTAAGTTCAGTTTAGTAACATATAGAATATTATTCATTTCATGGGTAGAATTTAGTGATTCATCAGTCGCGCATAACACCCAGGGCTAATTATATCAGATGCTCTTCTCAGTGTCCATCACCCAATTACCCCTTCCCCCTTTCACCTGCCCACTAGCTAAACTATTTCCTATATTTAAGAGAATTTTATGGTTTGCTGCCCTCTCTGTTTTCATCTCATTTTTCCTTCCCTTCCCTTATGTTCATCTACTTTGTTTCTTAAATTCCATGAGTGAAATCATAGAGTATTTGTCTTTCTTTGACTGACTTATTTTGCTTAACATAATACCTTCTAGTTCCACCCATTTGTTTGTCTTCTGCCCATTTCTTGACTGGAATTTTTTTTTTTTTTTTTTTTTTTTGAAGGGGGCTGTTGAGTTCAATAAGTTCTTTAGAGGTTTTTGGATACTAACCCTTTATCTGATAGGTCATTTGTAAATATCTTCTGCCATTCCATAGGCTGCCTTTGTTGATTGTTTCCTTTGCTGTGCAAAAGCTTTTTATCCTGATGAAGTCCCAATAGTTTATTTTTGCTTTTGTTTCCCTTGCCTTTGGAGAAATGTCTAGTAAGAAGTTGCTGTGCCAAGGTCAAAGAGGGTGCTTCCTGCTTTCTCTTCTAGGATTTTGTTGGATTCCTGTCTCACATTTAAGTCTTTAATCCATCTTTAATTTATTTTTTATGTATGGTTTAAGAAAGTGGTCCAGTTTTTCCAACACCATTCATTGAAGAGATGGTCTTTTTTCCATTGGGTATTCTTTCCTGCTTTGTCAAAGATTAGTTGGCCACAGAGTTGAGGGTCCATTTCTAGGTTCTATATTCTATTTCACTGATCTATTTGTCTGTTTTTGGGCCAGAACCATACTGCCTTGGTGATTATAGCTTTGTAACCCAGCTTGAAATATGGAATTGTGATGCCTCCAGCTTTAGTTTTCTTTTTCAACATTACTTCGGTATTTGGAGTCTTTTCTGATTCCATACAAATTTTAGGCTTGTTTTATACAGCTCTGTGAAAAATGCTGAGGGTAGTTTGATAGGGATTGAACAGAATATGTAGACTGCTTTGCATAGTACAGACATTTAAACAACATTTTTTCTTCCAGTCCATGAGCATGGAATGTTTTTCTGTTTCTTTGTGTCTTCCTTAATTTCTTTCATAAGTGTTCTATAGTTTTCAGCATATGGATCCTCTACCTCTTTGGTTAGGTTTATTCCTAGATATCTTATGGTTTGTGGTGCATTATAAATGGGATTGACTGATTTCTTTCTCCTGCTTCATTGAGTACTATGCATTGATTTTATATCCTGTGATGTTGCTAGAACTGATAGAGGAATTCAGCACCTTTTTGTCAGAGCCTTTTTGGTTTTCTACATAGAGTATCATATTGTCTGCAGGAGTGAAAGCTTGATATTTCCATGCAGATTTGGATGCCTTTATTATTTTTTTTTAAAATCTGATCGTTGAGGCCAGGACTTCTAATACTATATTGAACACCAGTGGTAAAAGTGGACATCCCTGTGATGTTCCTGACCTTAGAGGAAAAGCTCTCTGTTTTTCCCCATTGAGGATGATATTTGCTGTGGGTCTTTCATAAATGGCTTTTGTAACATTGAGGCATGTTCCCTTGTCTCTATATGGTGGGGGATCTTTATCAGGAAGGGATGCTGTTGTCAAATGCTTTTTCTGGGTCTGTTGAGAGGTTCCTGTGGTTCTTGGCCTTGGATCACATAGTATATCACATTGATTTGTGGATGTTGAACCATTCCTGCACCTCAGGAAAAAACTCCACTTGATCATGGTGAAAAATCATTTTAAGGTTGCATTTGATTTGCTTGTATCTTACTGAGAATCAGGGATTTTTGTCTGTAATTCTCCTTTTTAGTGGGGTCTTTGGCTGGTTTTGTGATCAAGGTGATGGTGGCCTCATAGAATGAGTTTGGAAATTTTCATCTATTTCTATTTTTCAGAATTGCTTCAGAAGAATATATATTAATTCTTCTTTAAACGTTCAGCAGGATTCCCCTGAGACACCAGCCAGCTCTGGACACTCATTTTTGGGGGGAGATTTTTGAATACTGACTCCATTTCTTTGCTGGCTATGAATCCCTTCAGTTTTCTCTTTCTCCCTGTTTCAGTTTTTGTAGTTTATATGCTTCTAGGAATTTGTCCACTTCCAGATTGCCTAATTTGTTGGCATAAAATTGCTCATAATATTCTCTTATGATTATTTATATTTCTGTGTTATTGGTTGTGATCTCTCCTATCTATCTCATTCATGATTTGGGTCTTTTTTTTATTTTATTTTTGATAAGTCTGGCTAGCGGTTTATCAATCTTAGTATTTCTTTCAAAGAACAACTACTAGTTTTGTTGGTCTCTTCTATTTTTTTTTATTTCTATATCATTGATTGCTGCTCTAATCTTTATTACCCAATTCCATTCTGCTTATAAGAAACCCACTTTAAATATAAAGATCAGATTAAATAAAAATAATAAAAGCATAGAAATGATCCAAATCCCAATTAGAAGATACCTGGTATAATTTTATCAATATCAAAGTGATCAGGAAGATTCTATCCAGAGTTAAAGAGGAAAAAGAGATGAAAAAGATAGCAAATATTTAAAAAAGGAAAATATAAATATGTGTGGACTTAACAGAAGTTGAAAAACTCAAACATCACAGATTTATGATTATAGCTGGAGAGTTCAATATTCTTAGTAATTGCAAAAATAAGTGGAGATTTAAATAATTTTAACAAACAAACTTGACCCAACTTTCATATATAGAACTCTTTTACTCATCAGTAAAATATGCATTCCTTTGAAGTGCACATAGAACATTCATCAAAAGAGACTCTATGCTGGGTCACAAAAGAAATCTCAGTAGATTAAAAAATAACAGAGGGAATATAGATTATGTTTTTTGTTTGGCCATCCACAGAATTAAAAAGAATTAGAGTATTTCCCAAATTAGGAATTAGAGACTGAAGTAACCAATGGATCAAAGAAGAAATCACAAGACAATTAAAAAATACTTTGAAGAGAATACAAAGTATCAAGATTTGTGAGAGCTGAAATAGTGGTTAGAGAAAAAAAATCATAGCATTAAAAGCTTATCTTAGGAAAAAATAACTCAAATGATCTAAGCTTCCTTAAGAAGTTAAGAAAAGCAGTTAAATCCAAAATAAAAAGATGGGAAATATGAAAGAAAAATATATAAAATCAAAAGTGACGCTGTGTCTTTTAAAAAGCATAAGAAAATGTATAAAAACTGGTCAAAGGGTTAAAACATAAAAGACACAAATTTTCAGTATCAAGAAAATAGAATAACACTAGAGATTCTCCAGACATTCAAAGGATAAGAAAGATGAACACATGTATGCCAATAAATTTGACAATCAACATAGACAAATTTCTTGAAACACAAATTATGAATTGATTTAAGTAATATAAAACCTAGTGAACCTTATATGAATTAGATAAATTGAATGTATATTTTGAATCATTACTATGAAGAAAATTCAGGTCCATATGTTATCACTGGTGAAGTCATCAAATATTTAAAGAAGCAATACCAATTCTATGATAACTCTTTCAAAAATAAAGATTGTCCATATATTTTATGAGGCTAAATTATTCTGATACCATAATCAAAAACATTAGCAACATAAACAAAAATTTCCTCATGGAAATAGATCCAAGAATTCTTAAAAGATAATAGAAATTAAGCCTGGCAATACAGAATTTGAAACCAGCCATATAATAAAAGTGGGGTGCTATTTGGGAATGCAAGTTTGGGTTATGGTTGACATCCAGTTTGGAGAGGAAGAAGTAAAACAGCCTCTGTTGGCAAATGGTAGGATATTACATATAAGAAACCCTAGAGAATTTTCACACACATGAACAAAAGAGAACTAATCAATGAATTCAGTTAAGATGTGGAATCCAAAAAATCAATGTACAAAAAAATAAGTTGCATTTTTATACACTAACAATGGAACTCAGAAATTAAGGAAACAATCCATTTACAATGGCAAAAAAAAAAAAAGAATATGTAATAAATTCAACAAAGGAGACAAATTAATGGATTGAAAGACTATTATTAAAATATCCATACTGCCCAAAGCAACCTACAGGTTTATATCAGATTATCAATGGCACTTCTCACAGAAACAGAATAAAGAATTTAAAAATTTTTATGGAATTATAGAAGATCCTGAATAGCCAAAGTATTCTTGAAAAAAGAAAAAAGCTGGGGGCATTATACTTCTTGATTTCAAACTGTATTACAAAGCTAGATCTATCCTGATATTTTTATGGAACCACAGAAGATCTCAAATAGCCAAAGTAATATTGAAAAAGAAAACCAAAGCTAGAAGCGTCACAATTCCAGACTTCAAGTTATATTACAAAGCTGTGTGATCAAAACAGTATGGTACTGTCACACAAAGAGATGCACAGGTCAATGGAACAGAATAGAAAACCCAGAAATGAACCTACAACTATATGATCAATTAATCTTCGACAAAAATGAAAAAATATTCAATAGGAAAAAGAGGGTCTCTTCAACAAATGGTATTGGGAAAACTGGACAGCAACATGCAAAAGAATGAAACTGGACCACATGCTTACCACAAATACAATAAATTCAAAATGGATTAAAGACCTAAATCTGAGACCTGAAACCATCAGAATCCTAAAGAGCATAGCAGTAACCTTTTTTTATATGAACCATAGCAATTTTTTTCTAGAGAGTTCTCCCAAGGCAAGGGAAATAAAAGCAAGAATAAAATAATGGTACTTCATCAAAATAAAAAGTTCTGCACAATGAAGGAAACAATCAACAAAACTGAAAGGCAACCTATGAAATGGTGGAAGAGATTTGCAAATGACCTGTTCAATAAAGGGTTAGTACACAAAATACATAAAGAACTTATAAACACTCAACACCCAACAATGAATAATCCAATTAAAAATGAGAAGAATAGACATTTTTCCAAAGAAGACAAGAAGGAGACCAACAGACACATGAAAATTTGCTCAACATCACTCATCAGGGAAATACAAATTAAAACTATAGTGAGATATGCCCTCATACCTGACAGAATGGCTAAAATCAGTACCACAAGAAACAAGTGTGAGTGAGGATGTGGAAAAAGGGGAACGCTCTTGCACAGTTAGTGGAAATGCAAAGTGATACAGCTACTCTAGAAGGCAGTATGGAGGCTCCTCAAAAAGTTAAACATAGAACTACCTACAATCCAGCAATTGCATAACTGGGTGTATACCCAAAGAATACAAAAATACTAATTCAAAGAGATGCATGCTCCCTGAGTTTATAGCAGTATTGTCTACAACTCCTCTAAACTATGGAGACAGCCTGTGTCTATGGACCAATGAGTGGTAATTTTATATATCTATATATATATATAATATAAAAAATAGCACTCATCAGTCTATCTATCTATTTATCTATCTATCTATATAGAATAGACTATTACTCAGCCATAAAAGGAATGAAATCTTGTCATTTGCAAGGACATGGATGGAGGTAGAGAGTTATTACGCTAAGCAAAATAAGTCAGAGACAAATACCATATGATTTCATGTATATGCGGACTTTAAGAAACAAATGAGCAGAGGGAGAAAAAAGGAGGCAAACCAAGACTATAGAGAACACACTGATGGTTCCCAGAGGGGAGCTGGGTGGGGAATGGGTGAAATAGGTGATGAGCACTGGGTGTTGTATGGAAGTGTTGAATCACTGTGTTGTACACCTGAAACCAGTATTAATGCTGTATGTCAACTAAGTGGAATTTAAACAAAAAGTTAAAGAATTTTGAAATGTTTGCCTTAAAAAAATTACATGATCATGTTGTTTTGAAATAAATGTAGATATAACATTCCAAGGAATAGGACTAAACAGCAACTAAAATATATGAGGCTAGCAAGATCAATTTATGATAATCAATTGCATTGCTACATAGCAGCTGGAAACAACTGGAAATAGAAATTAAGAAACAATACCAAGAACAATGACATCAAATACTATCGAACTTGATTATTGCTGATGGGATTGTATCAACCAACTGATTTCACTCTTAGGTATTTTCCCCCAAAGAAATGAAAACCTATGCCCACACACAAATAGAGTAAGAGACTTTTACATTAATGTTTATAGTAGAAAATTAAAAATAAAACCTGAAGGATATAGAAGTATATCAACAAATGAATGGATAAAGAAGATGTAGTATATATACACAATGGAATACTATGCAGCCATCAAAAGAAATGAAATCTTGCCATTTGCGACAACATGGATGGAACTAGAGTGTATCATGCTTAGCAAAATAAGTCAAGCGGAGAAAGACAACTATCATATGATCTCCCTGATATGAGGAAGTGGTGATGCAACATGGGGGCTTAAGTGGGTAGGAGAAGAATAAATGAAACAAGATGGGATTGGGAGACAAACCATAAGTGACTCTTAATCTCACAAAACAAACTGAGGGTTGCTAGGGGGGAGGGGGGTTGTGAGAAGAGGGGTGGGGTTATAGACATTGGAGAGGGTATGTGCTTTGGTGAGTGCTGTGAAGTGTGTAATCCTGGTGATTCACAGACCTGTACCCCTGGGGATAAAAATATATGTTTATAAGAAATAAAAAATTAAAAAAAGAAGTATATAAAATGGAAAATAAAAAATATTACCTCTTTTTCCAATCCTATTCTTTTGATATATTCACTATTAATAGTATGTCACATCATTCTGGACTTTTCAATGCATAATTAAGCACTATATAAAACAATAAAAATTGTTACACAACTGCCTTTATCACAGCATAATGTAACATGGATATTAACGGTCAATATCTTTTCAAACAGCTAATGATGGCGCTATCGTTTACTTAATAGATTTCCTTTTAATGGACAGTTAAGCCACTCATGTTTTATAATTACAAAGTTTTAGAACACATCTACATATTTTTATATACTTGTATAATTCAGAATTTATAGAAATGAAATTTTAAATTCTAATATTTACTAGCAAATAGCCCCTCAATATATTTCCAAGTACACATTTATCAATAGCATTTTAAAAAATTTACTTTAAAATAGAATGATGCATAAGCAAATAAGTTCATTTTTTCTCTTTCTGTTGCTCAACTTACTTTGAGAAAGCTCTCCTTTGTTTATAGCTAGGTTAGTTAGGGAAACCCAAGGAGCCACACCAACAGCTTCTTTCTTTTTTTTTTTTTTTTAAGATTTTATTTATTTGATATTTATTTGATAAATAAAATAAAAATTTATTCATTTATTTGATTACGAGTAGGCAGAGAGGCAGACAGAGAGAGAGGAGGAAGCAGGTTCCCTGCTAAGCAGAGAGCCTGATGTGGAGCTCCATCCCAGGACCAGGAGAGATGATGACTGGAGCCGAAGGCAGAGGCTTTAACCCACGGAGCCACCCAGGCGCCCCCAACAGCTTCTTTGTAGCCTCAAGTCCAAGATCCCAGTCTTGAAACACTGAATATATGATTTGTAGGTATTATCTATACATCATTTCTTATTCTAAATATTTAGAAATATCTGGGGTTTTACTTTTTAGTGGTGGAATTAACTCAAGTGTGAGACTAGTCATGTTATTTTAATTTTATCCATATGGTTTCTTTTCTAAAGAGAAAAGAACACATCTTGGGCTCTTGGGTGGCTCAGTTGGTTGAGCGACTGCCTTCGGCTCAGGTCATGATCCCGGACTTCCAGGACTGAGTCCCGCATCGGGCTCCCAGCTCCTTGGGGAGTCTGCTTCTCCCTCTGACCTTCTCCTCATGTTCTCTCTCACTCATTCTCTCTCAAATAAATAAATAAAATCTTAAAAAAAAAAAAAGAACACATCTTTATAACCTATCTTTACTGATTAACTTCATACTAATGCAATGTTCTCACCATGCACTGAATTCATTCACAATGAAATTCTCTTTTCTATATCTAAACCATTGCTAAGAGCTAAAGCAGCTCCTATTCAAAATATCTTGGCTAGAAGAGTAAGTTTTTCAACCAGGTAGGAATTGTAAAACACAACAACAACAACAACAAAAAACTGTAGTTAATTTATATTAATGGATACTAACATACATATAAGAAATTCATTATAGACCACTCTCCATCATTTAGTAAAACCCTACTATGTGTAGAATACTGTTAGGCTTTAAAGAAACTGTGTACTTTATTACCCTATTAAACATTTACTAAGTGACATCAGAATCTTTAGTAACTAAAGCCTTGGAAACCACTTACATGAGCCTTTTCACCTTAAGAGAAGGTAACCACTTAAAGCTATGGCACAGCTGGTTGTTAATATGGGGTCCAGTCTACATCCCTGCGAGCATGCAAGACCTTTATGGGGCAGGTCAATTATTTGTTTTTTTGCTTGACAATACCAGAAGGCATTAAGAGATGTATGCTGGGATACTTAAGCACAGTTTTTATTATATGTTCTAAATCCTCTGAGCCCGTATTCATGCATTCCTATAATATTAAATGATGGAAATATACAAATTGTGAATGTAAAGTAAGGCTTTGGGATTTGTCATCTCCTTTCTTCCTCCTGACAGCTCACAGCCCAGGAGGACCTGACACCCAGTTTCATCAAGGAAAAGTGCTATATTTGAATTTGAAGAACACTTACTATTAAGGGGAAACCAAAGGCCACACAAACACAGCTGACTTTGACTATGGAAAGGTTGGAGTTCCTTGGCAGAATGAGGTGTGAGGGAAAAAGGCTTTTCTCAGTGCCCGACCTGACAGTTAATTCAGAGTTGGTGCCCTGTAGTAGAATTTCCCGGTAATACCTCAAGGCTTCATAGGTCAGGCTGTGCACCATGATAAGCCTCTGAAAGAAAAGACCCCAGGCAAGTGGTGTCTAGGCACACGCGTACCAACCAGTGGTAGTTGCTGGGGAGGTGGAGGGCAGAGAGAAGAGATCAAAAGAGTCACAATCTGCAGAACTTGCTCATTTCTGTGGTGTGAATAAATATGGTCACCAAGGCAGATTTCAGGCTCCCAAAGTAAAAATAATTGAACACAAAATGAGGAAGAGACATATACAAGTGACTCTAGCACATGACTAGCTCCATGAACAACCCTAGAAGGGAGTGTTGAGTAAAGGACCTTAACCAATTTGGGGAGTCACTTAGCAGCTCCTTCACAGACATATATTATCTCTCATTAAACACGTGCAGTAGCTCAGTGTAGAGGATTCTAAATTGGGGTCAGCAACACAAATGTAAAAACAATACTGTGTACTACAGAGACTTGCAAAGTTCTTTTTTTAAAATTGTTTTTCTAACACATAATTCTTTATGAGTTAGAAGCTCAAATCACTAAAGCATTTTCTCTTTTATACATGCTCTTTATACTTTTTATTCAACAATTATTTTTCATTCAACAAACACCTACTGGGTCCCTGCTTTATGCCACATTCTGGAATACACTATGGACATGGCCTCTGATCCCATAGAGCTAGAATCCAGTTTAGAGAGAGAACTTTTTATATTTACAAATGCAAGTGAGTGCTATAAAAGAAAGTGCTATAAAAGAAATCTGTTAAGCAAAGAAGGATGAGCTCTCCACAGGAAGTAATGCCTGAGAGATGTGAAGGAAGAAATGGAAGTTAACCAAATAGAGAGGGGCTGGAAAAGGAGGGGAGATATTCAAACATAAAAATAGCTGACAGCTGGGAGTACTGGAGGCAAGGCTCAGCCAAAAGGGACAGGTCTGGCATGCAGCCCTTGTGATTGGGTCAAGGGTTTCAGATTAATGGAAAACCACTGGTTTGTTTTAGAATGAGGTCAGATTTAGCTGTAATGTAGGAGAATGCAACTCTCGCATTTACTCATTTCTTCTCCAAACCTGTACGAAGAGCCGAATGGTTAGGCTCTGTAGTCAAAATACAGAGCATATAGTCATGCCCTTGAAACACTCTCAGTCTAATTGAGGAGAAAGACATTTATTTGTATTAGTTTCCTATGGCTTCTGTAACAAGTTACCGCAAACCTAGGGCTTAAAACAGCACAAATTTGGTACCTTACAGCTCTGGAGGTCAGAAGTCTAAAGTGGGTTTCACCGCGCTGAAATCGAGGTGTTGGCAGGATCACCTTCCTTTTGGAGGCTGGAGGAGGGAAGTGCTTTACCATTTTTCAGCTTCTAGCGACCTGCTTGTGGTTTGCAGTTCTGTCACACTCCTCCCGCATCGGGCTCTCTGCTCAGCAGGGAGCCTGCTTCCCTCTCTCTCTCTCTGCCTGCCTCTCCATCTACTTGTGATTTCTCTCTGTCAAATAAATAAATAAAATCTTAAAAAAGAAAAAAAAAAGAAGCTTGTGATTATATCAGGTGTACCTGGAGACTCTCCTCCTCGTCTCAAAATCCCCAATTAATTCCACCTGTAAAGTCCCTTTTGCCATAGGAAGTTACATTTCACAGGTTTTGGGGATTAGAATGTGGCCATCTGGGGGAGGGGTACTATTCTTTATATCAGAGCATGTAGTTAAATGACAAACGTAAGGCTGAAGAGGAAGGTTGGAACCAAGACAAGAACATCTCTCTAATTTGCCTTATTTTTTGGTAGTTACCTAGAGTTTTGACTCTGGAAAGGGCAGTTTGCTTTCATGTTTTTGAATCAGATTGATTCTGGAATATTTTTATGTCTGAGTAAAAAAATGTATATACAGCATCTTTCAAATCATCACTGCAAAAGGGCAAGGCCAATTGTTTGTTTTTGTGGTATGATAAACAGCAAATTTCATCAGCGTTTTTATCTGTCTTCTAGGTGTAAATTGAATGGGGCATAGAGCAGCATTTTCCAAACTATGCATATACAAATCTGGTTAAAGTGCAGATTTTGCTTCATTAGGATGCCATCTGAAATTCTGTTTTCTAATATACCTACAGGTAATGTGGTGTTGCTTATCTGAGGACCACACTTTGAAGAGCAACAAGTGGGATATCTGGCAAAAATCATCCTAACATGTACAAAGGGTACACATGGAGTACATAATTTAGGGGAGAAAGTAGCCATGAAGGAAATAAGAAGGGGTGTGTTGTGTGTGTCTGTGTAAATGAAATAGTTCATTAACTAGTTGTGCCACATCATTTAGAAAAAGAGCTTATCTACATATTTTCTTGGGATCAAAGATCAAGAAATGGACAAAAAGCTTTGCCTCTGAACTGAACTGGTCTGGGTCAGAAAATTGTGGGGCTTTCACTCTTCTAGAGAGTATTAGAAATAAACTATTTATCTAGCCTGCTCAATAGTTAAGCCATGGAGCCACTGATATGCCAGAGCTGCTAGGAACAAGTTATGGTGAAATACTCAGCAATTTTATGAGCTGGTTCTTAAATCACTGGTAGCTCGATACCATCTGTGGTGGGAGTATTTACATCACGGAGATTGATTAAATGCTACAAACAGAGTTGGCTTGCTTTCCTGCTTTTCCAGTTTACCAGCACAACACTGCCACGAATCCACTGTTTTTTTTAATTTGTTCGTTTCGGCAACTGGTAGGTGGTGTGCTGGGTCCAGCGTCCACCTGTCTTTGCACGCTGCCAGTGGCTCCCAGTCTGTAAATGTAACTCTGTGTGTGCAAGTTGCTTCACATGCATCCTCTAACCCTGAACTTCTAGTTTCCTAGAGCTGAGTTACTGTTTTGGGCAATGAATGAGTTTCTCAGAAGTAATTAAATGTACTCTCCAAAAAACCAGACCCTCCACTTGAATTTCTAGACATTTCTTGTGAGATGCTCCAAGGGCATCTTGGAACAAGTCATTTATCTATAAACCATTCCTTTTAGAAAGTGGCTCAGTTATGATCTTTATTCTCCATTAGTGGTCTAATCTGAAAAGGGACAGCTGAGATAGAACATTAAAAAATCAAGCCTGGTAGGTATGGGCGGGAAAAGAGGGCTCTAGGGTACAGTTGGAGCAGGTTGGAATACAGTTCTAGGGACGTGGTTTGCACAGGCACATGTATGTGTGTGTGTGTGTGTGTGTGTGTGTGTGTGTGTGTGTGTGTATGTGTGTGTAGGAGGGACTGTGAACAGTGACAAAAAGTAGGCAACTGGATGGAGAGATAGAAACAAAAGGTGATAGTTTGTCAGGAGGTCCACTATTAGTTGGGTAAGCCTCAATGTTTGTGTATTAATTATTAAACAATTACTCTGGCACTAGGGAGTTTACAAGGTGATTTTATATAAATTATATAATTTATCTAAGTTGATTCTTCCTTTTCATAGTTTCAAGTTAGCTGAAATGGTAGTATCATCGTATTTGCTGATGAAGAAAGCAGGGTTAATAAAGTTCAAGTGACCCCCTCCACCATGGTGACAGAGCTGGTATGAGGCCAAACTTAGATAACGGCACAATATAGACTTCAGGCCAAATACGGCTCTCTGTATATAAGGTTGTATTGGAACACAGCTACTCCACATTGTATACTTTTGTCTGTGGTTATTGTCACCTTACAAGAGCAGTTGATTAGTTATGACAGAAAAATTTTGACAAGGACTGTATGGTCCATAAAGCCAAAACAAAAATCTCTAAACTTCATAGAAAAATCTGTTCCTTTACAGAAAAACATCTGCTGACCCCACCTCCAGATCCCATGTTCCACCTACCAACAGATTAATTCTGATGCCAGTAGTATATATAACCACAAACCTGGCATGACTTAGAAGTGTTACAGATGCAAAATAATACCACAAAACAGGAATGACTAGAATTCCTTTCCTTTATCACTTTTGGAAATTAAGGCATGAAAGATCTTATTTAAAACATTATTTAGGGAAAAATAATAACTTAAGAATTAGTTTGTAACATTCTACCAAATAAACCTAATTGATTTATTACACAAAGGGCAGGTTGATCCTAAGTGAATGGGCCATGAGATGGAAAGTTTTGGTAGGACAGTAGATGTTATTTAAAGCCGCATCGTGTAAAGTTTCCAGTGGTTTTACATTTCAGTCCCATTTTTGCTAATTACTAACTACAGTGTGTGTTCATCAATTAAATTCTGATGTGTGAAGTTTTTTCCCCACCACCCAAGCTAACTTTCCAATGGCCGCTAGGTGTCCTATAATTCAACTAAATTTTGACACTAACTACCTGGAGATGTCATTAGATCCCACAGATTCAGGGCTCAGTCCTATAAGAGTACCCTCCACCCGCTTCGGATCCACCTGTGCTTTTGACCTGCCCACCATAGATGGGTGGTTCCAACAATCCCCTCTTGGCATTGATTAATTTGCTAGAGTGGCTCACAGAACAAAGAAATCTTTCACTTCCTAGACTACTGGTTTATTATAAAAGAATATAAAACAGAACAGTCAGAAAGAAAAGAAGCACAGAGCTTCCACACCTCCTCTGAGGTTCCACTCTTTCTGCATCTCTACATGTTCTCTAAACAAGAAGCTCTCTGAATCCATACTTCTGAGTTCGTATTACATAGGCACATTGACTAAATTACTGGCCATTAGTGATCAAGATTTCCAGGCCCCTCTCACCTCACTGGATGTGTGTGTATGAGGGTGGCAGTTCTACTTGAGACTGGGACTGAGAGTTCTAACCCTCTAATCATGTGGTTGGCTCTTCTGCCAGCAAGCCCTATCCTTATATGCTTTCTAAAAGTCACTTTTATTCCTCTCATTATAGGAAATTCTGAGGATTTTAGGAGCATTGTTCCAGGAATGATGATAAAGCCCTATTACGTATTTCTTACATTAATAGTGGTGGAGGTAGTGGTGGTAGTAGTAGTAGTAGTAGTAGTAGTAGTAATAGTAGTAGAAGAGGAGGAAGAGGAAGAAAGGGAAGAAGAGGAAGAAGAAGGAGGGGGAGGAGGAGGAGGAGGAGAAGAAGAAGAAATAGAAGTAGGAGTAAAGCATTAGGAGAGGAGCACCTGAGTAAGAGAAAGAGAAGAATGCTGGAATATTTGGGGGGCTCCATAAGAGAAAAGACAATATTGAAATTGGGAAACAAGGTAGCTGAACACAAACTCTACTCATTTTTCACTAAAATCAAAGATGTGGTTGATTGTCACCTCCTGAAAGGCAGGAGTGTGGTTTTGCCCATTTGTATCTCCACCCTTTTCACAGTGCCTAGCTCAGAGCTTTGTGTGCAGTGAGTACTTGGTAAATGTGAAATCACTGAAGCCAGATTGGCCCTTGGAAATCTACCATTTGACTTCTACACCAGCATTTCTAGAAATGGAACCATGGTAGGCCTGGCTAAAATATCATAGGGTTTCTGATGTAGACTTCTTTATTGCACTTCAGGGAAGAATGGGCACCTGACAGACACAGGCTGGTGGTTGGCAGATGTGTTTTATATGGTTGTCAGCATTTAAAAAGTGAGTCATAGTGTGTATATATAGATATATAAATATATCTATATATCTATATAGATCTATATATCTATATATAAATATATCTATATATACACTATTCTCTCTCTCTCTCTCCAAAATACACACACACACGCACACACACACACACACACATAGTGTTGCATATATGATATATATTATATTACATATATTATATATGTGTGTGTACGTGTGGGTGTGCATGTCTGTGTGTATTTTGGAGAGAGAGAGAGAGAGAATGCATGTGTGTAAGTGGTGGGGGAAGGGCACAGGGAATGAGAGAAAGAGAATCTTAAGAAGGCTCCATGCCCAGTGTGAACCCAATGCAGGGCTCGATCTCACAACCCTGAGACCATGACCTGAGCTGAAACAAGAGTCCAATGCTTAACGGACTGAACCACCCAGAGGCCCCTATAGCTAATATTTTTAAATGGAAAGATACTGTATAAATATACAAATTTCCAAAATTGCTTGAAAAACTGGATACAGTTGTGGATCTCTCCCCAAGTTCAATTTAGGTTAGAAAGCATATTTCACTAAAATTTTGTTTTGGTTAGTATTTCTCAAATGGATTATTTTAAAAAGTAGAAAAACTTTCAAATTCTGTTAAATTTCAAAATCTGTTAAATCCCCTTATGTCAATCAAGCAACGTGGCTCATTGTTTCTCCCTCATTTCTATTGTTTCATCTTACTAAACAAACAAAAGAAAATAACGTGTTTTATCTATAGTAGAGAAATAGATTACTGTTTTACATTTCACAAATTGTGAGCAGTTTCACATATTGTAATATTTCTTGTCAGTTAAACATTTTTTTCCCTCTCACTTTTGTATGGTAGAAGAGAGAAAATTGCCATGGCTAAGGGGGGTAGGTAGGGTCAGGGATGAGGTGAATGAATCTAGTACACCATACTTATGATTTTTTTTAATTTATATTTGATTAGCCAACTTTTTAAAAGTAAAAACATCAAAACACTGCTTCCTGTGAAAATGGATTTCCCAATTTGATGTGATGTCCCTTACTTTCATACAATGTGGAAATTCAAATACTGGGTTATGTGAAGTCTTCTGATTTTAAATTAATTACAAACCATACTTTGACCAAGTTTCTCATTTAAAATAATTCCTCATCGCTGATTTGTTTCTAGGGGGCCTCTCATTCTTTCTTCTTCCTCTATGGGATTAATGCATCTTCTGTTAATTTTTCTCTCAGCCAATGTTGGCTTACTTTCATCCATTAGAATCCCTCTTTTCACTGCTTCTGTGAGCTAGTCTAAAGCCATATGAACCCTCTGTCCCCAAACTAGACAATTTAGAACTTTCTTTTGTGCAGTGATGAGTTTGGATACAGAAAGTTTAAAAGGCCCGCAGATAGTCATAAAGAAAAATACAGCTTTTAATCTTTTAAAATAGCCGTTAAGCTTTTCAAATTGCCATTAGGTATGACCCTTTTTTCAGCAAGTAGGAAAAGCTATTGAAAGAGCTAAATTAAAAAGTTGTATTTATCATCACTGTAGAAAAATGTCTTAGGATCCAATGGAGAAAGGCCACTGGATCTCGGGAAAGAACCAGAACTAGATGCTGATGAGCTGTCTGTCCTCTGTGTTATCTTGGCACCTCCCCACGTATCTGCTTCCTTCTGCTTTCTCACAGCAGCCAACTTCCTGTTTCTCCAAACCACAGAACAGACAAAGACCACCCCTAGCTCCTGAGTTTATGGACTATCATTCAATCCATCCAGAGAAGTTAGTTTGCTGTCACTGTCCAAAATCTCAACTCCAGAAAAGAGTGTCTGATTTGTTCCTGCCTGGTCCCATTTACCATGCACAGTGCCTGGGTCGTGTCAGACAGACACGGCTACAGTTCAAGTAAAGGAAGTTTCCTAGAACAGAGAGTGATGATTGAGCTTGTGGACTGGGGGTATACCCGAAAGTATGACTTACTCAAAGGATCAAAGAGGCAGTATAGTAGAATATCTTCTCCATACTTTAATATCTACGTACCACCATCACATTTTCCCCCATTTCTGAGTCCCAAATATCTCATTATTTCCCAACTATATTTCTTACATCAAATTTAAGGCACCACATTACCTTGCTTCCTAAACACTTTCCTGAAGTCACAGGGTTGGTGTTTTATTTTTTCTAATATTATTCATTAATATAAATGTATAATAACTAAATGAAGCTGTTTAAATTGGAAACATGTTCATGGATGATCTACTAAGGGATCTCTTGTCTGGACTACCTACTTAGTTTTCTAACTAGGCATCTAATACCCCCCTTGTCCATCTCCAACCTATTCTCTATATTGAAGACAGAGTGATCTTTTGGACAAACAAATGTGATCATGCTTGCCTCTCCTCCTCAAATTAAACTACTTTAGTGGCCTCCTCTTGTTCAGTGAATGGCAACTTCATCCAACCTGTGGTTCAGGTCAGGGCCTGGGAGTCTCCTTGACTCTTTCTCTTTCTCGATCCCCCTTTATCCAATTCATCTAGGCATCATGCAGTTTCTAGCTTTGAAATGTATCCAGAATCTGACCAGTTCTTGCCAGTTCACACCACCATCATCCAAGTCACCATCACTTTTTACCTGGGTTATTACTACAGATTCCCGACTGTTCTCTCTCTTTCCACCCTTCCCCTCTCTTACAGTCTATGTCCACAGAGCATCCAGAGTAATCTTTCTAAAATGTAAGTCAGATCACCTTATTTTTATGCTCCGAGGTCTTACCATCCCATTCAGAGTCAAAGTCAAAATCTTTAGCTTCAAAACCCTATAACCTGCTCCTTCTAAGATCTAATCCCAGGTTCTACTCTTCCCCTTGCTGACTTGACTCCAGGTACACTGGTTTCTCTGTTGTCCTATGAATATTCTAAGCATGTTCTCATCTTGGGATCTTTGTTTTTTCTGTTCCCTTTATTTGGAACACTCTTCCTTCTTATAGCTGACTCCCTCCCTTACTTCTATCTCTGTTCAAAATTCGCCTTAACAAAGAATTTTTCCTAGTTATTCTAGCCTCCTGGCACCTATCATCATCTGATATATTATATTTTTTGCTTATTTTGAGTGGCAGAATTAGCTGTTTAAAGGACCTTAGCTGATCCAAGCTCCAAAGCCTACCAATGAAGGTGCTGAAGCCCAGAGAAACTGGGTGGATTGTCTAATGTTGATGAACTAGTTAAATGCAGAACACAGAATGAAATCCCGGTCTGATTCCTAGTTTAATATGTTCCTAGGAACACTTAGGTTCCTAGGAGACTCTAGGGACCTAACGTCAGTTATCTAAGTTGATGAGGTGGGCATGACTAAGTTAATGCAAATCAGCACTCCCACCACCGAATTCAGCAATGAATTTCAAGGCCCCACATCACAGCGTGGGGTGTTCAATTATCTCTATTTTTAAGTATTCAAGAGTCAGATTGTGTTACAGACCAATCTGAATTTGGTGGAGGCAGGGTAATAGCACCCAACCCCCCCCCCTTTTTCTTTCAAATTCAAAGTAAATTCACTCTAGTTTCCCTCAAAGTGGTTCTTTGCTTAAACTTTTTCCCTCATAGATTAGAGTTACTGTATAAGGCTCCTAAATGCAAAGCTATTGGCTTCAAGGCCAAGTGTGTCAGAACCAATTGCCTGAGGAGAAAGATATATTCAACAGACAGTTCTTGTTTTAAATGGAAGAGCAACCTGAAGATTCAGTGGGTGGCTTCTTTTTGAGAAGGAGCTGTGAAACTCCAGGTGGCACTTGATCAAGTATGTCTACAGTATTCCACTAAAAAGGGCTAGCTGTCTTTTTGAAGCTGGAAAAGCACAGCCTGGAGCCAGACTGTGGGATCCTGTCCTACTATTTCCAGTTACTAGCTATGTGGCATTAGGCTGGAAGTTAAATTGCTATCTGCCTCAGTTTCCATGACATCAAGGACAGATTAAAAAATGGTATATATTGTGGACATTGCTGTTACAAACATTGGGGTGCATGTGTTCCTTCTTTTCACTACATCTGTATCTTTAGGGTAAACACCCAGTAGTGCAATTGTCCACAATAGCCAAACTGTAGAAGGAGTTGCGATGCCCTTCAAAAGATGAATGAATGAAGAAGATGTGGTTCATACACACGACGGAATATTATTCAGCCATCAGAAAGGACGAATACCCACCATTTGCACTGACATGGCGGAACTGGAGGGGATTATGCTAGGTGAGGTGAGTCAAGCAGAGAAAGACAATTATCATATGATTTGACTCATATGCAGAACATAAACAATAGCATGGAGGACCAAAGAGGAAAAGAGGGAAAACTGAAGGGGGAGAAATCAGAGAGGGAGACAAACCATGAGAGACTATGGACCCCAGGAAACAAACTAGGGTTTCAGAGGGGAGGGGGATGAGGAGATGGGGTAACAGGGTGACAGATATTAAGGAGAGCACGTGTTGTGATGAGCATTGAGTGTTATACACAACCAATGAATCACTGAGCACTATATCAAAAACCAATTCTGTACTCTATGCTGGCTATCTGAACATAATAAAAAAATAAATAAAAAGGAAAAAAAGTGGTATCTACCTTAAAGGGCTGTTATGAATTTTAAATGAAATTAAAACATGTATGGTGCACATAAAACATAATATCAAGTGTTTTTGTCACTTTAGTTATTGATTCCTTTTCCCTTCCCATTTCTTTTTTTTTTTTTTTTTTTTTTTTTTTTTTTTTTTTTTTTTTTTTTTTTTTATTTTATTTTTTTATTTGGCAGAGAGGTTACAAGTAGGCAGAGAGGCAGGCAGAGAGAGAGAGGAGGAAGCAGGCTCCCTGCTGAGCAGAGAGCCCGATGCGGGACTCGATCCCAGGACCCTGAGATCATGACCTGAGCCGAAGGCAGCGGCTTAACCCACTGAGCCACCCAGGCGCCCCATCCCTTCCCATTTCTTTTCCCTTCCTTTCTTGTTTTGAAGTCACTTCAGTAAAAGGTGAGTGATCTCTAGGAAAGGACTGCCCCCCTCCCCCCAGGACTTGCATGACAGCAGATGCCACATGGGACACTTGGAGGATCCATACACTCTTCAGCTCTGCTCCTGCCCTGGGCCCAGTATTGGCAGATATATTGTTGGACCTGTGTTCTAGTTTGACTTCTCATTCTACCTAATCCTACTTTTTTCTTTCTCCCACAGAAATTGATCCTCAATAAGTACTCTGCACATAAACTCCAAATCAGCAGCTGGAGAGCTAACCCTACAAAAACATATGATAGAGTTTAGGAGCACTGACAACACATGAAAAATTGGAAAAGCATATAATCTCTCAAGATTTCCATATCTCTCTGTTTCCATATTTAAAAAATGAAGGTAGTTAACGGTAACTCGCAGAATGTCACAAGAATCTAATGAAATAGGGGCGACTGAGTGGCTCAGTGCATTGAGCCTCTGCCTTCACTCAGGTCATGGTCTCGGGGTCCTGGGATCGAGCCCTGCATCTCGGGCTCCCTGCTCAGTAGGGGAGGGCTCTCTCTCTGCCTGTCTCTCTGCCTACTCGTGATATCTGTCTGTCAAATAAATAAATAAAATCTTAAAAAAAAAAAAAAAAAGAATTCAAGGAAATAGAAAGGTACCAAGCCCATAGCAGTGAGTCCTATAAGAGTTAATCTGAAGCACTCTTTTTACTCTCTTGTTTTCTTCAGTTTTCGTTTCCCTAACTTGGTCATAACTTTTTTGCCTCTTATTTCACAAGTTTCTTTTCCTCTTCTTTTCTGTCTCTCCATTTGTCACCCTTTTAAAATTTTAATTTAGTTTCATAAACAATGTTGAGGTATAATTTACATACAATAAAATACACACATTTTAACTATGGAAGTTATGAGTTTTGAAATATGCATACACATGTGAATCCACACCACATTCACAATATAGAGCATTTCCATAATCACAAAAAATAGCCTTGTACCTCTTTTCAGTCAATCCTTACCTGCAATCCAAGCCATTGAACTGTTTTCTATTCCCACAGATTGGATCTGTCTTATCTAAAGTTTCATGTGAGTGTAATCCTAGTGTATGTATTCTTTTCTCTCTAGCTTGTTTCTTGAGATTGTCCGTGTTGTTGTGAGCACCAGTAGGTTGTTCCTTTTTATTGTTATGCAATATCTTATTGTATGAATGTATTACAAATTCTTTATCCATTTACCGCTTGTTAGACATCTGGTTGTTTCCAAATTTTGGCTATTATAAATCAGTCTGCTCTGAACATTTATGTACAAGTCTTTATGTGGGTATATGTCTTTATTTCTGCTGCAGTAGAATTGTTGAGTCAAACATTAAGTTTATGTTTAACTTCATGAGAACATGCGAGTATCACATTGTATTCCATCTAAAAAGTATGCAAGTTTCAGTTACCCACATTCTTTCCAACACTCTGCATTGTCAGTCTTTTATTTCAGCTATCCTAGTAGGTGTGAAATGAAAGTATTTCATTGTGATTTAATTTGCATTTCCTTGATGACTAATGATGTTAACATTGTTTCATGCTTTAAGGACCTTTTTGTATATTTTTCCCCTATGGGTTTTGTTAAAATATTTTGCCCACTTTGTTTTCTTATTACAGAATTGTGTAAGCTTGGTATGTATTTTGGATGTAATGTCTTTCTTAGATATGTGAATTTTCTCCCAATTTGTGGCTTGCTTTATATTTTCTTTAGTTCATTTTTCAAGGAGAAGTTTTAAATATTTATGAAGGTTAATTTGTTACTTTTTCTTTTATCATGCTCTCTGTGTCCTATCTAAGAAATCCTTGCCTACTCCAACATTACGAAGATTCTCATATATTTTTCCTAAGAAGTAGTATACTTTTAGTTTTTGCATTTAGGCCTATAGTCCATTTCAAATTAATTTTTTCACGTGACGTGCGGTGCAAGTCTCATTTTTATCCATAGAGATATCCAGTTCTAGTACCATCTGTCGAAAAGTCTTTCTTTTTCTCCACTGAATTACTTTAGCACCTTGGTCAGAAATCATCTGACCATATATATGTGTGTTCTATCTCTATTCCATTATCTATGTGTTCATTCTTACACCAATAGCAAACGTTCTTGATTATTGTGGCTGTATAGTAAGTCTTAAAGTCAGGTGTATGTCAGCCTTCAAACTTTTTGGTTTTTTTCCCCCAATATAGTCTTCTGGCTACTTTAGGTCCATTGCATTTCCATATGAATTTTACAATCTGCTTGCCAATTTCTAAAAACAAAAAATGCCTGCTGTGAGAGGGATTTCATTGGGATTACATTGAATCTATTTGGGGAAAATTGGCATCTTAAAAATATTTAATCTTTCTATCTAAGCATGCTATATCTCTTCATTTATCTGGATCTTATTAATTTCTTTTAGTGATACAATTGAGTTTTTACTATAGATATCATGCATAACTCCTGAAAAATTTTCTCCTAAATGTTTTAGATGTTATTTTTTTAAAGGATTTTACATCTTAATTGTTTATTGCTGGAATAGAGAAGAAATATAATTGACTTTTGTGTATTAATAATGTTTCCTGAGATGTTGCTAAATTTATTTATTATATGCAGGAGATTTTTATTACCATTCTTTTAATATGTATACATAGATAATACTATCATCTGCAAATAAAGACAGTTTTTCTTTTCTAATACATATGCTTTTATTTATTTTTCTTGCCTTACTGCACTGGCTAGGACCTCTAGTATAATAATTGAACAGACTTGGTAAGAATGGTATCTTGTCTTATTCCTAATCTTAGAGAGAAAGCCTTCAGTCTCTTAACATTAAGTTAGCTGTAGGTTGTTTTCAAATGCCTTTTATTTAGCTCAAAAACTCCTTTCTATTTTAGATTGCTGATATTTTATTGTGAATGGTTATTAAGATTTATCAAATGTTTGTTTTCATATCTAGTGACAAGATTGTATGTTTGTTTACTTTATTCTATTAATACAGTTATTTGTGTCAAATGTTCTGCATTTCTGAAGTGAATTTGTATAATAATACCACTCAGTCATGGTGCATTATCCTGTTTACATATTGCTTGCTTCAATTTAATAATATTTTCTGTTTAGAGAGGTTTTAAATTGGAATTCAACTTTTTAACTGATACAAGGCTAGTTTTTAAAAATTTCTTCTCGAGTTGGTTTTGGTAATTTGTGCCTTTCAAGAAAGTTTTTAGAATTTTTTTAAACATTTTATTACTTATTTGTTAGAAAGGGAGAGCGAAGGGAATAAGGAAGAAGGAAAGATAGAATCTTAAGCAGGTTCACACCCAGCACAGAGTTGCACACAGGCTCAATCTTAGGACCCTGAAATCATGATCCGAGCCAAAGTCAAGAGTCAGATGCTTAACTGACTGAACCACCCAGGTGCCCCTCAAGGATTTTTCTTAATTTCCACGAGTTTATCAAATCTATTGGCATAAGTTTTTCTTAATATTCCCTTATTATCCTTTAATGTCTGCATGATCTATAATAAAATCCCCTTTCATTTCTGATGTTGGTAAGTTGTATCTGCTCTCTTTTTACTTGTTTGGTTTATCTAGGAGTTTATCAATTTACTGGATCATTTTAAATGACCAGCTTTTGATTTCATTGACTTTTCTTTGTTTCCTAGTTCATTGATTTCTGCTCTTAACCTTTATTATTTCCTTTCTTCTACTTAGTTTGGGATAATTTGCTGGGGTTTTTCCTAATTTCTTAAAGAATACTTTTAGATAATTGATTTTGGACATATTGTTCTCCAAAATAATTATTTAATGATTGATCATTTCCTTTAAGACAGTGCTGGGCAATAGATCTTTTTGTGATGGCAGAAATGTTCTATGTACTGTTCAATAAGGTGGCCATTAGCTTCAAAACGTTATTGGGTTTTTAAAATATGGCTACTATTAACTCAGGAAATGAATTTTTGATTAATTCTAAATAATTAAAATTAAAATGTAAATAGTTACATGTGGCTGGTGGCCACTGTATTGAACAGCACATCTCTATATATCATATCTCACATTTGTTGATATATATTTTCATTTTCATTTAATTCAAAGTATTTTCTAATTTATCTGTGATTTCTTCTTAAATTCATAGGCTACTTATAAATGTATTGTGTAATTTCCAAATTTGGGTATTTTTATTATTGAGTTCTAATTTAATAGCATTTAACCTAGTAGTGTCTTTATATGAAGGGGAAATTTGCTGAAGACAGCTTATCATTGAATCTTGCCTTTTTATCCAGTCCAACCATCTCTGAATTTTAATTGTAGAGTTTAAAATATTTATGCTTAGTGTATTTAATGATAAATTTGAAGTTAAATCTAACAATTTGCAACTTTTTTTCTATCCTGTTATTTTTCTTGTCTTCTTTTAGAATTCATTATTCTTGTTCTTCCATTTTATTTTCACTAGTGACTTATTAGCTATATTTCTGTTTCAACTTTTAAAGTGTTTTCTAAGCTTTACAGTATACATTTTAAACTTAACACAGTCTATCTTCAAATTACACAACAAAACTTCACAGATAATGTGGGATGCCTGGGTGGCTCAGTCAGCTGGGTGGCGGGTTCAGATCCTGATCTCAGAGTCCTGGGCTCAAGCCCTGAGTTTGGCTCTGTGCTCAGCAAAGATTCAGCTTGAGGATTTTCTTTCTCTCCCTGTCTCTCTGCCCCTTCCCCTGCTTATGTGTGCATGCTTTCTCTTTCTTTCCCTCTAAAATAAATAAATAGCTCTTAAAAAAGAAGTCTTCACATATAATTAATGACTTCACAATGGTATAACTCATTTCCTCTCTTCTCATTTATGGCATCATCGTCATACATTTTTACTTCTACATATATCATAAGACTCCAAATACATTGTTTTCATTATTATTTTAAATAGCTATTGAAAAAATTTTAATGAGAAAACAATATCTTTTCTATTTATCTACTTATTTATCATTTCTGGTTCTATTTATTTAAGTTGTCTTCTGGTGTAATTTTTTGTTCTGTTGGCAATGCATTCACATAGCTTTGACTTATATGTAAGTGCTTTCATTTTTGAAAAATAAATTTTTCTGGTTATAGAAGTTTAGATTGAAAATTTCCCCCAGAACTTAAGTATATTATTATTTTTTAAGATTTTAATTATTTGTTTGATAGAGAGAGAGAAATCACAAGTAGGCAGAGAGGCAGGCAGAGAGAGAAACAGGCGGAGAGAAAGAGACAGGCTCCCTGCTGAGCAGAGAGCCTGATGCGGGGCTTGATCCCAGGACCCTGAGACCATGACCTGAGCCAAAGGCAGAGGCTTAAACTACTGAGCCAGCCAGGTGCCCCTTAAACATATTATTATATTAACTTCTGGATTTCATAGTTTTTGATGCGAAACTTGCTGTAATTTTTCTTTGTTCTACTTTTTATAATTGTCTTTCCTTTTCCTCTGGTTGCCTATAATATTTTCAACTTTATCACTATTTTTTTAACACTTTTATTATGATGTGTTGTGGTTTTCCTTATGCTTGTCCTGCTTGAGGATTATTAAGCTTCTTGAGTCTTGGTTTATAGATACAGAAAGAAAGTAAGTGGAAAGTGGGAGGAACAGACGGAGAGAGAGACAGAATCTTGAGCAGGCTCCACCCCCACTGCAGAGTCTGATGACATGGGGCTCAATCTCATGACACTGAGATCATGACTTGAGCCAAAATCAAGGGTCAGACACTTAACTGACTGAGCCACCCAGGAATATGATTTATAGTCTTTTTAATTCTGGAAAAATTGTTGGTCACTATATTTTCATAAGTCTTCCCTCCCTCTCTTTTGTTTCTTTTCTCTTCCTAAAATTCCAGTCACATGTATGTTATGTTAGATTCCTTGATGTTATTCTATGTCACTGAGGATCTTCTTCTTCCTCCTCCTTCTTTAATTTTCATTCTCTTTATACTTCATTTTGGCAAATTCATATTGCATTGTCTTTAAGTCCACTATCTTTTTCTTTTCATTTTCTATTGTGAACTCAAAATCTTCCCAGTCATGTGTAAACCCTGGAACTGTTTGCAGCTCTCTGGCAATTGTTCTCTTCTTAGAAGTGGTTCTTTGCACAGACTTGTAGAATTTCACCCCATGCTTGTCCAGATTGAGATTTAGCAAAACACTAAAGGGAACCCTCTGAATATTTCTGATGCTCTTTCTTTCTCTTCATTACTCTTTCCTGCACGTGCTAACTCCCTCAGCCTCCTTGAACTCAGAACTGTTTCTTCTACCGGATGAGAATGAGGGGTTCTTTCTTTTGCACTGAGTTTTGGAATTTACCTCCAGGCATAACTCCTAGGCACTCACAGGATACACCTTATTAGTTCCCTATCACTCAGCCATCAAAGGCCTGTGCTACCTTTTGTTCAATGTCTGAGAATTGTTGTTTTACATATTTTTCAGTTTTCTAGTTGATTATGAACTGACAGTAAGTCTAAACTTTGTTTATTCCCTATGTATGGAAGCAGAAATCTGCATTTTAATTTTTATCCACAGTTATACATGCACAGTTTAAAGAGCCAAAAAATTTTCCAGTGCTTTTATAAAGCAAAACAAAGCAATGCCAGTTCCCTGTTCTTGACCCAATTGTTTGCTTTCAAAGGAAATTACTTTCAATCTTGCTGTTAATTGCTCATATTTACTTCTATTTTGCTTATCTTGCTATTTCCTGAGTCTTTATATTTTAAACATTGACTTTGCATGAGAGAGTACAGCAATTTGGCTTTTTATTTATTCCCCACCCTTACTCTATACATTAAAATTTCCCATATTCCATCTTTCCAATATCATCATACTATAATTTTGATTGGGTAAATATTCAATAATATCCAAGTATGTGAATATTTTTAGCTGAACCATATAATATGCTATTATTATTTATTGCATGCATTTTTTTAGTTTTCTTGGAATTCACAACTAACTTTCTTTTTTTTTTCATCTCCAAAATAACCTCTAGTTAAGTATTTCTCTTTCTATTATGTTTGAACACTTCAGGTATTCTATCTCTACCATCTTATTGAAGAGGTTTCTAGAGCCTAGAGGATCTAATCTGGTTTTGCTACCATCTGAGGTCTGTGTGCAACCTCCTTCCTGACATCTCTTTAATCATCATCTTAGGGTTACCTTTACCTGTCTCTTAGATTAGGTTCCCTGTTTCCTGCATCCCATGTTTTCTTTTTTCTTAATTTACCATTTCATTTTTTGGTGGAGCAAATCCTCTGGTAAATACCTGAGAAAGGATACATGAGAGGTATTCTTGTTTTGTTTTATTATTTACTTGCTTTTTGTAAAGTTGTTTGTCTTTGATTGATAGTTTTGAAAATTATATCTTATATCATATGTATTTATATATTATAATTATATTATATTTTTATAAATATATTTTTAATATATCTTATTTGTTTGACAGAAAGCGAATGAGAGAGAGAGAGAGCACAAACAGGGACAGAGAGACAGGCAGATGTAGGGCTGGATTTCAGGACCCTGGGATCATGACCTATGCTGAAGGCAGATGCTTAACTGATTGAGCCACCCAAGTGCCCCTATTTTTATAAATATTTTTATTTGGTTAATAATATTTCCTTCTTTCCTTGATTGCTAAGTTTTTTTCATAAATGGATGTTGAATTTAATCAAATGACTTTTGGCCTCTGTTTATAGATTTAAATATTGGAAAATTGTTTTCTCAGAACTTGGAAAGCTTTGCCTCACTTTCTTCTAGCTTTCTTCTGTTTTTGTTGTTATATTGATCCTTTGCATATGACCTATTTTTTTTTCTTTTCAGAAGTCCTTAGGACTTTTTTTATTTCTAGAGTTCTAAAATTTCATGATGATATATCTTAGTATGTCTTATATTGGTTTCCCAGAAAGTGAACTTGAAGCAAATGCTTATTTACAGTTATTTTACTGGTAGTACAAGTCTAGAAATCATTGTGAGAGATCAGAGGAGTGAAGGAGAAAAGAAATATGGCCAATATGAGAATAAACTACCAATGGTTTAATATCATGGAACTATCCTCTTGGATTGAATGCATCTCAGGACCATCCATTTCAGGTAAGGGAAAGGAAAAAAGTTTTCCATGAGGTCCCATTTTTTACTGGTGAAAGGCTTGCTCTGAGCTTCAAAATAAGTATATGTGTGCATGTCAAGTAGAGTTTGGGGCATCTCACTCTTTAGTGCCAGTGGAAAGCCTCAGGATAGGAGTCAAGAAGCATGCAGTGCTGGCTTGAGGTGAAACATATGTGAAGCTTGTGGGAGCCTGGAAGAATCTTGCTGTTATAGCAGTGACTGAAATAAAAGACAAGGGAGACCAGGAAGATTTGATGTATTACCTAAGAGATGTCTGATAGAGTGTAGGTCTTTTTGCTTCCATCATGCTGAGTTTTTCATGAGCCCATTTAGTCTGGAAAATTATGTTGTTCAGTTTTGGAAATGTTCCTCAAATTATTTTTTCATAGTTATCTCTTCTCTTTTTTTTATGGCTTGTTTGTTTTGTATTCCCTTTCTGGAACACCTGTTAATCAGATTTTGGACCATATGGCCTCTCCCTGAAATCTTGTTTTCTCCCTTTTTCCATATTATGTCATAATGCTTGACTTTTGGAGAAAATTTCTTAACTCTACCTTTTGACTCTTTGAACTTTTTAATTTCTTCTGTCAGTTAAGTTTCCAAAGAACTTGAATTGTTGTTTCTGAATATATATATGCATATGTATATGCACATACACATATACACACATGTGCGCACACACGTTCCCATTCATATTCAATGGTCGCAGCATTTGTCTTTGAATCCTCTAGATATTAATTACAGCTCATGTATTGTTTTCTTTTCATGAAAATGAGTCCCTTGTTTTCTCTATGTTTTACTTTTTCTTGTTAGTTTTGACCTCTATATTCATATTAGAGTTGTTTTCCAGGTGTTTGCTGATTATATGTAAGAGTAGAACTCTGAGAAACCAATTGAAAGTTCTCTGTGTATGGGGTGAGCCATTTAATTAAACAGCTTCCAATGTTATTATCTTGATGACTTTTCTTTCTGGTTGGTCAGATTCCTTAGAGAAAACTCTTGTAATCTTTGACCTGAAGTGGTTATGACAGGCTGCCAATACTCAGGAATCCAAATGGTACAAAAGGCTAAGAGTCACAACATTTAATATGCAATCTTTTACACATCTGTTTTTTTCTGTTTTCAGGTTAAGACACCCATTTTCAACTGTGTTCAGAGTCCCCTAGCTAGACTTCCTCTTTAACCTTCTCCAGAGAATAAACTCTTATCTTCTGCCAACAGGGAGAGGGGATCTTGGAAGTAAATTATTTCTTGAACAGAACAGGAACCAACCATTCTGATTTTAACCCCACCTGCACACTACCTCTAGAAGTACCTAGTGGATAGTCCCTGAGTCTTTGGGGATTCTGCAGTTTGAAACAAGTTACTTCTCTGCTCTCCTCACTACCAGTTTAAGACAGCTTCTTGGGTCCACTAGGTCATCCATATGTTTTCCACCTTCTACAAATTTGTGGGTGGACTCTCCTCTCCTGTTATCTTTATGGTATTCTTTTCCAAATCTCTTTCTCAAGGAAAGTAAATGTATCCCTGAAAGTCTACTTTTCCTCCCACCATAACAAATAGAAACTTTGTGCAAATTAATTCTAGAGGCAATTCTATTGTTCATTATATCTTGGAAAATTTATGTCTTCACAACGTATTTGTAGCACAATAGAATTTGTGTTTCATGTATCAACTCTGGCTTACTGAGACATTATAAGAGGCTGTACACTTAGTACAGTATATGAAATGAGACCTCATTCATGAATTTGTACTCCATCCAGAGTATAGTAGATCTGCAAATCCTTCAATCGATTTGATTGTTTTTCTCTACACTTAGCTTCTAGGTAAGATAAACAAATTTAAATATAACAACCCTATCAGGAATTTAGTTAAAATAAAAATAAACATTCTTATAGAGACGTGGACCCACACTCTATACTTTTTTTCTAAATGAAAAGAGAATTGATATTCCAAGTGATAACCTTGACACCACAGTATTTTCTTTCAGATAAAAATTATGTTCTATCTTCATAAGGTGGACCTGTAGACAGTTCAGAAAAGTTTTAATGATGAGAGTGGAGCATGAAGAGATTTCAGGCTGACTGTAAGTCATTCATCAGAATGTTTGATTCTGCAAAGTTATTCTAGCTTTATGGCACAGAAGAAAATAAATGGACAATTGCCCAGAATATTTAACTAAGGAGTGTGCTTAGTTGGAAGAAGCTGAGTCTACAGAATTGTAAACTTGAGCCCACATCAATAGCACCAAACTATTTTTCACTCAGATTCTGTTTTAGTAATCACTTTGCAGTTGCTGCTTTTAATGAAACTTTCAGAATCACAATAAATAACTAAAGCAATTTTCTATGGAAAATTAATACTTTATGTGACAATTTAAAAAATCCCAAGAAAACAATTTTGAGACAGACCTTCATCCCTGAGTTTCTCTGGGGGACTCAAAGTAGTGTGAAACGGAGTCTTTGTCCTTAAGAATCTTACAATTTAGTCAAAGAGAAAGACATTACATACAAATGTGAAGTAGGAGACTACATGCCATGTAATGGTAGGGATGTTAGTGGTTTCAGGAGTAATGTAACAGAGATACGAAAACTTAATTCAAGAGGCAGGTGAAGACACCAGAGCAGAGAAGGAATTAATTAAGATGGTTCTTGCTTTTTTGTTTCTTAGCTTATGCTTAGGTCTTAGGTAGTAGAAATCCAGGCGAGTAGTTTAGATACAGCAAGTTGGAAGATAGTGGCAGCTCCAATGAGCATATTTTAATATATTTATATAAAATAATTTTATATAAATATTTTTATATTTATATAATATATATTTTATATATTATATATTATAGATGATATATTTATATTTATAGAAATATTTTATATAAATAATTTTTATGAAATATATTTTAATAAAATATATATTTTAATGTATAAAATTTGAGTTTCTCAAATTTTAAGGATATTATAAGTTCCTTCTGGTCACAAAAATCCATCTGAAACTATTTTAAGCAAAAAAACCCCCAAAACTTTCTATTGACTAATGTGACTGACAATGTCAGGGATAGAATGGATCAGGTATGCATGGATTTAGAAAGCTCAGATAATGTCATCAGGCATTTATCTCTTTCTGTAGGAGTTATAGTCATTAACTTGGGTCTCCTGTGGCTGGCACAGCTTTCTATTACAAATTAGAGAACCTTCATTATGAGTACCTAGACATAAGATGTGTCTGGGAAGGACTTCATGTTCTTACTTTGTGGACAGGTCATGAGGAACAGAGGGTGACTGGCTGCGTCTTAATCACATGGGAAGCAGGGCTTGAGTCTGGTGCCTTAGACCACTTGACCGTTTTGAGAATCTCACTTTAATCACTCATGTGATTAAACATGGGCTAAAGGCAGAACAGTTTTTCAGTGAAATGGTGCCCTGGGAAGGAAGAGTCAGGAAGTGTTGTTACAGACCTGAAATGACTCATTTTGTATTAATTTATGCCAATAAACAAATGTGGCTGTTTCTTGAATTTCAGGTTGTATTTAATAAGTTGGATTTGCACTACTAGACGTGAGTGAAAGAATGGATGTTGCAATTGGGGATAGTATGCATCTTAGATAAGAATTTTCACATCTTTTAGGTATTTACCATCATCAAAGAACCCACTCTTGAGATATGTTATTCCTTTGGGACCCAGCCCCTGTTGTGACCATTAAAAAATTTGGCACTCACAAGGATAAAATTGTAATGAAAGGGGTGAACAGTATATTCAGTAGAAACTCAGAATTCTTTCTGGGATTTTTTTGTTCATGCTTCACAGCATGAGCATTTAGACTCTTTTTTTTTTTTTTTTTTTTTTTTTTTTGGCCTGAACATTCAGAAGCACAGCTAATTGTGCTTACTGAAGTGCAATGGTAAGACCTTGGTAGCTTGAGGTGAAGAATCACATATTCTGAATACCATGTCATGAGAAGAAAAAATACTCATGAAGAGAGGAATTCAAGTGGCTCAGAGTTCAGGCTAAAGACCGAGACTTTGAGATGTACAAGAACTCAAAGGGCAGGGGAAACTTTAAGGCCTGGGGCCAAGGAAGACCTTGACAACCATTGTAGCTTTTCAGATTCAGATTCATTAGGTGGTTCAGGTTTGTATGAGTGAGTGGGGCAATGACTGGGAAAACAGCTTGGAAGGCAGACCAATGGGCGATTAAATCCTGTTCATTAGAAATGCTGATTAAGGGTTCCTGGGTGGCTTGGTTAAGTGACTGCCTGGCGAGTCTGCTTTCCCTCTGACCTACCATCTCATGCTCTCTCTCACTCTGCCTCTCTCTCAAATAAATAAATAAAATCTTTCAAAAAAAAAAAAATGCTGCTTAGGCTCATCTGGTTGTTTAGTAACAACTATCCTGAGAATGTATTGAAGTCTCAGAAAGTTCAGGGAAGAGAGCTATAATTAGTTCAAAAGATCTGCCAGGGACTGAGTATAGTAGGGGAAGTACAGCCCTAATAATTCCCTCAAAGACATTTGGTAGAATGCTCTAAGGAAACACCTAGAACTCAAATTGCAACGTTATTTACAAAAGACAAGATATGGAAGCTACCCGTGTCCATCCATAGATGAACGGATACAGAAGATATGGTATATATATACAATGGAACATTAGTCATAAAATAATGAAACCTTGCCATTTGCAACATGAATGGACCTACAGGGTGTAATGTTAAGTGAAATAAATCAGTCAGAGAAAGAAAGATACCGTATGATTTCCCTCATGTGTGGAATTTAAGAAACAAATGGACAAAGAAAAATAGAGACAAACAACAACAACAACAACAACAACAAAACAGACTCTTAAATATGGAGAACAAACTGGTGATTACTAGAGGGGAGGTGGATGGAGTGATGGGTGAAATGGATGGAAGGGATTAAGAGCACACTTATTGTGATGAGCACTGAGAAATGGATAGAATTGTTGAATCACCACATTGTACACCTGAAACAAATATGACACTATAGGGTGATTATGTTAGAATTTAAAAAACAGACTTTTAAAAAGCACTAAAAATATTTGGATAGCTACATGGAATAGGAAATCAGAATTATAAAATATTTAATCTGTCAAGTACTGTAGAAATTAAAATGAGAAACATATTAATAGATTCCTCAAGATTATTCATGGGACTGGGGTTTGCAAGAACCTATGGAGGGTTATAGTGAAAAAATTATGTCAACAACTTAAAAAAATCACTTGTTTTTCTAAAAGAATTTGTGCTTGGTAACCAGACAAATTCAAGGGCTATTATAGCAGACTGCTTCTTAGCAACCAGTCATTGCCTAATCTTGATGTACTTGTCAATTTCAGTTTCTACACAATCAACTTAAGGATGCTACTTTATATACAAAATAACACAAAATTTCCAAGCACCTCTAAAAGTGTTTTCATTCCTTCAGCAATTAAATATGTATTTAGCACCTACTGTATGCCAGGTATGCTAAGCTACGGGATACAAGGCTAGTTATGACACATTTTCCCTTATGTAGGCTTAGAAATATAATATTTCAGTGTAATAAATGCTAACATAACTTATAACCCTTATAACTACAGAACTGTAAGAATAGAGGAAGCAGAAATTCATCCAGCTTTGGGATTTAGGGAATACTTTGTAAAGGAAGTGACATTTGAGACAGGCTTTTAAGAATTGACTAAATGCTGTTGGTTCCATAATTTCTCCCAAGTCACCTGTGGGCTTTAACATTATTTTTTCATAATTGCTTTAATTCTGAGCTTCTTTATAGATAAAAGTATGATGAGAAGTTAAACAAAGGAAGAATGGGATAAAAAAGAGAATTTGCTTATTGTAGTTTAGCAAATTACTGAACATCAAAGGATGAGACAAAGCTTTGAGTAAATGGAATTATCTAATTATATGTTGTGTGATGACAGCTTCTTTCTCTTTTTTTATTATTGTGGTAAGAACATTGAACATGAAATCTATTCTTTTAACACATTTTAAGTGTACAATACACACTTTGTAAACTATAAACACAGAGTTGAACAGCAGATCTCTAGAAATTACTCATTTTGCGTAACTCAACCTTTATCCCTCTGTACGGCAACTCTTCCTTTCCCTCCCCCTGCAGATCCTGACAACACTATTCTACTCTCTGGTTCAATGAGTTTAACTATTTTAGTACCTCATATAAATGGAATCATGCAATAGTTGTCTTTTGGTGACTGACTTATTTCACTTAGTATAATGTCCTCTAGGTTCATCCATGCTATTGCATATGGCAGATTGTCTTCTTTTTATAGGCTGGATAGTATTCTATTGTATGGATATACCACATTTTCTTTATCTATTCATTCATCAATAAACATTTATTTAAGTTGTTTCCGTAGCCTGGATATTGTGAATAATGGTACAATGAACATGGAAGTGCAGAATTCAATTCTTTTAAATATATATCCAGAAATGGAACTGCTGGGTTGTCTAATAGTTCTATTTTTAACTTGAGAAACCTTCATACTGTTTTCCTTAGCAGCTGAGCTATTTTCCTTTCCCACCAATGTGTGCAAGGCTTTCAATATCTCGACATCATCACTAATGCTTATTAATTTATTTAATAATAACATTTCCCCATTGATTAGTAATGCTGAGTATCTTTTCATATTCCTGTTAGTCATATGTATGTCTTCCTGTTAGTCATATGTATGTCTTCTTTGGAGAAATGTCTATTCAAGTCCTTTGCCCATTTTTTGATAAGGATATTTTTGTTGTTGCTGCTGTTGTTCTTTTGCTATTGAGTTTTAGGACTGCCTTATATATTTTGGACATTAATTCCTTATCCAAAATATGATTTGCAAATACTTTCTCCCATTCTGTATGTTATTTTTCTTTCTGCTGACTATTTCCTTTGCTGTACAAGAGTTTTTTAGTTTCATGTAGTCCCACTTGTCTATTTTTGCTTTTGTTGCTTGTGCTTTTGGTGTCATGTCCTGCAGGTGCTTTAGTTAAATTGCCAAATACTGTCTGCATATTTAGGAAGTACAATCTGGAGAGCAAATGAAGACCTGAGTGTGGAAGAAGCAAATCCAATGTTTTTCAATAAAAAAACAATATTATAGTTCTTAAGTAAATTTGGATTTCTTTGGAAATGGCCATTTTTGTTGAGAGACTATATATTAAAGTGGTAAAAAAAGCACAGTGCTCGAGCCAATCTACCTAGATAGACTATATCTTAGACAAGGTACTGTGGCTCAATTTTTTTCATCTGTAATATGGAATAATAATAGTACCTATATTCCAGGGTTATTGTGAAGATTAAATGACTTAATGCATGATAAGTCCTATATTCCTCACCACATGGTAAGCAGTCAGTAAATGTTAACTAGCACTATTGTTTTTTTGAAGACCAAGAACTAAACTGTATTAATATCATTATTCAGACTTTATTTTTTCAGATGTGATCAATTTCCAGATTCTTGTAACTTTAGGCTTCTGGTTAATCAGGTGTGAGACATGAGTGTGTGTGTGTGGGGGGGGTAGGGGCACATGGGCTATCATGGGTGATGAGATTTGCTTATTTTGTCAATAAAATGTAATTTAAACTTTTTATTTCTCCCACCAAATGCTTTCTCTGACAACCAAGAACAATTCTTTTTCTAAAAAAATTGAGGTCTAATTAACATATAGCAAAATACACAGCTCTTAAATGTTCAGCTTGAAGATATTTTTAATTTTTTATATCAGTTTTTTAGCTTAAATTCTTGTTAGTTAACATGTATGGTAAAATTGGTTTCAGGTTTAGAGTTTGTGATTCATCATTTACATATAATACCCAGTGCTCATCACAACAAGTGCTCTCGTTAATCCTTATCACCCATTTAGCCCATCCCCTGACTACCTCCCTCTATCAATCCTTAGTTTGTTCTCTATAGTTAAGAATGTCTTATGGTTATGCTTCCCTCTCTCTTTTTTCTCCATCCTTCATTTTACAATTAAGGAAATTGAAACACTGATATGATATTCAGCTTGTCAAGGTCACAAGCTAGAAATGAGCCTGCAAGTCCCTGCTTCTGAGATTCACAGGGACAATTTTGTTGTTTGAGGTATATTTTTCTCAGCAACATTTAATATTTAGTGTCCACTGGGTTTCTCTTCTACATAGTTGTTTTTTTTCCTATCCAATCATATGATGTCCATCCTGATACCATATGCTATGACAATGTCAGGGATTGGCACAACACTCTGAAACCAAAGGTTTCTTTAATTTAGCAAAATTGTTCTTTCCTACAAGTACAAGGACAACGTTAGCAAAAACATAACAGGAAGAACAATAAAGAAGAAGATAACATAAACATCCTTCTGTTCACCATTCTCCCTTTGTGTAACAAATATTGAAGAAATCTTATTACCTATCAGGCACTATACTTGGCCTTGGCCACAGGAGTGAATGAGTTGCAGTTCCTGCCATTGAAGACTTCCAGTTCATGGAGAAAATGGCAAGGAAATACATGATGCAGTACAGAGTGGCAAGTGCTGGAATGGAATTGCATTTGTGTTCTGGAAATAGATAAGAGGGGGATCTCCAATACAGACTGTTAAGAGGGAGAAAAGTTCCTAATTTTGTCCTGACAATCTCAGAGGTCACACTCATTTCTGTAAAAATGACCATTTTATCACTATCTCTGTTAGTAGAAGTTCTAGGTTGAGTGTGGTTGGGTCCATTGCTAAGAATCATACCTGGTCTGGTGTCTGCAGGCATGAGATACAACAAGAAGACTGCTAAGTGCCCGGCTAGGCCAATGCCTTTTGTAGAACATGCACTTAACAAATGGTAACTATTTATAAAGGAATTTACTCAACCAAGGTTGCTTATCTCAGTGGGAATAAAATGTAATACAATGTTTCCCCAAATTAAGGAAGTTAATGTTTTTTCATGCTTTAATTTAGGGCCTATAAAATTTGTATCTGCTCAGTCTTAGGCCTTTCTTTTCTCATACTGCAAATTCTACATGGAAATTTATTATTTCAAATGCTACTTACAAGGTGATGACCATCTAGTGATATCTCCAGCCTGATCTTTTCTCATGTGTTTCATATCCATATAAGTAGCCAATTGCCTACTGGACATTTCCATTAGGATAGTCCACAACCTCTCAAGCTTAGTATATACAAAAATGTCATTCATAATTATCCCACCAGGGGTGCCTGTGTGGCTCAGTCAGTTAAATAGATGCCTTTGGCTCAGGTCATGATCCCAGGGTCCTGAGATCAAGACCCGTGTCGGGCTCCCTGCTCACCAGGGAGTCTGGTTCTCCCTCTCCTACTGCCTTCTGTTCTGCCTACTTCTGTTCTCTGTCTATCTCTCTGTCAAATAAATAAATAGAATCTTTAAAAAAAATAATTATCCCCCAGGTCTATAATGACTTCTATGCTTCCCATGTTGAATGTTACTACTGTGAATATATTTGCATACAGTGGAGACCAAGAGTTCATCCTTGACTCCCCCTTTCCTCTTCTCCTTGCTACCTCCCCCAGTGGCCAAACTAATCAATTTTGAGTCCTGCAGATTCTCAGTCCCCCGTAGCTCTTCCCTCCATTCACTTCTTTCTGATATCATGACTCTAGTTGAGGATATCATTATCCCTCACATGAATATTGTAGTGGTTGCCTCATGATTGTCCTGCTTCCCATTTTGGTATAATGAGGCTGGAATAATTCTTTTGAAACACCATTATGGCCATATCACCATTTGTCCTAAATATTTAACAGTTTCCTATTGCACTTGGATACAAACCTATCTCCTTCATATGGTTTATTTATTTTTATTTTATTTTTTCCTTCATATGGTTGATAAGTAAGCTGACCATATATCCACTTTCCTGGAATAGTGTCAGTTTATGTTTGTTATTTCAATATAATTCACAGTGCTTCCTTTCACTCACAAATGTGTTCTGCTTTGATTGATAGATTATAAGGTCACCCTGCTTATAAGACTTTTTTATTATTTGGGTTTTGCATGCTTTTTCATCTTATCTCTTACTACCTCCTATTTATACTCTGTTTGTCTTACTAAATGCCTTTCATTTCTTCTGACATATATGGTTTCTTTTGCTTCCATACACTACTCTCCTCCTGAGACTCCTTGTATCTTCTTTCAACTCTTGCTAACAGCTGCTCATTCTTCAGGTCACAGTTTAACTATATGTCTGTCTTATTATTGCTCACAGCACCAGAATTCCTGCCCTCATAGTTCTCATCCCAGTGAAGCTTAATTACATATATATTTGTCTGAAGCTACCACTACACCATTAACACTGAGGGTAAGTGTTAGGCCTTCCTTGTCCACGTTTTCTTCAGGATTACTGTTATTCCAGTTACAAAACTGATGCTCTGTTAATGTTTGAAGAGTGAATGAATTTGGGCATATGAGCATGCCTACTAGAGTATCAACACATCTAGGTTTTCAGGTGTGGAGTGGGTAAGTACAAGAGTCAGCAAGACAAAGCAGAGGGCCATCTGTGTTGCTTGTACAGTGAACTTACAGCATATTGGGAATATCTTTTCTCCTCCTGGCTGCCAAAAACGATTTTTTAAAATGTGATTTTACCCTTATCGACAAAAGGCTGGTAGTAGGGGTATGAGCTCACAGGGTATAAGATTACTTTGTCTCTTTCCCACTCTTAAGTCTCTTATTCTGCTAGGGAAAACCCGAAATGAGCATGAAGCAAGTTACACGTTAACTTGTGAACTGGTAAGTGGTTTGGTACACTTGTATCTCCATTTCTCATGTCCTCTCTGTTTAGAGCACTAGGCTAGGCTTCTGAAGGTGATTCCAAGTTTTCTATGAGGATATTAAAACACACGGTTTTGTTTCCTGGTTGCTCTCTTGTTCTCATTCTGAATTTTTTTTTCCTTTGCCTTGATTAGGCATGGGTAGAGCAGGGGTCCACAAACCATGACCTGTGGGTCAAATCTATCCTGCTGCCTGTTTTTGTAAATAAGGTGTTTTTCAAATACTTCATTAATAGCCATGCCTACTTACTTACATACAGGCTATGAATACTTTCTTATTATAATGGCCAAGTTGAATGGTTGCTGTGAAGAGCCTGTAGTCCACAGAACCTAAAATATTTACTATCAGTCCCTTTACAATAAAGTATTGCTGACCCCTGGTCTTATGTCCCAATCTAGGAGACCTTGAGAAAAGTCTAGGAACTTGCTACTCCAAGTGGGGTCTACAGGTCAGCGTAACTGTGTCCAGGGATGTATTATAAATACAGAAAATCCTGGGCCCAACCCTAGACCTAGAAAGTTTGGTTGGTGAGCTACTTTGTATGGGTTTCAAGAGTATTACTATGCTAACAAACCAAAGATCTTAATCCCAAGGAATAAAACCTTAACAATGGAATCTAAGGACTAAAGAAATTAACAAGGTTAATATGTAGGAACCAGAGAGACTCCAAGTACTCCTCAAATGATACCATTAGGCAGCTAATAGTTTGACTGAGTAGGTTTTTTTTGTTTTTTTAATTTTTAATTTTTTTATTTTTTATAAACATATAATATATTTTTTTAAAGATTTTATTTATTTATTTGACACAGAGAGATCACAAGTAGGCAGAGAGGCAGGCAGGCAGAGAGAGAGAGAGAGAGGAGGAAGCAGGCTCACTGCCTAGCAGAGAGCCCGATGCGGGACTCGATCCCAGGACCCTGAGATCATGACCTGAGCTGAAGGCAGTGGCTTAACCCACTGAGCCACCCAGGCGCCCTATAAACATATAATATATTTTTATCCCCAGGGGTACAGGTCTGTGAATCGCCAGGTTTACACACTTCACAGCACTCACCAAAGCACATACCTTCCCCAATGTCCATAACCCCACCCCCCTTCTCCCAATCCCCCACCCCCAGCAACCCTCAGTTTGTTTTGTGAGATTAAGAGTCATTTATGGTTTGTCTCCCTCCCAATCCCATCTTGTTTCATTTATTCTTCTCCTACCCACTTAAGCCCCCATGTTGCATCACCACTTCCTCATATCAGGGAGATCATATGAGAGTAGGTTTTGAATCTTAGAGTGGCTTGGGGGATTAGTGATTCTGGTCAAAAGCAGTTGCTGTTTTATTGCATGCCTCAGTGGTTCATTGGTTGAAATAACAAAAATACCCAGTCTCTCTTTGTCCTCCTCACTGTTTCTGATTTATTTCCACCGATGGCTGCAGTTGGTTCAAATTACTTTGATGGAGAGACGTTTGGCAAAAAAAAAAAAAAAAAAAAAAAAAGTAGCTATTTGTTTTAGTGGCCATAAAATGGAAACAAACAAACAAAAAAGAGTCATGCAAAACAAGGCTATTTTTCTATTGCTCTTGAGACATCACACTGGGCACAATTCCTGGAACCCGGTAAGAATCATACTGAACAGTGGGACAGCATGATAGAGACTGTTCCAACACATAAAAAAGTTGATTACTATCAAAGAGTGCTTCTATGTGGATACCAGTAAGACCTGTAGAATATTTTGGAAATTATTTAGGTAGGGAAACAATGAATGTCTCCAACAGCACATGGTGTTCCTCTTTAGGGCAGCAGAGGTGTTTACCCTCCCCAACAATCCAAAATAAAATCTGGAGGACACAGAGTGCTCTCTTGTTGTGATAAATGAGTGGCTCCAGTGTGTTATCCTGGGAAATTTAATCAATATCATCAGCTTTATCACCGTAACCTTTTGTCACAGTGAGAAACATATAAAAAGTTGGTTTCTCTGTTTTTGTTGTTGTTCCTTCGCTAAGATGTTTGTTTCACTCACCTTGGGCTAGAGTCCTTTATAAAGGAGGGGTATACACTCTAAATTTATTGGTTTATTAATTGGATAAAAGCATACTTTGACTTTTGTGAAACCTGAATAAAGTAGTCCTAGCCACTTTCAATTCACCACCATAATAGGGGACAGAGTTGCTTTAGAAACCACTGTTTTGGGAGCCTGGGTGGCTCAGTGGGTTAAGCCGCTGCCTTCAGCTCAGGTCATGATCTCAGGATCCTGGGATCGAGTCCCGCATCGGGCTCTCTGCTCAGCAGGGAGCCTGCTTCCTCCTCTCTCTCTCTCTACCTGCCTCTCTGCCTACTTGTGATCTCTCTCTCTGTCAAATAAATGAATAAAACCTTAAAAAAAAAAAAAAAAAAAAAAAAAAAAAAAGAAACCCCTGTTTTGATGTCTCCTTTTCCTGCCCACACTAAACCCATTACTATAGCTATTAAATAATAAGTATGATGGATTTTGATATAATTTTCTTTATCTGACCTTACCATTTTCTTGATGCTATTGCAAATGAGTCAGTTAAAATCAAAATTGTGCCTAATAGAAAAAAAGAGAAACAAGAGAGACATGGATACTCTGAAATGGATATTTAAGCCCTTAAAAATGAATCTGGTTGTACAGATTCATCAAAGTCATCTCTTAGCTGAGCTGGGTTGGGGTCGTTTGCCCAAGGGGGCTTACAGATCAAAATTTCAATTGTGCCCTTAGTACTTCTGAATGACTCTGTGCCCCGTAGCTCAGGGAACAATTATACAGACTTAGGATTCTGGTCTGTCACAAGTTGTTCTTACCAAATCCTTTGCTGTTACTAAATACAGTGTTCATAAATAGGGAATGGAGACTACCTACAAATGTTCCCCACATTGAGGGGAAGTCTACCTTCCCTTCTTGTAACAAGTTGTTCTGATCTAAACGAACTCTCTGAATGGGTGAATGCATCCTCACTCTTTGCCTATTAACTTATTTTAAAGTATCTAAGATTCCAGTTCAGCAAATAGTACCCGCTCTAGGCCAGCATGGGTCCTGCAATTACCCTCTTGATTATCATATAAGACTCAATTTATAGATGAGAAAAGAGACTCACTATGGGTAGATATTCTGAACATGACGCCATGCTGCGTTGTGTTATGTGTCTGTTAAAAAGACCTCCTTTATCCGTTCATTTCGAACAAGTAATGATGAAGGCAACTACTACATAACCTGCCAGACACTGGACTCAGTGTCAGGGGTAAAAAGGTAAATGAGTCACTATTTTTAACCTTATCAGGCTCTATGCCAAGCTGGAAGATAAGGATTTCATTGTTCATTACCAGTTTGAGTTGCTGTTGTTTTGTAAATCTCTTTTTATTGCTTTTACTTGGCATTAGGGCTATACTTGCTATATGGCCCATGCCTAGTAAGACCTGTGTGGAGTGGCTTCGGCAGAGCCTTTGCTCTTTCAGTGTTTCTATTTCATGACAGAAATAATCAACATGGAGATGACTAAGTGACTCTAAGGCAATGATACATGTTCTCATTAGGGACACCAGCTCACTAATCTAAGAATATCAAATTTAGAAAAATAACATCCATCAGTAAGTAAAAATGAACCTCTAAGTACCCAAAATAGAAGTCACTGAGTCTATTTACTAAGCTCATGTACTTTATTTGCGGGAAAACAATTCAGGCCCTCACTTTGAGCCAATTTCCTCTAATCTTGTACAAAATTTTAACATGATTGGATATGTTTGCAGTTTACAGTAAATTTAAAAAGAAACTTGTATATCCTTGGGCATTGGAAGGACAAAAGAAGAGATTAGATTACCCCCCAAAAGCTTATTATAATTTTGCTGAGGGCTGATTTTGTCCCCCTGAACTGGGAGATACTATAGAAAATGTATTTAAACAACACAAACACACTTGGTTGGACTTTCCCACTGAGTGTGATTGACTTTAATAATTTGTTTTTAAAACCACTGTACCTTTTCTTGAAAATAACCCCGTCCTTAACCATGTTGCTCTATCTGTCATCTCTCACTGGTTGGGGGCCACTGACGTGGCTCTAGGACATTGCTAATAACTCCAGTCAGTTGCTAACTACAGTGTTTCTGTAAACCAAAAGAGAGTGGTTTTCAACCTTACAACCCCTGCCTCACCCGCAGTTTCACGGGGACATGGACTGGAGGTAGAAAACATCAAGCTAGTTTCACCATCTTTTGGCAAAGCAGAACTTCCCAGAGGCCTGCCTAAGTTGCTGCATGTTGTCAGTCACTAGACTAGGCTTCTCCAGGGAATGGCTGCACCGATAAGAAATGAGCCCCCATGAATCAGAAGAGAACAATGGACCAGCTAAATTCAGGAGTGAAACCGCTAGCCATCCGGGCAGAAGGATTATGGATTTAGGTATTAAGAATTTCCATTTCCAGGTGGTACACGGATTAATTTATTCACGTGTCAAGAGTCTTTTTCTGTAGCCGTATGGCACTAAATGTTTCTGAGAGTGGCTTTATAAAAGGCTGGTGGCTTGGAATGGTGACTCTGTTCTTAAGAGAGAAAAAAAAAGGAAATGGAAAAGGCTATCAGGAACACTTCCTTTTCACATTTCAAAGAACTATAATATGTTAGTTACCTAAGAAAAAGTAGATCTTAGAATCTAAAGATGAAGTGTCAGGTATACATTTTTGTTTTACTTTGAATGATGTAGAAAAAGGATGTATTGTGCTCTTATAACTTCTAAAAATGTCATCTGTGGACACCAAACAATTCAGAATCTTGACAGAGCAAGACCAAATGGAAAGAACAAGAAAGACACTGTGGATCTCTTGTTTTGCATGCACATGTTCTGCATGCTAGTCTCACGTTTTTCTAACTTATTTGGATGAGTTGGCCATTCTGCACAGATTAACATCTCGTGACCAAATGACTGAGAAACGAACATCTCTTGACAAAGATGTTGAGAGAAGCATGGTCTAATGGATACCACTGGATGAGAACAAGACAAGGAATACTAGACTTGGGTCACTCTCAGTGAGTCTCTATGTCTAATAGGAAACTTACATTGGACTGTTTTTGAGTCCCTATACTTGAAATCAAATATTTAGGTTTAATGTAGTTTGATATTTGAAGAAATTAGTATAATTGGGGATTTATCTACCCAATGATTAAGTATCTAAGGCATAAGTTGCCTTAAAAAATGATGAATATATATGATACTTATATAACAAAGTTTCTCAACTGAACTCCCCTGACTAATATACATCATCATATTTTGTATTTTCTGGGATTTTATAAAACTTGTAGCTGGTCGGATATTTGTACCTTACCTTCTCTCTTAATGCTCAGTCCATAGTATCCTCACCATCACCAGCAGCACCACCACCATTCTCATCTTCATCATTGCCATCACAATTATTGGGAGTGGATTTGGTTCTTGACACATATTAACTCATGGATAACTACCAATAATCCAATGTGGTGTACATTATTATCCTTGTTTTCCAGATAAGGAACTGAAGCACAAAAAGTTAATAATTTGCTCAGACTTCACAACCCGTATATATCACTGAGGACAGTCTTTTAAACATTATTCTATATTGCCTTAGACTTGGTGAGACCTTAGGGAAGGTTTAATGTTAACCCTTTATTTTGCAAAATAAGGAAACTAAGGACCATAGAGAGGAACTGACTTTCCTTTGGTGCTCAGCCTATTCTTTTTTTTTTTTTCTTAAAGATTTTATTATTTATTTGATAGAGATTACAAGCAGGCAGAGAGGCAAGCAGAGAGAAAGGAGGAAGCAGGCTCCCCACTGAGCAGAGAGCTTGACGTGGGGCTCGATCCCAGGACCCTGAGATCATGACCTGAGCCGAAGGCAGCGGCTTAACCCATTGAGCCACCCAGGCACCCCTGCTCATCCTATTCTTGAGAGAGATTTGACTAGCACTCACATTCCCTGATTTCTAGTACTGTGCTCTTTCTAATATTAAAATTTTCTCCTGTTTTCTCGGTAGTATAATCTTTACCAGAATGTCCATTTCATAGGATAAAAAGAAAGAAACTGAAACTCTTCATTCTTCTATAAACAAAATATTTGCTAGGGATGGAGACTTAGGCTGGGAGTATTTTTACATTCATTGCTTACAATGAAGTCCTGGATATTTCATGTATGGCATAGAATATCATTGATCTTTTTGCCTCTTAGGAAAGCCTTTTTGTCACCAGCGTACTTAATAGCGTACTTAATCATGCAGAATATAGTCCAGTATTCTTAAACTTTTAGTATAAGTCCAGTATTCTTAAATTTTTTTCTTAAAGAAAAAATTCTTATTTGTTTATTTGAGAGAGAGAAAAAAAAATGAGAGACAGAGAGAGACAATGGAGGGAGGAGGGGCAGAGGGAAAGGGACAGAGAGAACCTCAAGCAGACTCTGTGTTGAGCATGGAGACTGATATGGGGCTCATCTCACAACCCTGAGATCATGACCTGAGCTGAAACCAAAAGTTGCTTGCTTAACTGGCTGAGCCACCAAGGCGCCCCTACACCCATTTTCTTTACTGTCATTTATAACCCAGTCATGTTGAGCTATGTAGCAAAAACATATATAGTATGCATTCTTCCTATCTAAAACAATTAAGTTAAATACCCACATCCCTGGAACAAAGAGGAACAGTACTTGAGAAACTCTGGACAGAACTTGATTTGCCTCGTTGAGTCCTTGGAAGGTTTAATTCCCAGCCAGGACTAGTTCTTTCCATTTTTTTGAAAATGGAAAACTCATTGTTGGTTAATATCTGTTAAATACAGCTAAAGATTCACGTACACTAAAGAACATGTGGAAAATGTGCTTTCTGTGCATTAATAGCTGGCATTCTAAAAAAAAATCTGAAAGTGAAGGTCTTCCAGCGTTTTAGAGTGCCAGTGGTTTTAATTGTGAAGTCTGTTTAACATGGGCCTTCTTATAAACTTTGTTAATTACAGAACAGAACTTCTGTATGAAATTGAATTCATTTTAATCCTTTGTGATGGGAAATTTAGATTATAAAGTACCCAAAGGACTTCATTAGGAGGTAACTTCACTTATAAGCAGGGCATCAATCTACCCATTTTACTTTGAGCAAGATTCAAACTTATGGGTAAAACGTTCCCTTGAGGTAAGGCAGAAGCCTTGAGAAGTTGCATTAACAACTATTTAGAGTAACTGCTTATGATTCATGAGCTAAGTGAGGCTATTTTCCTGTGGCTTACCAGACCATCTGTAAATTGGCCTGACACAGGGCTTCAAAAGAATAAATACATAATAAGAAATTTGGAGTTAAAATTGAGGTTGTTTTCTTTACTTAATTTGAAACCTTACTTTCTGTTTATTTTTTTTTAACCCAATCAAGTAACTTTCTAGCTTTTTATCAAATACTTCTTTTTTTAAAATTAACACATAATATATTATTTGTATTAAGGCACAGTTCTGTGATTCTTCAGTCTTACACAATACCAAACACATCTTTTTATTGAGCTCTCAGATGTTGACTATAGGTTAATTTCAGCATATAAACCTTAACAAATTATAAACAAGCACATATTTCTCATTTATATGTATTTCTCAATATTTGAGTATATCAAGTAGATAAAGTAGAAACTGCGTGTCTAGAAAACTCAGAGGAAAATGATAAAATAACTTAGTATCATATAACCACCAGGTCCTTGACTTATCTATCCTTCTTTTACAAATAAGCTCTCAAAGACTTGATTTGTAAGATTAACAATAAATGGAACACATGGCTTTGTACAATTCAAACAACACAGAAGTGAATACAAAATTAGAGCAATTACCCACTGCCACCCCTTATTTTCCAGGTATTTAAAAAATGTAAAAACCTAGACCCTCTTTCACAAACACACCTAGATGTGTGTATATACATACATATGCCTGGTTTTTGTCTTATAAATATTGAGATCAGATTACACTGATTGTGTGTGTTTTTTAATATTAAAAGTAAACATTTATAAAGACTAAATTAATGTTTTCACAGCTGCACACTATTCCATGTACCACTTATAAAATTATTTTCTTGTTGATAGATATCAAGGTCATCTTCGATATCTTTTTTTCTGTAAAAAATGCTTCCTGATGAAAACAACCTTGTGAATTTCCCAATAACATTCATCATTTAAATCTTAATAGATATCATTTATACTTGATTCAAAATTCAAAAGATGCACACGAGCATATGGTGAAAAAGAATTTTCACTCTAGCTCCTCTATTTCCCAAACATTCAGTTTTCTTCCTGTTCCTCTGAATCCTGCCAGAGATTTTCTGTGTGTGTGTGTGTGTGTGTGTGTGTGTGTGTGTGTGTGTTTACGTGTCTGTGTGTCAGGAAAGGGGGAAATGTATACAAAGTTTCCCCCCCCAAATATTACCATAATCTATATACTCCTCTGTATTTTGGTTTTTAATTTAATAATAGAGTTGTCTGTTTAAGCTGCTTATTTCTTTTTTACTGATTCTGAAGTATTTCCTTATATGGATATAGCACAATTTATTCATCCTTTAAATATTAAATAGTCTGTTATTAAGTTGTTTTCCATCTTCGCTATTACAATGTGGTGAATATCTTTATATGCATACCATTTTATAGGTGATCATGTATCTGTAGCACCAGACTTAAGTGTGGAATTGTTGGATCAAGGAGTATGTGCAATTTTATTTTTGGAAAATTAAAAGTTTTAAGCTTCTTCTGTAGAGTGATATACTAATATAGTTTTCAACCAACAATGTGTAAGAAATACACATTTTCATAATTTATTTTACTTAATGCATTTTCCCTTCAGTTCTGCTGAACATAATGCCCCCCTTCTCTCTCTCTCTTATCATGGCCAAACTGGTAAATGGAAATGAAACCTCATCATAATTCTGTTTACTCCTTTTAAAAATTATCAATGAGTTGTTCCTAGGAAGATGTTGCTGCGGCTGAGGTTGAAGAGGTTGCTGCCTGTGTTCTCCTCAAGGATTTTGATGGATTCCTTTCGCACATTGAGGTCCTTGATCCATTTTGAGTCTATTTTTGTGTGTGGTGTAAGGAAATGGTCCAATTTCATTTTTCTGCATGCGGCTATCACCTCACACCAGTCAGAATGGCTAAAATCAACAAGTCAGGAAATGACAGATGCTGGCGAGGATGCGGAGAAAGGGGAACCCTCCTATACACTGTTGGTGGGAATGCAAGCTGGTGCAGCCACTCTGGAAAACAGCATGGAGGTTCCTCAAAATGTTGAAAATAGAACTGCCCTATGACCCAGCAATTGCACTATTGGGTATTTACCCTAAAGATACAAACGTAGTGATCCAAAGGGGCACATGCACCCGAATGTTTATAGCAGCAATGTCCACAATAGCCAAACTATGGAAAGAACCTAGATGCCCATCAACAGATAAATGGATCAAGACGATGTGGTATATATACACAATGGAATATTATGCAGCCATCAAAAGAAATGAAATCTTGCCATTTGTGACAACATGGATGGAACTAGAGCATATCATGCTTAGCGAAATAAGTCAAGCAGAGAAAGACAACTATCATATGATCTCCCTGATATGAGGAAGTGGTGATGCAACATGGGGGCTTAAGTGGGTAGGAGAAGAATAAATGAAACAAGATGGGATTGGGAGGGAGACAAACCATAAGTGACTCTTAATCTCACAAAACAAACTGAGGGTTGCTGGGGGGAGGTGGTTTGGGAGAAGGGGGTGGGATTATGGACATTGGGGAGGGTATGTGCTTTGGTGAGTGCTGTGAACTGTGTAAACCTGGTGTTTCACATACCTGTACCCCTGGGGATAAAAATATATGTTTATAAAAAATAAAAAATTAAAAAAAAATTATCAATGAGACAAAACAATAGTTCGTGTGTCTAAGAACTAATTTTTAAAAAATATTTTCTATTAATGTTTGACTTCTGTTTTTTTTCAGTTTGGTTCTTGGACTTTTCTTACTGAGTTACATAAGTGTAAGGCTTTTGTTCTTTTATTAGTGACATTGGTTGCAAATTCCTACCCCCTCTTTCCCCAAAGTTATCATTTGTCATTTGAGTTTTGGTCATTTTTGCAACGCAGAAAGTTCTTATTTTTACATAGGAGAATCCAACATCTATTTTTAGTGGTTTCTGAGCTTTGTTTGATATTTAGGACATTTATTTCCTCTTCCAAATTATTTGAAAAATCACTTGATCTTTTTTTAGTAGTTCTATGAATTAATTTTTTATCACATTAAATCTTATATCCATCTGGAAATTATTCTATTTTCTTTTTCTCTATCAACTCTTCATTCCACTTTCATAGATTGAATACTCAACTTAGATGACACAAACCCCTACTTCCTAGGTTTGAGGACCTCAGCCACTTCATTAGTCTCCCTCAATTGTCTTTTGGATATACTTAAAGGCACATTTCATGAATCATCTAAGTATGAGGCAGGATAATTCCTTGGCTATAATCAGAGCTTCTGGAGTTAGACAGATTCATTTAAATTCTGGCTCTTATAGTTACAAGCTGTGGCACTTTCAGAAAATGTGAGTAGATTCTAATGGTCATAAGTAGCAGTAATGCCTACATCATAAGGTCTCTGAGAGCATTAAAAGAGATGACAAATGTCATCCCTGCTACATCGTAAGTGCTTGGCAATGTTAAGCATGAAAATCATCATCATCGCTATTAATGTAGTTAATAATTAATGATTTTGTTGTTATTGATATTATGATCATTAAAAGCAATTTGTTAGGGCGCCTGGGTGGCTCAGTGGGTTAAAGCCACTGCCTTTGGCTCAGGTCATGGTCTCAGGGTCCTAGGATCGAGTCCCACATCGGGCTCTCTGCTCAGCAGGGAGCCTGCTTCTCTCTCTCTCTCTCTCTCTCTCTCTCCTTCTACTTGTGACCTCTCTCTGTCAAATAAATACATAAAATCTTAAAAAAAAAAAATAAAGCAGTTTGTTAGATACAGTTCCATCGAGATAGCTGCCCTTGCTGGTCTGGAAAGGAGCCAGAGTGATGACAAAGGTATATAAAGTGGGAATGGTATTATCTCAGAGTCTGTCTGAGCATGGACATGCCATGCTCCCAGATTTACAAGATTTTGGTGCTGGATTATGTTAAAACGGAGGGAAAGGGCCTGTTTCTAATTGCACATTGCCACCTGGGCCCTGAAGAGTCTTGATTATGCTCAGTGTCTTGCCACATTTTCCTAATTATGAGATTCAAACCCAGGTCAGTAGGTCTGGTGAGTAATATATATAGGAAAATAAAGGAGAGTATATTTATGACCCTCCAGAGGGTAAAACCTTCCTGGGGATTCACAAAATTCATAAATTAGGAAGGAATTCATCAACTGATTTATATATTTAAAAGTGGAGAATTTTTGTTCAATAGACATCAAAAGCAGAGTTAAAAAACAATTGTCAACCTGACAAAAATTTTTGCTACATGTATACACAAAAAGATATCAGCCTTAGTATCTAAGGTTTCTTGCAAATTAAGAAGGAAAAAAACAACCTAATACAAATCTTATAAAGTATAAATGGTTAATAAACATGTTAAAAATGTTCAAATGCAAGTTCAAACGGAGCCATATTTTTGCCTTTCAGAAAGACAAACCCTTAGAATATTTATAGGTCAAGAGGATGGGTACATTCCACGTAGAAATGTAATTTGGGAGTACCGAAAAAATTATACTGTAGATACACCTTGAACAGACAAATGTCACTTCTGGATATCTTTTTTACATACATAGGTGCACTAAGACATATGATTAAGAGAATTAAAATTACCACATCAGAAAGAAAAAGTAGAAATAATCTAAATATTTATAGATAGAAGAATGGTTGATATGGAGCATTATAGAATAGTTAAACATCGTGTGGTTAAGTACCGATGAAAGGTTTCTCAAACATGTTATTATATAATAATAATATATATAATATTTAACAATATTATAAGCAAGTTGCAGAATAAAATGCATAGTATAATTCCATAAATGATAAGAAATCCTTCAGACAAAAGTATATCATATATCTAACTATATAGAAAAATGTCTGGAAAAAAAGCACACCTAAAAGGTAAGGGAGTGCTTCTGATAATGAGAGTGGGGTCCATGGTGGGGGGAGCAGTGGGGAGGTAAGAAAGTAAGAGAGAGTTACACTTTTATTCTCTACACCTCTCTCTTGTTTATTATTTTTTAAAGATTTATTTATTTATTTGAGAGAGAGAACTGTATGAGTTGGGGGAGGGGCAGAGGGAAAGAATCCTCCAGTGGACTCCCTGCTGAGCACGGAGCCCCATATGGTAGGCTGGATTCCACCACCCCAGGAAATCACAACCCCAGTGGAAACCAAGAATCAGGTGCTCAGCGGACTCAACCACCCAGGAGCCCCCTTCTCTATTTAAATGGGTTATGACTAGAATATATTCACTTGTACTTATATAACAAAAACAAAAACAAAAACAAACAAACAAAAAAACCCAAATCAAAGTTATCCTTAGATAGTCCTGCTTGCTATGAAGTTTACCAGAATGAGAACTTCCAAAAATTTACCCTAGGTAATTTATATTTTCACAATACAATTGGAAATTCAAATACAAGATCACAAATAATCGGGACGTGTAGCAGGGTGATTCATAAAGCACTAAATTCAGGACTGGCTTCGGCACAGTATATATTTTAAGTGAATGTCGAGCGCCTCATTAGAGCGAGTCAGTTGGGTCGAGGTGGTTTTGCGGACACACCGCATCGAGCCCCGTCACACTGAATGTCGTACTGCAGCAAAGAGTGTGACACGCTGGGATGGACCTTTCTCCTCTGCTGCGCTCTACTGAACTTTTGCTCTTTAACATATGAGAAAAACAGTGCAGAACGAAACTTCCCTGGTATTATTAAAATTGTGAAAGGGACTTCAAACAGTTGTTTGGCAAAGTCGTTGCACAAGGACGTCGTTAATCTTTCTTGAAATTTCATGAGAAAGAGATTGATGCCCTAATATCCTTCAGTGTTCTGCCTCTACGACTGACCTCTTTGGTCTGTCATTTGTTTTCCTGCTTTTGACTAAGACTGGAGTCCAAAAAATATTTCACTTTCCTCTTCTCTGTACACACTAGCTATAGAAGCAAAATAAAAGTGAAAACACGGCGGTAAACAGCGGTGTTTCTCGGCAGCAGCAGGAAGCGTCAAGGCAAGAGGAGGACTGGTTCCGAATAGTAAGTGTATGTGTGCCCCATCCCAGGGGGGCAGCTCCAGTCCGCTCCCACTGATAGTTGCCCTTTTGGAATAGAAATCCAGAGCTGCAGATGTTCTCATTGTCAAAGAAAAAAAAAATCCTGATGATATGTGATTTTTACCAATTTTTAAATATTGAGAAGTAAAAAATAGAAATATAAGACATAACATATAAAAACCATTTAGCCATAAGACACAGGAAAGCCAAATTTAGCATATGGGCTGCCACTCTGCGATTTTGGATATATGTTGTTCCGTGTTCTGAATGTGCTGCATCACAGGTTTCCAAACAAGGCAGTGGGTAAGGATTACCTGCAGAAGTTACAAATAAAAAATACTGATAGCAGGCCTCACTCCTTGTACTAGATTTAAAACTATGTTTTTAACAAGTTCCCTTGTCTTCTGTAGACAGCTAGCCCAGTGAGACCTTCTGACTAGTGGCTTATCAGCCATAACTGGAATGGCAGATGGGACCCATAATGAATGCAAATCCAATCCTTTAATGGTGCACGGTTTAGGGCAGGGATTGGAGGAGTACTGCCACATTGTGACCAGATGCAGTGGGAAAGGATTGGTGATCTTTCAGTGATGCCTCCTTTGGGCATAGGGGGAGGGAAATGAGAACATGTGCAAATTCTTTGCTGACCATGACCCATGGGGTAGGAGTTACGGTTTCTAAAATATTTAAATTCCTCCCTGATGAGGAATTCTTCTTCTTCTCGTCTCTAGTTTCATTATCCATTATACCCTGCCTCTTACGTGAGCTTCCAGCAACGTACTTTTACTTCCCTGTGGCTTTGCTTTTGTGGGTTCCCTCACCCACCTTTCCCTTGCTGGCTGACTCCTGTTCTTTGTTTCGGGCTTAGCTTGGACATCTACCTTCCAGAGGTGGATTTTTCTGATCTCTTCTTTCATTTCAGAATGGATTAAGTGTCTTGTGCTTCTTCGTAAAAGCATCCTAAGACTATCTCCATCATAGTATGTGCCTCATATTATTAAAATGATCAGTTTTGGAGTACCTGGGTTGCTCAGTGGGTTAAAGCCTCTGCCTTCGGCTCAGGTCATGATCTCAGGGTCCTGGGGTCGAGCCCCGCATTGGGCTCTCTGCTCAGTGGCGAGTCTGCTTCCCTTCCTCTCTCTCTCTGCCTGCCTCTCTGCCTACTTGTGATCTCTGTCAAATAAATAAATAAATAAAATCTTAAAAAAAAAAAGAAAGAAAGAAAAGTAAAAAAAGATCAGTTTACACTTGCCATTTCCTCCCTAACCTGGAAGCTTTCCCATCTTGAATATCTTCCTTATACATGTGTGACTTCACAGAGTATTATCGATTGTATATCTAAACTACATATGGCACATTTGCAGTGCTCAATTAATACTTATTAAATTGAACTTTGCAGTTTGTATTATATGTACAGCCCTGTAGTATATATATTTGCATTGAAGACACTTATTGCTGAATTATATTTTGTTTAAGGACAAGGTATCTGGAAATACAGATGTTCAAAAAAAGTTAAAGCATAAAAGTCCCTTAGAAATTATCTTAACAATATGTTTTTCATGTAATTATGTCTAAGAGGTTTCAGGAATCAGACTGTCTGGGTTCAAATTCTGACTCTGCCACTTCCTAGCCATGTACACTTAGATATAAAGTCTAAGCTTCAGATTCTGATGTGAATATGAGGCCAATAATACTAGCTACCTTATAGGGATAATATGTTGGTTCAATGAGAAAACCTACTTTCAGGGCTTGATAAAACTCTTATCATGTTGCAAAGATTAAATAAATGTTAGTTGTCATAATAAGTTAAGTCATTTACCCTCAAAATAATAGTCTTAGTGAAAGAGCCAGAAGGAGAACCCAGTTTGCTATTTTTAACAGTTTGATTGGATCCTGTTCCCGGGGGCCCTCCCGCAGGTTTGTCCCACTGAGCAGGGCTCCAGCCAGACAACATACTGGATCCCCTCACAGGGCAGAGTTTGACATTCCCCTGGATGCACAGGGAACTATTGCTAAGTCGGGGCAGAGGACTGGACCGGGAAAGGACACCTTCAGCTCAGGAATCCTAGCCTGCACACTGCCCACAGCATGCTCGCTCATCACTCCCTGCAAGGCTGCAGGGGGTGGGAGCTTGGCCAGAAGCCCCTCTGCTGGCCGTGAGGGCTTGAGCAATGTGTGTGTCTTTGGGAAGCTTTTGAGCATGCCCTCTGCACCTAGGCACTGTCCAGGTCTGTGTGGGGAGAGGCCTGGGGGTTGCATTCCTGGGTGGTGTGAGCCCAGCTTATCAGGTCTGGTGAGGAGGAGTGGTGTCCTCAGCAGAAAAGGAGTACAGAAGAGGAAACCATCATCTTGTCCTGGAGTGGATCTCAATAGAAAATATCTCCAACAGTTGGTCTCGAGGTATGGAGCAGGGAGCTGTGATACTGAGGGCACATATTGGAAGATTAACAGAAGTGGGAGGAAGTCTCCAGGATTCTGCCCCATGTCAGTGCAAAAACCACCCAGGCTGGAGACCAGGTACAGACTCGCAGACCAGTAGCAGTAGGGAAAGGACTTTAGGGCAGCCCCCTAGACTAAACCCTGGAGCTAGTGGGGGGGCAGGTGTGCGAATTGGGGCAGCTTGCAGTTTGAGAAGCACAAAGGGCAGAGACCTGCCTGGCCCTGGGAATGTTGCTGTGAGGTGCACACCCCAGGATGCTGTGGCTTTTAGCAGCACAGACAGAAACAAAGGCAGTGTGGCCTGGAGAGCTCAGTGAAGAGCAGACTGTGATCTCTCTGTTCTGAGACAGAGATTTGGATATGGCCACTTCTGCTCTGACTCTTGGAAGAGATGCAGAAAGCTGCCAGAGAAAGCTGCCAGAGAGAAGAGCCCCCACAAAACCGGTTTTCACTGAGCCCATCCCCCTCCCACAGGGGGCAGGGCAACTCTGCCCAAATAGGGTTACCTAAGTAACAGCATGACAGTCTCTTCCCCCAGAAGACAGACTGGAAGAACAATAGGCTGACAACCCTAAGGTCCCTATAAAACAGGTGCATCTTGCTTGGGTTGTGGTCAATAATTTGGGCTCTGCACATTTCCTCAACCACCCCTCAACAGAATGACTAAGAGGAGGAACCCCCAACAAAAGAAAGAATGAGAGAATGTGACCTCTGCCACAGAACAAATGGATGGATATGGATATAACCAAGATGTCAGAAATAGGCTTTAGAGTAATAATTATCAAGGCAAAATCTAGGTTTGAGAAAAATATTAATGACAATATAGAATCTCTAAGGACAGAAATGAGACCTAATCAGGTCAAACTTAAAAATGCTATGAATGAAATGCAGTCTAAACTGGATACTCTGACTGCCAAAATAAGCAAGACAAAAGAATGAATAGTGAGCTAGAGGATAAGATGATAGAAAAGAAGGAAACTGAAGCAACATGGGAAAAACAATTAAAACCCAAGGAATCAAACTGAGAGAGATTAGTCACTCAATGAAACATTCTAATATCAGAATTGTTGGCATCCCTGAGAGGGTGGTGTGAAGGAGAGGTCTAGAAGATATATTTGAGCAAATTGTAGCTGACAACTGCTAATCTGGGGAAGGAAACAAGCGTTCATATCCAAGAAGCAGATAAGACCCCCTCAAGATCAAGATCAATGAGGACAGACTGACATCATGACATAAAAATAGAACTTGCAAATCTTATATACAAGGAAACAACCTTGAAAGTGATGAGAAGAGATGTTTTTTTTTTTTTTTTAAGATTTTATTTATTTATTTATTTGACGACAGAGATCACAAGTAGGCAGAGAGGCAGGCAGAGAGAGAGGGGTGGAAGCAGGCTTCCTGCCAAACAGAGAGCCTGATACAGGGCTAGATCCCAGGACCCTGATCATGATCTGAGCTGAAAGTGTAGGCTTAACCCACTGAGCCACCCAGGCACCCCGGGGAAGAGATTTCTTATGTACAGAGGGAGGAATATCAGAATAATGTCAGACCTGTCCGCAGAGAACTGGCAAACCAGAAAGGGCTGGCAAAACATATTCAGAGTACTAAATGAGAGGAACGTGCAGCCAAAGATACTTTATTCAGCAAGGCTGTCAATCATAATGGACGGAGAGACACTTTCCAAGACCAGCAGAAACTGAAAGAATATGTGACCACAAAGCCGGCCCTGCAAGAAATATGAAGGGAGCTTCTATAAAAGGAGAAAGATCCCAAGAGTGATATAGAACAGAGGTTTACAGAGAAATTTACAGAGAAAATCTGTAGAAACAAGGACTTCACAGGCAACATGATGACAATAAAATCATAACTTCAATATGCTCCCATAAAATAACAGAGTCGCAGATTGGATAAAAAGCCATCGCCCATCCATATGCTGTCTATGAGAGATCATTCTGAACCTAAAGATACATCTGGACTGTAAGTAAAGGGATGGAGAACCATTTTTCATACCAGTGGACCTCAAAAGAAAGCTGGGGTAGCAATTCTCATATCAGACAAATTAGATTTTATGCTAAAGACTCTAGTTAGAGATACAGAAGGACACTATATCATTCTTAAAGGGTCCTATCAGACAAATTAGATTTTATGCTAAAGACTCTAGTTAGAGATATAGAAGGACACTATATCATTCTTAAAGGGTCTATCCTACAAGAGGGTCTAACAATTGTAAATATCTGTGCCCCAACATGGGAACAACCAACTACATAAGCCAACTGTTTACCAAAATAAAGAGACATATTGATAATAAGACCTTAATAGTAGGAGACCTCAACACTCCACTCTCAGCAATAGACAAATCATCTAAGCAGGAAATAAACAAAGAAACAAGAGCTTTGAATGATACACTGGACCAGACGGACCTCATATACCTATACAGAACATTCCGCCCTAAAACAACAGAACACTCAATCCTCTTAAATGAACATGGAACTCTCTCCAGAATAGATTACATACTGGATCACAAATCAGGTCTCAACTGATACCAAAAGATTGAGATTGCATGTTTTCAGACCACAGTGCTTTGAAACTGGAACTCAATCACAAGAAAAAATTTGGAAGAAATTCAAATACTTGGAAGCTGAAGACCATCCTGCTTAAGAATGTTTGGGTCAACCAAGAAATCAACGAACTTAGACAATTCTTGGAAACCAATGAGAATGAAAACACATGGTCCAAAACCTATGGGAATCAGCAAAGGTGGCCCTAAGGGGGAAATACATAGTCAGCCAAGCCTCAAAAAAAAATTAACTTTATATCATTTATATGTATATGTATATATATATATATAAAATATATTATGTAATATATATAATATATAACAAATTAATTTTGTATCTTAAAGAACTGAAGAAAGAACAACCAATAAAGCCTAAAGCCTAAACCATGCATGAGAAGAGAAATAACTAAGATTATAGCAGAGATCAATGAATTAGAAACCAGAAATAAAATAGAGCAAATTAATGAAACTGGAAGCTGTTTCTTTGAAAGAATTAATAAGATCGATAAACCACAGGCCAGACTTCTCCAAAAGAAAAGAGAAAGGATCCAAATTAATAAAATTATGAATAAAAGGGGAGAAATCACTACTAATTCTAAGGAAATAGAAACAATTATTAAAGAATATTATCAACAACTATATGCCAATAGATGAAGCAACCTGGAAGAAATGGATGCTTTCCTGGAAACCTATAAACTACCAAGTCTTAAACAGGAAGAAACTAACAACTTGAATAGACCAATCACCCATAATGAGATTAAAGCAGTGATCAAACACCCCCACCACCACCACCAAAAAAAGAGTCCAGGGCCTGATGGATCCCCTGGGGGAATTCTACAAAACATTCAAAGAAGAAATAATATCTATTCTCCTGAAGCTGTTTAAAAAAATAGAAACAGAAGGAAAACTTCCAAACTCCTTCTATGAGACCAGCATTACCTTGATCCCCAAACCAGGCAAAAACCCTATAAAAAAGGAGAATTACTGCCCAATGTCCCTGGTGAATATGAATGCCAAAATTCTCAACCAAAGCCTAGCTAAAAGGATCTAACAGTACATTAAAAGGTTTATCACGACCAGGTGGGATGTATCCCTGGGATTCAAGGGTGCTTCAGCATTCCTAAATCAATCAGTGTGATAGAATATATTATTAAGAGAAGTGACAAGAACCATATAGTCCTCTCAACTGGTGCAGAAAAAGCATTTAACAAAAATACAGCATCTTTTCCTGATTAAAACTCTTCAGAGTGTAAGGATAGAGGGAATATTCCTCAATTTTATTTAAAAAAATCTAGGAAAAGCCCACAGTGAATATCATTCTCAGTGGGAAAAAGCTGAGAGCATTCCCCTTAAGATCAGGAACATGACAAGGATGCTCACTTTCACCACTATTGTTCAACATAGAACTAGAAATCCTAGCAACAACAATCAGACAACAAAAAGAAATAAAATGTATTCAAATTGCCAAAGAAGAAGTCAAACATTCTCTCTTCATAGATGACATGAATTTTTATGTGGAAAACCCAAAAGACTCCACCCTCAACCTACTAGAACTCATACAGCAATTTAGTAATGTGGCAGGATATAAAATCAATGAACAGAAATCAGTTGCTTTATTATATACTAACAATGTTACTGTAGAAAGAAAAATTGGGGAATTGATTCTATTTACAATAGCACCAAAACCCATAAGATGTCTTGGAATAAACCTAACCAAAGTGGTAAAGGATCTATACTCTAGAAACTACATAACACTTATGAAAGAAATTGAAGAAGACACAAAAAGATGGAAAAACATTCCATGCTCATGGATCAGAATAATAAACATTGTTAAAATGTTTATGCTCCCCAGAGAAATCTATACTTTCAACACCATCCCTATCAAAATACCAATGACATTTTTCAAAGTGCTGGAACAAACAATCCTGAAATTTGTATGGAACCAGAAAAGACCCCAAATTGCCAATGAAATGTTGAAAAAGAAAGACAAAGCGGGGGGCATCACATTGATTGATTTCAAGCTTTATTACAACGCCATGATCACCAAGACAGCATGGCAGTGGTACAAAAACAGACACATAGGTCAATGGAACAGAATAGAGAGCCCAGATATCGACCTTCAACTCTATCATCAACTAATCATCGACAAAACAGAAAAAAATATACAGTGGAAAAATGACAGTCTCTTCAATAAATGGTGCTGGGAAAATTGGACAGCTATACACAGGAGAATGAAACTGGATCATTCTCTTACACCATACACAAAGATAAACTCAAAATGGATGAATGACCTCAACGTGAGACAACAATCCATCAAAATCCTAGAGGAGAACATGGACAGTAACCTCTTTGACATCAGCCACGGCAACTTCTTTTAAGACACATCTCCAAAGGAAAGAGAAACAAAAGAGAAAATGAACTTTTTGGACTTCATCAAGATTAAGAGCTTCTACACAACAAAGGAAACAGTCAACAAAACAAAGAATCCCTACAGAATGGGAGAAGATATTTGCAAATGACACTACAGATAAGGGGTTGGTATCCAAGATCTATAAAGAACTTCTCAAACTCAATACCCTAAAATCAAATAATCAAGTCAAAAAATGGGCAGAAGATATGAGCAGACACTTCTCCAAAGAAGATACAGAAATGGCTTACAGACACATGAAAAATGTTCAATATCATTAGTTATCAAGGAAATTCAAATCAAAACCAAATTGAGATATCACCTTACACTGGCTAGAATGGCAAAAATTGACAAGGCAAGAAACAACAAATGTTGGAGAGGTTGCGGGGAAAGGGGGACCCTCTTACACTGTTGGTGGGAATGCAAGGTGGTGCACCCACTCTGGAAAACAGTGTGGATATTCCTCAAAAAGTTAAAAATGAGCTACCTATGGCCCAGAAATTGCATTGCTGGGTATTTACCCCAAAGGTACAGATGTAGTGAAAAGAAAGGGCACATGCACCCCAATGTTCATAGCAGCAATGACCATGGCAGCCAAACTATGGAAGAGCCAAGATGCCCTTCAACAGATGGATAAAGAAGATGTGGTCCATATATACAATGGAATATTACTCAGCTGTCAGAAAGGACTATTACTCAGCCATCCAACGTTTGCGTCAACATGGATGGAACTGGGGATTATGCTAAGTGAACTAAGTCAAGCAGAGAAAGATAATTATCGTATGGTTTCACTTATTTGTGGAACATAAGGAATAGCATGGAGGACATTAAGAGAAGGAAGGGAAAAATGAAGGGGGAGGGAATCAAAGGGGGAGACAAACCATGAAAGACTATGGACTCCAGGAAACAATCTGAGGGTTTGGAGGGGAGGGGGGTGGGAGTATAGGTGAACCCGGTCATGGGTATTAAGGAGGGCATGTATTGTATGGAGCACTGGGTGTTTTAAGCAAACAATGAATCATGGAATACTACATCAAAAACCAATGATATACTATATGGTGACTAACATAACATAATAAAAAAATGAAAAAGAAAATACCCACAAACAAACAAACAAACAAACCATTTGATTGATTCTCTTCTATGGCAGACTAGATGTTCCCTAATTCTGGCATTGGCTTGCCCCCAAGTGCCTAATACCCAGCATGTTTTCTCAGATGAGGGATTTTTGCTAGGGCTTTTTACTTTGACAAGTAACTTCTAGGTACTGGGAAAATGTTCTCTACCAAACACAAAATGAGACCAATAAAACAATCGGGACTGAGTGAATCAACAAATTCCTTTCCTCACATATAATGTATTATGTAAAGCATTGACATAAGCTACTAAATACATTTGAATCAAGTTTGCTTATGATTTTTTAAAAGTCATCCACTGTGAAATGTTGAGAAACATATCTGTGTCCTCTCAATAATGTTGTGCTTATAAAATGTCTAGCATATACAAGTCCTTGCTAAAATCATGACAAGTACTTAAATCCTAATCATTGTAAATAGTGAAAATAAATTATTCTTCTAAACATTGTCTGTAGCACTTCAAATTGTTGAAGTTCTTGTTTTTAAATCTACTGTTCAAGATTCTCATTAATCTGAAGAAACCAAAGAATTTTGTATCATTGCAGTGGGCAACCAATTGTTTATCTCGTCAGCTTCATACAGGATGTTCTGTTTGATGAAGTTTCTGGCATCAATTACTTTGTCTTGCTTATGAAATTCTCCATCTAGGCTCCTAGACATAATTTCCTATTAGCTATACTCATTGGAAACTGATTAATTTGATCATATGTGTATAAACCAATATATGATGCATATCATATATGATCAAATTAGTCAATTTTTAATACATATTATTTTTAAATTAATCAGTTTTAATAGCTGTCAAATATCTTGAGATAATTCCAGCTTTGAAGCTGACAGAAGTTATTCTGTTTTTACTGCAAAAAATAATGCTTAATTATAGATTTAGATCAATGTATGGCAGGAATCTAAATCTTTTTTTTCCTTTAAAGGGCATATGTCATTTGTGCAGAGTTGAAACTGACATGGAACTTTGGTTCTTTTTTTTTTTTTTTTAAGATTTTATTTATTTATTTGACAGAGAGAGATCACAAGTAGGCGGAGAGGCAGGCAGAGAGAGAGGAAGGGAAGCAGGACCCTGCTGAGCAGAGAGCCTGATGCGGGACTTGATCCCAGGACCCTGAGATCATGACCTGAGCCAAAGGCAGAGCCTTAACCCACTGAGCCACCCAGGTGCCCGGAACTTTGGTTTTTGATGAAAATGTGATCTACCAAATGAACATCAAGACTGCCTATCTTCAATTTCCTTATTAATGAATAAGAACTGGGCTATATGCCTATCACTAGACTAATCATTGGCAAATAGAGACTTGGGCCAATGATAATTCACCCTTGGGGCTGGACACATTGAAACAAATCGGAAAGAAGGGGATAATGAGTGTTGAGAAAGTGTCCATCATTGGGTGCTGTATCACACATAGAAATTAATTCAAAGAACAGACCCCAGTGCTACAATAAAGAACATTATCTCACACCAAGGCTGTCATTCCTAACAATCAGGCATTCATGTTCATAAACAGCTTGGAGGAAAAAAGGTATGCAAAAGCAATAATTATTATGAATTTTGTTGTGGTAATAAAATGTACACTAATCTATCTAAAGACTGCTCTAGTATCTATGCATATTGTGGTATATTTAGGAAAACTTTTGTTATTTTAGGGCCACTAACTGGTGCTACTTAATAAAGAGGTTTTAGTTAATAAATAAGATTAATGTTATACCAAAAGGGTTAGTAATCACTAGTTGTAACCCAAACTGGCTATGAATCTGAATTACCTGGGCTTTAGAAATTCTAAGGGTCTATGGGATAAATGAAGAGCATTAGTGTGAAAAGTGGATCGGTCCAAGGTATTTGTGATTTGAACAACAAAGATATTTGTAGACATTGTGTGACCTACAGAGTTTAAAGTGACAATATATAAAATAAACATGCCTGTTCTGAGCATATTAGTATTCTTAAAGGGTGAATAAAATGTAGTTAAGTGTGAGTAGAAACCTTTGTTAAAAAAAAAAAAAATGAAACAAGCCTACTTGTGTTTGCCTCTATCCAGTGGTTTTTTAACTTTCTTGGTTTGAGGGCCTCATTGAGAATCTGAACAAGATTATGGAACATTTCCCAGAGATTCACATTTGCATATTCATGTAATGTTTTGAATATTAATAACCCCTTCTCTAATGTTCTTCTTGATCCTATTTAAAAAACTGAAGCAGCATAACTAACAACTAACAATAGATACCATTAATCCAGTCCTTACCAGTTTTCCACGTTCCACCTAGATCTCCTGAATTAGAAGATTTGGGAGCTCAAAAATTCACAATTTTATAAAGTTCCTTTATAGGTTCTGAATTCAATTGGATCTCTCTTTATTAGCCGAAAAAGAAGGGCTTTAGAATCAGACATACTTGAGTTAAAAATCAAAATCTTAGACACGGGGCGCTTGGGTGCCTCAGTGGTTTAAGCCTCTGCCTTCGGCTCAGGTCATGTTCTCATGGTCTCAGGGTCCTGGGATCGAGCCCCACATGGGGCTCTCTGCTCAGTAGGGAGCCTGCTCCCCCCACCCAGTCCCCCCCCCCGCCTGCCTCTCTGCCTCCTGTGATCTCTGTCAAATAAATAAAATCTTTAAAAAACAAACAAAAACCTTAGAATTAGACTCATTGAGCTAGGGCAAGTCACTTAAAACCTTCTGAGCCTTAATTTATCCACCAATAAAGTGGGAAGGGTAGCTGTCCTCTCACCAGTGTGGCAAAGAATGTATGACAGCATCAGCGCACCCCTAGCGTATAGTAAATACCATAAATATCTGTTATTTATTGTGGGTATTCATAAAGGACCTGCTTCATTTGAGGTGAAGATATGGTCTATTAAGCAATTATTTGAGCTAAGAGATTCATGGCTGCAATATTTGCAAATTGCAAAATTTGTAACTGTTAAGAACAGAAATTGGGATACTAAAATAAAGATAACCATAGCAATGACATGAGCTGGAGAAGGCTTTTATTTGAGACACATAATGTATAAACACATCAGCAAGTCAAAGGTCTCAGAAAACAAAGCTCACTGACCCTAGAACCTCATGCTTCATCTTTAACCCTAATTTTGCAAGGCTTTTGGAAGTGTTCCAAATCTTAAAGCTTTAAAATGTTCATTCCTATACAGTACATTCTTGGTTGTATGGAAGAAGACTCTGTCAAGCATTCAAAATAGTTCTGAATTGGGAAAAAAATAAAACAAGCCACGTTGTATGCTTAGCAACAACAACAACAAAAGAATCTTTGAGCATGATGCAATGAACTGCAGAGATGAGTTGAGATTTCTAGATTTACCCTGATTTGTTGTTTAGTCAACAGAAAGGATATTCTTATTACAAATGCTAGCTTTTAAAAGGACAAAAAGGAAGTCTGGGTTAGGAAAGAAAATAAATAAAAGGGCAGTAAAGGCACAGGGTGAAATTACTCAGGGAATGGGAGAAAGTTGTTCTGAACAAGAGAAGCAGTGACGATTGCTGGCAATTTTGGAGAGGTTTTAAAGTAATTTTGTACTGCTCGGTAACTTACCTGGAAGTTTTCTGTCATTTCTTATGTTAATGCATCCTTGACTATCCAAGGGGCTGTGGGGTGGGCTAGGCATACTCAGGTCAATGACAGAGTGTCCAGAAATCGAATCAGATCAATAAAGGAGCTTAGTGACAGTTAGTGAGCCATGAGGCCACTATTATTTTTTAGAGAAACAGCTTATAAGATAAATATATTCTCAGAGCTCATGAATGTCCTGTTGAAATGGAGACTGGGGAAGAGTGATTGTGAGTCAGTACCTTCATAAAGAACCGAGCCAACTCATGTTTGCCTTTTTGCAGTAGTCTCCACATTTTTCATTCATGGACCTTATTGAAAATCTGAAAAATGATTCTATATACCCTTCCTAAGAAATAGTTTTCATTTACATATAAGCATAGTGTTTTGTAGATTGATTACCACTTCTCTAATGTTCGGGGTCTTTTTTTTTTTTTTAAAGATTTATTAATTAAATTGTTTGAGAGAGAGAGAGAGTATGAGCAGGGGAAGAGGCAGAGGGAGAGGAAAAGGAGAGACTCCCCCCCCTTAGCCCGACTGGGGACTCCATGTCATGACCCTGAGATCATGACCTGAGTCAAAATCAAGAGTTGGACGCTCAACTGACTAAGGCATCCAGGTACTCATCAGATGTTCTTGGTCTTATGGGGAAATGGGAACAGTGTAACTAAAAATGATAGCTTCAATTCATTGATTAAATTGATTGATTAAACTAATGATAACTAATAGCTACTATTAATTAAGTCCTTACTGTGTTAGAGACATGATGCTAAGCCCTCTATATGCATAATCTCATTTAATCCTTACCTTGACCCTATGAAATAAAATATATTATCAGCCTCATTTTATAGATGGGAAAACAGAGGCTTAGGGAAGTTACACAGCTTGCTCAAAGCTCTCCAGCCAGAAGGGGCAGAACCTGGAATTAAACTGAGTTCTGTTTGATCCCAGAGCATATACTCTTAAGCAGTTTCTCATATTACCTCTAATTATTTATGTAATTTTTTTCAGGTACTTAAAATCCTGTATTACAACCTAGGTTTGGAAAGATTAGTGAATCTTTTGAATTTATGTGCTACTGTGTTTGTGTGTGTGCACACACACGTGTTTGCAATATTTGTTTTGCTGGAGATCCATAGTTTGAATCAGATTCCCTTAGGATAGCTCATCTAAACAGTTAAAAGTTAGTCATCCAGCTATGCTAGAGTTTAGCTATGGATTAAGTTAGGCCGTCACAGAGGCACGTATTTGGGGCACATGGGTCATCTCCCCTCTACTTTCTCATTTCGCAGAATTACTGTTATGGGTTTGGTTTTGGAATTAGGTCCTAATCTTGAATTGAAGCATACTACTAGAAATAGTGGTACAAAATCTACTATTGCATTTTATTCTAGAGATATGTTTGAACATATTTTTAAATATATCTTTTGGAGCCCTTTAAAGAAAACCTCAAGCAATACTTTTGGAAGAAAGAAAATATCTTTCTTGTGTATAATAAAGAATGTAATGACATATCCTTTTATTCAAAAGCCAAAATTTCAGACTCAAATCTGAAGTACTTGTACAGGGGTCTTTGTCCTATACATTTGCATTTTACCTTTTTCCTCAGTAATAACCATCTGCTCCAATTTCTATTTTTTCATGTTTTGAATATATAGATTTCATATGTTATTGTAAGACATCTCAAATTCTTCATGGAACACAGAGAAATATAAATCAAAAATTTAACTTTTGTTACTTTTGCCTTTTCTATTACTCTATGCCTAAGAAGAGGCAGAGCTTTGAAATCTTGCAGAACGTTGTTCTTTAATATCTTAACTTTCACAGACACATGAAAATGATCCTCACTTAGGAAAACATAGCAGATTAAAATAATACCAATACCTTCAATGGCAAAAGCTTTCTTACTGATAAATCTAATAGAGGATTAGATCTTTTTTCCCTCTTCTCCTATAAGTACTTCTCTCAAACAAAAAAGACTTTCATCCATGATTGAATTTTCCAAGAATTAGCTCTATTGTATGTATTTTGCACTGTGAATCAAGTGAAGGCCATATGCTTTAAACCCTAGATTCAAAGGGGACAAAGTTCTCTTTCAGTTGTGTACACTTGAGTACACAAATGTGAAGTCTATCCCAGTCAAAAGATCAACACACCTACACAGGTATTGGCCAATATAGTGGTATCTATGCACAGAGTCAACATTTTTCTCAAGGAAAAATTTTGGGTTTTCTTAAGTAGTTGCAGCAATTGGTTGAGAGTCCATACCTTGGTGCCATAGAGCATAGCTCTTGAAAACATTTTAAGTCAGGATGAACCAACTGAACTTTGGGAGTCTATAAAAAATCAGGAAAAAACTCTAGACACTTTCACTGGATGTCTCATTTAAAAACATGTATCCAGAAAATCTTATCCACAGCCTTGGTTTTAATTACCTCTTGCATACCAGGAGAACTCTCAAAGTTTTGCTTCTAACCAAGACCAATATTCTGAACCCTAAAGCTATTTTTTCTAATTACTGCCTCCTCAGCTCCACTTGGGTGTCTCACATTCATTCCAAACTCAAAGTCCTTAGTGGAATTCATACATATACAACCTGAATCTTCACAGTGTTCCCTTTTTTAGTGAATGGAATTTTTGTTCACTCAGTGCAGAGATCAGAACCTTGGGGCATGCCTAGAACATTTCTCTTTTCCTGCCTACTCCTTCCTCAACAAATAATCCTTTTTTCCATTTCCCCTGCCCAAGTGGGTTCTTGACAAAAATCCTTTATCACCCACATGATTGAATAATCCTCCCAACTAGTGACTGAGATTTAACTTGTGCCTAGGCACAACCCATTCTCCATACTAGTATCTGTAAGCGATATTTTAATATTTCAGACTATGGCATTCTCTTTCTTGGAGTTTTTCAGTGACTTCCCATTACCTTAAAAATTGGGACCCAAATTCTTAATGTGGCCTAAAAGACACCCATCCACCTGATCGAAATATTTCTTCTGACTCATCTAGTACTTTTCCATCTTGTCACATTGGCCTTATTCAGGTCCCTTTAAAACGACATGCCTTCTTGCCTGAGTCCTTAAGATCACACTCATACACAAACAACATCTAGCTAATTTCTGTTCTACTTTCCAGCCCTGGTCGACATATTTTGTACTACAAACTTTCCTTGCTACCTCCGACAGATCAACTTTATCTTCTTGTGTTTTATAGATACACAAGGATTAGCATCTCCCACATTGTAGGTGTTCAGTAGTATTTTTAGACAGCTATGTTGATTTACTTAGACTTTTATTAATAAAAGGAGTGGCTGGACTCTAAGTCTGTTTGACTTCTGTGTCAAGAAACCATTTCCATAATGGAGTGACATAATGATCACTCCAATTCTGAAAGACTGTGGAAAAGACAGCTATTAGCAGTAGTGCTTTGATATATACACTAAAGATGTATTAATGGTTCAGAAAACTTAGAACTTAAAACTTGGGGGCTTTGTGGAAGTAATCTTAATCAAACTAAGATAGAAAACAGCAAGTTTTCTATCTGCTTCTTTGCCATATGTTATCAGAAACTTTGACCTCTGAGGTTTATGAAGGCATCTACAAACATTCTTGTTCTCCATTTCAATTATCCTAATTCCATCAGAGCTTGCTATATGTGTCATAGGACGACATGTTTCAGGACCTTGAAGAGGCAGATGACAACTGGTTGTCCACTTCCCTGTCCCTATCTTATTTTCTTGGCTTGTTTTCTTAAGAGACAGCTGCAACAGGGCAACAGAACTGGCCACTCTCTTCAGGGAAACTTATCTTTGGTGTTTTTGATTTCAAACTTGACTGCCAGTCATCCCCATAGAGTTAAATCTGGTGCTGCAGAGAATTGAGACCCTTGCTACTGTGTGTGTATCTGTGTGTGTGTGTGTGTGTGTGTGTGTGTGTGTGTGTATTGCACTCATGCATGTGTCTCTTTGGTGCTTTTTTGCTTTGGATTCTGATATGGTTATTCTGTGAAGTGATAAAGCCATGCCTACGTGGGTGGGAGGAGAGTGTATTTTCACTTTAACGAGTTGGATTTTCCTGGGGTCAATGATGTGGCGAAGAGGAGGATTTGTGGAAAAGAATGAACATTGAGACGGTGGGCTTAAAAGTGCAAGAGGAAATACCGGTTGCTCTCTGGGGTCAACCTCCATCTTGTTAAAGATGGCCCCTGCCAAATAGGCCACAGGAAAAGGAGCCTGGAACTGTAGGATGAGGGAGGAAGGCCTTTCTAGAGACTACAGGATAAAATATGAGCAAATGATATTTTGTGAATTATGTTGCCTAGTTGTATGGTTTTGTTTTTATCTGGTTTGTTTCCCTTTTTATTATATCTGAGCTTTAAGTGGAATTTATTTAAATATTCCATTCCGGTCCCTTTAATTTGGAAACAGGTCACTCATGCCAACCAATATTTGTACATAAACTTCATTTACCATCAAAACAGTAATGGTAGAAAAAGATCCAGTATTTTTCAAAGAATTTTAGCAACAATGTAACTTGCAATTTTTAGAACTGCATTTAAGTATTCTACTCTTTTCTTTCTAACGCAAGTGATTAAAAATCTGTTGCCTGTGTTTGTCCAACTTCTTCGGAAATTCAAAAAGACTCCACATGATCTTATCTCATTATCAACAGTTCTATGCAGGGGAAAATATTATCCCTATTTTGTGAAAATGATATTATTACCACTTTATACTTGCATAGTAGTCTAAATAAACCTTGGAGGTACTTTTCCCGTATTCTAGAAGAGTATAAAATGTTGTAAAGCTGTCGCTACATAAAGCTTACAGGAAAAACCTCAATATCTGACTGTAACTTTGGAAAGCTTAGGTAACGAGCCTAAATTCTAGAAAACTGAGACTAGAACTGGATTTCAGGATTCTAGCTTGTCATTCATTCCTTTTGGACCACCAGCACCTTCTAGTATTGATCCAGTTTGGGGGGAATTCCTGACTTTATGAATCTTTACTCAATAAAAGCCTGATGCTTGGGTCCCAAACCTCATTTGAAACTCCAGTTAGGGTGAAGAAAACTGGCTAGTGTCCAGAAGTAGCGGTTGGAAATGCTTCAGCTGAATCATGCACTGTCCAGCCTCAGGGTGTTAATGGTGCAAGATGTCCTGTCTGTGCTTTGTGAAAGAAGGGGGGAAGAGCATCTCTGAGGCCAGGTCTATGGTGGGATGGGTATGTTGTCCCTGGCCCTGTGATTTCCAAGCCTCTTCCTTTCTTTTTTCTTTTTCTTTTTCTTTTTCTTTTTCTTTTTCTTTTCTTTCCTTTCCTTTCCTTCTCTTTTCCTTTCTTTCCTTCCCTCTTCTTCTCTTTTGTCTTCTTCCTTCCTCCCTCCTTCCCTCCTTCCTCTTTCTCTCTTTCTTTTTTTCCTCTTCTTAAGATTTTGTGTATTTATTTGAGAGAGAGAGGAGAGAGAGAGAGAAACACACACACACACACACACACACACACACACACACACAAGTAGTGGGGCGGGGGGTAGAGGGAGAGAGAGAAGCCAGAAGACTCCCTGCTTATCAGGGAATCTATCACAGGGCTCAATCCCAGGACCTGGAGATCATGACCTGAGCCAAATGCAGAGACTTAACCGACTGAGCCACCCAGGTCTCCTACATGGACTTCTCTAGAGAAGGTATGAGCTATTTAATATTCTTTAATAAGCTTAATTTCTGCTTAAACTTATTAAGATAGGTTTCTCTGTTTGCAACTAAAAGCTTTGACCAATATGCAGCTCAAGTTTCTTTTGTTGGGATGACTTAGACCACAAGCCAGATGAGCACTCTTTTGTCCTTTTTAATGTTTACTCACTTTCAGCTTTGGCATTCATTCACATTACCTGTACTTTACCCAAATCACTGTCTCTGGTTTGGCAATGTGAATGTCAAGGGAGCAAATCTTTCATTATAGAAATGCTGCTGTTGTTCAACTAACTCATTTATTCAACGAACATAGTGTCAGTATGAGGGGAGCAGAGGGGAAGATGCACATACTCTTGGAAAAGCAGGTTTGGGACAATACAGTTGAGGATCTTAAATGTCATTTATTCATTCAAAAAGTATTTATTGAGTACTTATTATGAGCTAAGCTGATTTCGAATGCCAGTGTTAGAATTTCTGGTGTTAGAAATGGCAACGTGTCTTAGATAGCTTTCAGTGTTATGATCACATCTGTGCTATAAAAAGATTCCTCTGGCTGAAGGGTAGTGGGAATAGATTGGAGAAGAGTGAACCTCAAGGAAGGGAGATCAGTTAGAAGGCTTTTTGACATTTCAAGTAAAAGAAGATGGTTGATCTGAGGTAGGATGGTGGCAGTGAAGTGGGAAGAAGTAAAAAAAAAAAAAATTGAGAGATATTTAGAAGAGTTAGAATCCATAGAAACTACTGATTAATTTGATGTGAAGGAGGAGAGAGAGAGAGGAGAGATAAGGGAAAAAACCAAGGTATCTGACGTGAGTGGTGACAATTACCAAGATAAGTAAGACAGAAAGAGTAGATTTGGGAGCAGGTTCTGTTTTACACATGTCGGATTTGACCACCTTTGCACTATATAGGTAGAAATGACAGTAGCATATACAAATCTGGAGTTCATGGGCAAGGTCAAGGCTAGAGACAAGGACTTGGGAGTCTTGAGCACAAAAAACCAGAAATAAACATTGAAGTCATGGGAAAGGATTAGATCACCAAGGGAGAGTATAGAGAAATGAGCTATTCCACAGGTCTCAAGGTATGGTTCAGGGAGACCTGTGGGTATTCAAGACCATGCTGGAGGGTCTATAAGGTAAAAATTTTGTCTATGAGTCATGCTAAGATGTAATTTGTCTTTTCCAGTACATTCTGACACAAAGATACAATGGTATTTTCCAGAAGCCACAAGATATGTATGATGTTAATGATTTGGAAGCTAATGGAATGTGTGCTTGTGTATGCCTGTGTTTTAAAATTTTCTCAATTTAAATTTATAATATGATAAATGTTGATAGTTAGAGCCCACTTAAATATAAGCTCTCTGGGGTCCTCAGAATTTTTAAAGTGTAAAGGGATCATAATAATCAAAATGTCTAAGAACCAGTAGGCTACAGAATTTAGCCTTGATTCTGTATGCAAGGGTGATCACTAAAGATTTGAGGGCAGGGGAAAACATAATCAGAGTCATGTTAATAAAAAGCTATTCTGATGGCTGTTTTGAGGAAACATTTTGATGGGGATAACATGAAGCAATGGAGGTGATTTAGTTGGTAATTACAACTCAGGTAATGAAGATGTTAGGGGCTTGAACTTCGGAAATAACTGTGAATGACAAGGACAACACAAAAGGAAAATAAATGTGATTTTATTATGACTGCATGTGGATCATGACTGAAGAATAAAATTAGTAAAAGAGAGCTGGTGTTGTAACGACGTGTCTGGAAGAAAGGTCTTGTTTCTCCTACCATTTTAAGTGCAGGAAAATTGACAGTTCCTTGACATCTGATGAAGATTCTTGAGGTAAAAACTGTCTAATAAAACTAGGATGGAAGCCATACACATAATTCTAGATTTCCTACTAGCATTTACAGGCAAAAGGGGTGAAATTAATTTTAATAATATATTTCATTTAACCCAGTATACAAAATACTATCATGTCAACATGTAATTAACTTTAAAAATTATTGAGACTTTAGGGGGTACTAAGTCTTTGAAGTCTTTTGTATATCTGACACTCACAGTACCTATGAGATCAGACTAGTCATATTTCACGTACTCAAGAGCCACAGGTGGTTAGTGGCTGCTGCCCTCAACAGAGCAGCTTTAGATTACTCTTTTGCTTGAGTCAAGGTCATCAGAACACCAGTGTTGATTTGGCTGGGATTGAAGTAACTGTGTTTTTGTTTGTTTGTTTGTTTTGTTTTGTTTTTAGTTATTTACTCAGGAAGGGATGGATTTGTACTGAGTCCTATAACTCTCTCACCTCCTTGTCACCTCACTCTGGTAGAGTATAATTAGAGGTCCTTTCTAAGGAAATGCTCCAGGTAGTAGTGGTCTGCTTACTTGGAACTGAATCTTTGACCTGCATTTTACAGAGCCTGTACTGAATGCAGCTAATAAGCCCAGCACACTGACATTAATCAGTAGGAGGGAAAACTGAGACAAAGTTTGAGTTATTTGGAAAGACCATATTAATAGTGTTAGGGATAGTAATAGTAATAGTAATAGGGACATGAAAACTCAGGGAAGGGATGCAGCCATTTTGGAAGGTGGTGAAAACATAATGTAAGTACTTAAAGACTTTAAGCTTTTAGCAGTGGCAGTGGAAGAAAGAAACTGTTTGATGTCCCACTATCATGTCCACAGAGATGCCATTATTTTTCTTCTTTATGAGACTTGAACTGTCCTTGAGGTAGATGGATTAAAGGTACATACTATAGAACCTTAATAAAGGTCCTAAAACACATGACTATTTTCATGGAATGAAATGACCAATCAAAAGGAGAAAGAGGAGAATAGGAGTGAACCCGAGTTCCTTAATAGAAAGATTTCTGGGATTACAAGATGAGAAGAGTAGAAATGAGTTTATCATAGGCTCCTTTAGGGAGAATATGAGTTTAGGGAAGGAAAAATGCAGTAAAATGAGAACAGACTAGACCTTGATAGTATATAGCAAATTATTGTAGTATGCCTCCTCACCATATGCTCATTCCATGATAAGTTCATGTTCCAAGATGAAATGAAAAATTAAGATGCATGGCATGGGAGATTCTAGAAAGGATAACAAAAAAAGAAAAATGTATGATAAAAAAAAATCCCAAACAACCATACCCAACAAGTAGTCATTTTCAAAGTTCAATTATTATACACATTTGTTTGCCTTATTAATTCAGAAAGTTAGTTTGCAAATGTGTCGAGTCATTCCAATTTAAAATTCCTATACTTGTTTTTCTTGGTTATGTAAGATTCATTCAACCAAAGTCTATTTCACTGGTGGGTTATGAACCCCTTGATTATTGCTGTTGTTTTCTTTTGATTATGAGGATCCAGGAGTCATGATGTAATGTTGCTATGGTAATGAATATGTACAAATAGATGATTAAGGGTGGGGGGGGGAGGTTAAGTCCTGAGAAACACATTTGCATATAAATTCTTTCCAGTGAGTTAAAAAAAAAAAGTCACACGTGAATTTTTTCTGTTACGTACAAAAAATATAAAAGATGTGTTATATCATATCATATATTCAACAATGCATTGTGTTGCTTATATTCAATGACAGGAGTCACTCACTATTCTCCAAAGAATATTTTCTTAATAATAGTTCACACAAGGGGTGCCTGGGTGGCTCAGTGGGGTAAGGCCTCTGACTTTAGCTCAGGTCATGATCCTAGGGTCTGGGATCAAGCCCCGCATCGGTTTCTCTGCTCAGCGGGGAGCCTGCTTCCCCTGCTCCCCTGTCTGCCTCTCTGCCTACTTGTGATCTCTGTCTGTCAAATAAATAAATAAAATCTTTTAAAAAAATAATAGTTCACACAAAAAGGTATTGGATTAAGATTGGATTAATTTCTATAGGGATGTGTATGTGTGTGAATAAAATATACTCTTCTAAATTAAAATTGGGACACATTATGATGATTAAATTCTTTTCTTGGTTGCCACGAAGGTGGTGTTAAGAACACAAGCATATCAGAAATATTTATAATTATCTAAGAGAATACTTTGCCAGCTATTGGGCTTCAATACATTTAGAATGACTAACTCCTTACTTCAAAACCTCTATAGTATTGGTGTTGGAAGGAGAACATGCACCAGAGTACAGAGGGAAATGGTGTTTGAAGATGAAGTTAAAAATACTTCTACAAATTACGTGCTTAGCTTTTGACATACTAACCTTTTTTTGTGTGTGTATGTCACAGAACTTTGTGCCAAAATGCAAAAGATCCTGATTCCTTTATTGGCTGGCCATATGTTGACTGGCAAGGCACCCAACAACTCTATTTTTTTTTTTTTTTTCAGTACTCTGCTTAAGACCTTGCCATTGATGAGGATTCACTAGACCAGCACTGCCCAATAAACACATAATACAAGCCATATGTATTTTAAAATTTTTAGTAGGCATGTTAAAAAGTAAAAAGAAATAGGTAAAATTAACTTTAGAAATCTATTTAGCCCAATACTTTAAAAATATTATCATTTTAACATAAACAATAGAGAAGCTATTAATGATATATTTTACCTTCTGTTTTTATATTAAGTCTTTGAGATCCAGCATGTATTTGATACTTAGAGCATGTCAGTTCCGATTAGACACATTTCAAGTGCTCACTACCTACACGTGGCTAGTGGTACCATAGCATGTGTCCAGTGGATTCTGTAGTGGACAGGGCACCATTAGATGCAGAGACAGTGTTGGGTTTGTTTAGAATATTAAAGTTATTCAATATTAGACTTCTTGCGTAATAACCTTGCTTTTTTTTTTTTTTTTTAAGAAGATAAGAGCTTTCTGACATGCAGGGATGTTGCTTCCTGGATTCAAGAGACAAAATAAATATTGAAAGTAAATACCTGACATTAGTATAATGCCTGATGGCTTAACAGGCTTTCACGGTCACTCCTCTTTTAAATCCCAGTCATGGTTTCGAGAAATAGGGAGGGATGAAGTTCCATTTACTCTTGAGGAAGCAGGCACAGACACTAAATCCTGCTCTTTCAGCTCCAAATCTCATGATCCAATGGTAGATCACAATCTAGGGTTCAGTTACCAAATAATGAGCCAGCCCAGTCAGCCAAAATATAATGTGTCCTAGCATTTTCTTGTCTTTTTTTTTTTTTTTAAGCATCTGTTTTGTGGGTGTCTGGAAGGGCTCAGTCTTGTCCCACATCTCCACTTTTTTTTTTTTTTTTTTTTTTTTTTGCTTGGATCCAGAATAAAATTAGAACAAAGTCTTTTTACCCTTAGGAATGTTTTGATTCATCCAAGGTGGTGATGGTGGGGGTGAGATCTTGAGGACTGTCACCAAATCCAACAAACATCCCACCCCCATTACTGTGATCTTTTGGTGGTGAAATCAATTACATACATTATTTCACCAGAAGACTTTCATAAACCTCAGAAAGAACACTCTATTTAGAGCTGAGGGGGTGAGGAAGCAAGTAATACCTCTTGCTCTCAAGCAATTAATATATATGACAATCGATTTTCAAGGCGCCCCCTAACAGTGGCAATAATACCAATGTCGGCTTTTGGGCTTTGTGTGTGGTTCAGGCTAAAATAATCCCATTCACTTTAACGTATAGGCTACATATATGAATTAAATTTGGGCTGATTTCTGATAATTGGCAACTATGCCCTTAAATTTTCAATCACAACCCGCATGGGAAGCTCGCCCGTTTGATGAGGGGGCTCCAGGAATTAAATTCAAACAAGTTTCCAACACATTATTTTAAATGACGCTTCACCTTGCCTTTATCCTTGTGTACGATTCCCCTCTTCCGGCCCATATTTTCATTGCTGAAATTGTTGCAAGAGACCTTCCATAGCGCATAGGAAGACGGGTATTTTGCCTCCAAATGTGTCAGATAACTACATGGCCTGGCGCTGGTGGTCCAGCTTTGGTCCATTGGGGCGGGGGGGTGGTCATCGGAATACATCGAGTAAGAAAGTTTATTAAGCCCAAACTATGGGTAGCCAAGGCAGTAGGGATTGGTTATTTCCAGGGCTGAACAGAGAGGGCGCCCTTCTACAGACGCGCGCACAGCCTGGAAAAGGTGGTGGGACGAGCCCCGCGGGAAACCTGAGGCTGTCTCAAGGCTCAGTCTACTTAGAAAACCTTTAGCCCACGGGACTACAAACAAATGTCAAGAGATCTGGACGAGTGGCTCTTCTGTAAGAGGCTGTAGAGCGACCACCAGGAAGGAATTGCGGCAGGGTTTAAGTTTCCCTAAAGCCTCGGTGGGGCTCTTCCTCGCGTCCTGACCCTTTCCCCAGCTTTCCGGTCCTGTGGGTTCCGCGCTACCCAATCCCCTCTCTTGTCCCCAGCTCTGGGCAGTCTCACTGCCCGGCCTTTGGGCTCCCTTTGCCCGCCTGGCCCGCAACGCAGGCCCGGGGCTGCTGGAAGAGGGCGCAGGGGGCGGAGGCGCGGCGGGGGCGGGCTCTGTCCCCCCCGCCCCCCGCCCTTTCAGCGGGCTGCTGAGGCCGGTGGCAGGAGCGTCGCGCACTGCCAGCCGCGGGGGGCAAGGGATGGGGGAGGCAGGAGAGCGGGGCGCCCGCATGGATTAGAGCCAACCGCGCTCTTCAAAAAGGTGACGGGACTGTGCTTCCATCCCGCCCGCGCCCCGGGAACTTCAAAGCGGCCCGGGCGGCTCGGACCGCCTAGCTCCGCTCTGGGACCTCGCAGCCCCGGCGCGGCCGCCGGGTGGCCATGACCCGAGCGCAGTGCGCGACGCTCCGCCAGGCTTTCCTGTTGCTCGCCACCGCCGCCGCGATCTCGACAGGTACGACGGGCGCTCCTTCTGCAGCGCAAGAGAGGGTGGGAGTAGGGGGAGGTCTGCGGGTGGGCACGCGGGTGGAGTAGAAGGTGCTGCGAGTACACTGACTTTCCACTGGGCGGAGTGGGAAGCGCCAGTTGGATCGAGAGGGCGCGGGATAGGGCGCAGCGTGGGCACCTGACGTCTGGTAGCCATAGGATTAGACAGGTGTGCTGGGGACGGAGCCACCAGGAGGAGCGAAAAAACGACAGGGACGTGGGGGTAGTAGGGGTGAGGTGGGTGACAAATTTGGGGGCAGTTTGCAGCGGAGGGAGTGTGTTTGTGGGTGTGCGTTGGGCTGGGGAGTTGAGTGGCACCAGGAGTTCACGCTGCAGGGGCTTCGGGCATGCTCTGTACTGGGCTCCGGAGAGCTGAGCAAAGATTGTGGCGCGGTGGTGGTGGAAAGGTGGTGGGGAATGGTGGTGGCGATTCGGTCTGAGTTTTAGGAGGCAAAGGATCTCTCAGAAGCCGCGGGTGCCAAGCTCTGTAGGCGGGAGAGGGAGCTTAGATCTGCGTGGTTTGCAACGCACATCGCTTTCGAGGTACGATCTTTACCAAGAGTTGCAGGAGAAAAAATTCTGGCAAGCGCCCCAGCGTTTTTAACAGGTCTGTGCCTTGATAGGCTAAATAGAGCCCTCGGCCCAAGCTGGAAACCAAACATTTCTTATAACGTTTACTAGAAACTGGGGCAAATGCATCTTCGGTAAAATCATAGTGTGCTATGAAGAAAAACCCTTTAGCTCTAAAACTGTTTTCGTTATAACATTATCTTGGGCTATGGAGAACAGCGGCAGATTCCTTGCTAACTCGTTCTTTAAACATTTCAATCAGACATTTAAGACATTTGCACACAAAAACCTGGTGTTTTTCCATAGAGCTGTACTTTGTCCGAAGCTGATTTTTATGCATTTTTGTTTTCCCAGATGACAATCTGTTTGACATTAATAGCTATACTCCAGGGTGGGTAGTTTTCCTTTTAGTGACATGTGCAGGGGAATGTTTTGAATAGTATGATTTCTGTCAAGTGCAGATTTGATGTTTCAGATGGCCTGAGAGAATCACTTCATACAATATTCAAATGAAAATTGATTATTGGAAGTGATTAATACAATATGAGGATTAAAGCATTTTAGTTATCTTTGGAAAAGCACAGGCTTTTAGGAAAGCTACTACTCAGAGACTGTCCAGAGAATGATGGGATAAAGTGAAACATTTGCATTCAGAGTTAGTAAATTCATCAGTGGGAAGAAAACTGACAATGGGAAAGTCTTTATGAGAAATGAGCAGAAACTCCACTAACTTGGAACACTCAAAGTACTCTTGATGAATTTAACAGACTTAAAAAAAAAAAAAAAAAGAAGAAGAAGAAGAATTAAATAGCCTTCTAGGTATCACAGTTTTGACGAGGTACCTGTAAAATTACCTCCACAGATTGCCTGTACAACACTTTTTATTTTAGGGAGCTAATAAATTTGCCACAGACATTTAAAAAAGATAATTATTTTTTTATCTAACATATATTTTGTTATATGTCAGAATCTTCAGAAAATTTTAGAGACCCTGGGCATAGCAGTATTGATAAATATGCAAAGCTATGTTCTTTAAAAGGCATGGAAACTTTTGACATTGAAATGTATGAAAAAGAAAAAAAATAGACCATCCATTCAAAAATTTTTTCCCTCAAAATATGAAGGCTAAGAAAAATGACCGATATGGAGATAATGTGTCAGTATAGTAAAGAAGTACTTACCAAAATTAAACTTTTATAATAAACTTTTCTATGTCAAATCTCTTGTAAGAACTTTATCTCTCTTTGTGTCCTGCAGAAACAATGTCTATTGCTGTCTACTTTCTTGAATTTTACTTTTATACCCATCTTTGATTATTTGGCAGAGGAGGTCAAAGTAGTTTTTTAAAAACTTCATCTTTTAAATTGTTTTTCTCATGTGGTTACCTGTATGGTTTTTTAATCTAGTTACTTTTATAAATTACATAGTTTGTCATAATGGTCAATTTTGAAAATGTAGAAGTCACTCCTGACACTATATCATGGCTGGGTGGCAGAAAGCACCACTTTCCAATCTGACTCTGCTGAGCACCAGGCTTATGACTTTAAATACCTGAAGACATCGATAAACCAATAAACTCTTTCTGCTTGGCTGTTATTCCCCAGCATCTCTGTCACCTAAACCATGCCATGCATTAGCAGTAGAGTAGAAACAATTGTTCCTTGATGAGACTCTCAGAGGGTAACCATTGATGGAAAAAAAAAATGAGAAAATATTTATTGGGCTGGGCTGGCTAAAAAATTAGGCTTCTCTGAGTTACACTAATTATCTAGTGTCTGGGTTCCTTGTTGTTTGGTAAGAAAGACTTCAGATGATCTCACATTTATCAGGTATACTAAACAAAAAGTCAGCACGAAATATCTTGGAGTTCTGGAGTTTGAAGCTGTGATTGGGATATTATATGGATTTACACATGGTGCATTCTCTACTAATTTTATGAAATTCCTTGGTCTCCTGGTTGGGAATGGATTATTAAGAGTCTGGAAAGCTACAATAAATAAATAAGTTAGTAAGTGAGTAAAAGTTCAGGGGCTACATAGTTGGGTTAGTCAGTTAAGTGTCTGCCTTCAGCTCAGGTTATAATTCCAGGACCCAGGATCCAGGACCCCCTCTCCCCTCCCCTGCCCAGGGCTGGGCCTGCTCCTGAGTGGAGAGCCTGCTTCGCCATCTCCCTCTACAGTTCTCCCTGCTTGTGATCTCTCTCAAATAAATAAATAAAATCTTAAACAAAATAATAAAATAAAGAGACTGGAAAGCTAGATGCAGTTGCTCTAAGAGTGAGAAGATAACTTTTCATTTAATAAACAGGATAGGGGTTTCAGATGGGGAGATGTTTCCGCTGCCCATTTTAAGGTGTGCTGGAAGTGAAAGTGAAAGCCTTGGGCTGGATGAGGGTACAAATGCAGAAGAAGTTGCCACCTTTGCCCTTCTTTAAGCAGGGTCATTTATTGGTTGGTTGACACACATGTGACACAGATGGTTCTTAAGGAAGAGACTTCTCTGGCCCAGGAGAAACTCTGTGCAGAAGTCCTTGGCAGCATATTTCTTCATTAACTGTAGTACCTCAACTTGTTATCTAGCCTCAAGTTATCAAACAGAGTTCCTCAAATAAATGTAAGTGTAAGGGAGGAATGGGGATGATTCCAAATTTTTGATTCGAGCAGTGGAGGAGTAGTACCATGATGTGGGGTCAGGTTGGCAACCTCAGGAGGAGCAGATCGGGCCCCAGGTGGGGGTGGGAATGGTGGCCCACAGCTGGAACTAAGTTTCGGCATGGAGAGCTTAAAATGCCTAGTACACACCAAAGTGGAGATACCAAGTAGGCAGTTGGTTGTTTAGGGCCTGGGGTTCCAGGCACAAGTCTAGACTAACGGTAAAAAATCAAGAGTCAAAATAATTGGTCTTTGATTCCAATTTAACTGAGTGTTCTGTACTTTTACCTGGCTGTCCTACATGAAAGAGATAATTGCGGTGAGCTAAGCTGCTCTTGTTTCGGGTATGCTGGGATCTTAGGTTAGAAAGAGAAGCACAGACCTCTTTTCTAGCTCTTTCTCTTACCACTTGTATTCTAGCTCTGCCACCGCCCCTGTATGTGTCTCTGAATGCTCACCTCTAGCACTTGCGGTCATGCGTTGCCTGGCTCTACTGTTTTCAGTGAACGGAGAGACAGCCTCTCTTAACCTTACTTGGGTTCTTGACCTGAAAAGGTGGTGAGAAAGTTAGAGCTGCCTAGACTCCCTGGTGGGTGAAAGCAGGTAGTTTTGCCCAACTATTTTCTTGAATGTGATTGTTATTTTCAAATGCATTTTTAGAGTATTTGCCTTTTGAATAAGCATTCCTAGGTTTCTCTTTTAGGAGAACTGCTTCCAGGCAGTAGCCAAGATGCAGTTCATTGTATTTTTCTTGGCAGTACTTGTATCTCTTACTGTAAATAAGAGACGGATAAGGGGAGTGGAGAATGGGCAGAGTCAGAGCAGGGGAGGGGGTACCCTCACAGGACCTGTTCATCGAAGGCAGATTGAGGTTTAAGAGCAGGTGCCTAAGAGAGTTAACTGCTCATCCTTTGGGGAATGGACAGGGATACATTGATTTCAACTATGGACTTTTTAATTCTTGCTCTGACCTAAGTCTTGGCCAGCTACCAAATGATTAGTATGGGCTTCATTTTGAGATGTGTAGAGGACGGTGGCCTTTTAAATGAACAACTCTATGCATGGATCATTAACAAGCTTAAACGGATATGTTCGCATGTATATCAAGGGTTTATTTTAATAAAATGAGAGAGCTAATTTCTAAATATAAATGGAAAACAGAACTAAACGGGGAAAAAGAGGGAAAATTCTAAGCACCAAGTGTGTCCTCTATATTGTTCCTTATCACTTATCTGTGAGGCCACCTCTGCGTTTTTCATTGTTTTGGCTGTCTCTATTTTAAATTTTCATAGCCAATTCTCCGATCTCAAGTTTTATCCTTACATTATTTACGAAACTGGGATAATAAAGGGATATATTTGTAAGTGGTACAGATTTTCCCCGTTTCCTAGGAGAAATCGGAATACCCAATACTGTCCTGTCGCAGCTGTGCTTCTTCAGTCTAAGAGGGGTCATTCAGGGTGATATCCAGAAAAGAGAGGCAAAATAAAGCAAAGTAACTGTTCTTTTGGTTACCTGGTACTTTGTCCCCTAATTGCATGGCAGAACTCTAACCTACTCCTCTTTTCAAACTTTGTAACAGTTAAACAGCCTAAGGATAAAGGGGAGGAGGCTGTGATACCTCAGAATCCTGGATCCTGACACTGACTGAAAGGCTGCAGGATGCCTGCCAAGTGAAGCAGGACGGCGGAGTGGGGACCTCTTTCTCCAATACCTCACATTAGTCCCCAGCCTTCTTGGTAGCGGACAAGTTTCAGGCAATAATGTCAGGGGCTACTGCTCAGGCAGGAAAAGGTGGAGAGTTTGTGGAGAGAGATGGCTGGTTCTCTTCTACCAAGAAGCAGGTCCTGCCCTTCCCACATTTGTTACCTCTGTAGAAGACAGGACTGTGGTCATGAACCTGGTGCCTTTCACATTCTTTGGAAGCTACATCCCTAAACACATGGGCCTCTTGGTTCCCCCGAATGGGGACAGGAAAACCACTACTCCTCACATTTAGGAATCCAGTAAAAAGTAAAAGGGAGGGAGGAGGTGAGTAGGAGTGTGAAGCAGGCAGGAGGAGACTTCATTTCCATAGAAGCCAGCGCTCCTAATTGGGAGGGGTTGCTCGTTGCTTTACCACATGGCTCTTGCATTCACTTGCTCTGATTGGCCAACGAGAATCATAAGGTTCTACTCTGTCCTCATTTTTTTGCTTTTTGTCCTCCAGAGTAATTTCCCTTTTCTGTTGTTCTCTGCTGTGTTTTAGAGTATGTGCATATACTTATGTTTCTTTGGAACTGTTTTAAATTAATCCCCTCAAGAATTCATGGGTGAATCATTCAGTATGACTCAAGAGCTTGGCTTATTATTTTTTAAAACAATTTAAATTTGCCAGTGACTTAAGGATCCCAAATTAGATCTATCTACTTTTTCATTAAACTTTTCACACCGAGAAAATGATTAGGATACTTTAGTTTTGGAAGCGAGACACGTATATTTTCTTCTAATTTGTTTTATCATCCCTATCTCATGGTAAGGTACAATGATTGAGAAAAGCACCGTATCTCTGTATGTGGATTGAGTTCTTTTTAAATATTTTGTTTAACACCATGATTGACTTGGTCAAAAACAAGATGAGAAATAAATCTAACCCATTATGGTCCAGACAATGAGCATTTTAATGCGAAATGTTTAGTTTCATAAAGGCATGCTTATCCAAGAGATGTTAACTCAAAGGGTGGTAATCCAGATTACCACAGCTTTAAGGAACCAGATTGTTTTAAAACAGAGCCAAAATATATTGAAGAGTATTAATACATCACATCTCATAATTTTATCTGATGACATTTTTCTGGACTGCTCCCCTAAAAGTGTGTTTATTTCTTTTCTCCATCCCCATTATTGCTCTTCAAGAATATAAAAATCTGCTCTGTGAATATTTGTCTGCTCTAATAATCAAAGTGAGACTTTGTTCTCACTCAAATTCTACCTATTACCTGTAGTGTATATTTCTCAGAAAAAGATAATCCATTGTAAATTTGAAACTCTAAATAAAGAATAAATATATGATTAGCAGAACGTTTCTTTCTTTCTTTTTAAAAAAAAAAGATTTATTTATTTATTTATTTATTTATTTATTTATTTGAGTGCGAGAGACACAGGGATAGAGGGAATACAAGCAGAGGGAGTGGGAGAGGGAGAAGCAGGCTTCCACTGAGCAGGAAGCCAGATGCGGGGCTGGATCCCAAGACCCTGGGATCATAACCTGAGCTGAAGGCAGACACTTAACAGACTGAGCCACCCAGGCGCCCGTAGTAGAACATTTCTTACAGGATAATAAATGTGTAATTAAATGGATCTCTCTTTATTTTTTAATTTTTTCCTTACAGCTGTTCTCTAGCTGTATATTAACTATATTAAAAAGTATTACTTTTTGCACAGAGGAGAAAATTAATTTCATTAAGACAAATGGACTTTAAAGAATGAGATTTATTGTGTCAAATCAAGATGAAGATGCTCTTTTAGAATTGCTTTTACTGAACTCTGCTTTATATATTGTCATTATCATAAAGTTTTCCTAAATTCCTTTATTATGTTTCTAATATCTATAGGGTTTATAGTGCTGTCTCTCTTATATTTCTGAATTGGGAATTTGAATTTTCTTTCTTTTTCCCTTGATCGGTGCGAATTTATCAATTTTATTAAATTCTTTCAAATAAATAACTTTGGCTTTATTGATTTTCAGGTTTTTTTTTTCCTTTAGTTGTTTTCTACTCTTAATATTTCCTTCCTCTACTTACTTTGAGTTTAATTTATTCTTCTTTATTCTAGCTTCTTAAGTTGGTACTTTAGATCAACAGCAGGCAAACTTCTTCTTAAAGGATCAGATAATACATATTTTAGGCTTGTGGGCCAAACAGTCTGTGTTACAATTACTTGATTCAGCCATTTTCATGTAAAATCAACCATAGACAATGCATAAACAAATAGGTGTTGCTTTATTTACAAATGGGACAGCCAATGGGCCATAGTTTGATGACCTTTTATTAAATCATTCATTTAAGACCTTTCTTCTTTTCTAATACAGGCATTTAAAGTTTCACATTTCCTCCTTGGCAACTGTTTCAGCTCATTCATAAATTGTGCTATGTTGTATTTTAACTTTCAGTGAGTTCAGAGTATTTTCTGGTTTTCTTTATGATTCTCTGGGACTTGTGGGTTTTTTAGATGTCCTTTGTTTAATTTCTAAATATTTTGGGAATTTTCAGGTTGTTTTTTGTTATTGAGTTCTGATTTAAATACACTGGGAGTGAAAGAACATAATCTGTATAATTTTAATTTTTCTGAATTTTATTGATCTGTTTTAGAGCCTAACCTGTATCTGACCTGGTAAATGTATTACATGTTCTTGAAAATAACGTATATTCTGCTGTTGTTGGGTGGAGTGTTCTATAGATGCTATTTGGTCAAGTTGTTTCTCAGAGTTATTCAAGGCTTCTATATCTTTATTGATTTTCTACCTGCTTGTTTTTCAATTACCAAGAGAGGATTGTTGATATCTCCTACATACATGTGAATTTGTCTGCTCCTCTTTTTAGTTTTTCTGATTTTTGCTTCATGTGTTTGAAAATTTTGTTAATATGTACATATACCTTAAAATTGTTATGTTCTCTTAATGCATATTTATCATTAGGAAATCTCCCACTTTACCCTGGTGTTATTTATTCTTATGCCATGTCTCTCTTTATCACTTGTAATCTTTGCTTTAAAGTTTACTCTGTTAATATTAATATAGCCATCCCAGCTTTTTCATGGTTAATCTTTTTGTATCTCTTTTTATATAGCTACTCCTGCTTTCTTTTACTGATTGCCTGCATATCATAGATTTCTCTTATTCTAAACTTTTATTGTATCTATGTATGTATACATGTATACACACACACACACAAATATATATATATATATATATTTAAATTGGGCTTCTAGTAGAGAGCATATGGAAAGGTCCTGCTTTTTTATTCAGGCTTACATACTTGTCTTTTAACTGGAGAATTTAGAACATGCACATTTAATGTATTTATCAATATGGTTGTGTTTAAATCTGTCACCTTATTGTTTTTATGTCTCTCCCTTTATTTCTTTCTACTTTTTGCCTTAGTTTGGTTTAATTGACAAAATGTTACTATTCTGTATTATTTCCACTATTGGTTTATAAGCTACATCTCTTTGTCTATTTTTAGTGATTGTTCCAAGTTTTATAATATCCATCATTAAATTATCATAGTTTAATCTAAGAACCTTATTCTCATATTCTTTCATTTTTTTCTTCTTGTCCCTTGTGTAATTAATCTCACATGTTTTACTTCTAAATATTTTATAGACCTTGAAAAAAATAGTTCTTATTTTGGCTTAAATACTTAGTTATTTTTATATGAATTAAAAAATGAATGTAGGATTTTGCATTAACCCACGTATTTATCATTTCTGCTCATTGTTTTCCATTATTCTGTGTAGAAGTGAATTTACATCTGGTGTCTTTTTCCTTTAACCTGAAGAACATTTCTTCTGACAATGAATTTTATTTTCTGGAAAAGATTTATTTCATTTTCCTTTTCCTCATCACTTAGTTAAACTTCTCATCAATTGACTATCTCACACCAGTTAGAATGGCTAAAATTAACTCAGGAAACAGTAGATGTTGGCAAGGATGTGGAGAAAGGAGAACCATCTTACACTGCTGGTGAGAATGAAAACTGGTACAGCCACTCTGGAAAACAGTATGGAGTTTCCTCAAAGGGTAAAAATAGAACTATCCTATGAGCCAGCAATTGCACTACAAGGTATTTATCCAAAGGATACAAACATAGTGATTTGAAATGGCAACCACACACCAATGTTCAAAGCAGCAATGTCCACAATAGCCAAATAATGGAAAGAGCCCAGATGTCTATCAAGAGATGAATGTATAAAGAAAGTGAGGTATATATTAACAATGGACTATTACTCAGCTATCAAAAATAATGAAATCATGCCATTTGTAATGATGAGGATGGAACTAGAGGGTACTATACTAAGCAAACCACATTAGTCAGAGAAAGACAAATAGCATATGATTTCACTCATATGTGGAATTTAAGAAAAAAAAAACAGATGAACATAAGGAAAGAGAAGAAAAAATAAAATAAGCTGAAAATAGAGAGGGAGGCAAACCATAAGAGACTCTTAACTATAGGAAACAAATAGGGTTGCTGGAGAGGAAGTGGTTGGGGGACTGGGACTGGGACTGAGTAATGGGCTAAGTAGTATACTTGATGTAGTGAGTCCTGGGTATTATATGCAACTGATGAATCACTAAATCCTATCCCTGAAACTAATAATAATAATGAAAAAGAAACTTTTTATTAACTGGAATTGAAAGAAATTTAGTTCATCGATTCATATATCCATCAACTAGATCATACCATTATGCTTGCTTTATCACATATATATCTGTTTATCTATTCCTCTATTCATCAAATACGTATTATTTTTATGTATTTCTAAATAAGTTACAAATATCATTACACTACCCTCTAAATACTTCATTATGCATTTATACAAGTACAATACTTGCTAACATTTTTCTCTTTTCATGAAACATTTACATATATTACATATAATAACATTCACAAAGCTTATGTGTGCAGTCATGGTGTTTGAGAATTTCATTCCCTTAATCTTTTCAAGATGTTAATAATAAACACCATCACAATAAGTTTCCTCTTGTTTCCACCCAGTCTTTCCTGAGTTTGTATTTTATCCAGCATAGATTAGTTTTAACTGTTGAGTGTATTGCTTTGTAAATGCCAATTAGGTACAGTTCATTGATAATATTGTTCACATCATCTATATTTTTACTGAGAGGGGTATTGAAAATCTCCAACTATACTTGTGGATTTAGCTTTCTCTCCCTTTAGTTCTGTTAGTTTTTATTGCATATATTTTGAAACTCTCTTATTAGGTACATACATTTACAGTTGTCATGTCTTCCTGAAGCAATGACCAATTATTATTAAATATCCCACTTCATCTCACTAATACTTTTGTCTTCATATCTACTCTTTGCAAAATTATATATAACTATGCCAACATTTTTATGTTTCATATTTGCATGTTTGTTTTTCCCATACTTTTACTTACACCCCATCTGTGTCTTTATCTTGGTTGTGCAACTTTTGTACATGGCGTATAGCTGGTTCTTGATTTTTATCCTTTAACTATATTACAATATCTGCCTTTAATTCAAGTGTTTAGATCATTAACATTTAGTATAATTATTGGTATGGATTCATGCCTACCCTGTTGCTACTTGTCTCTCTTTTTATTTTTTTCTGTCTCCTTTTTTTGCCTTTTTGGGGGGGCTAGTCACTTTTTTTGAGTATTCCATTTCATTTTCTTTATTGATTTCTTGACACTCTCTTTTAATTAATTAATTATTTGTTTGTTTTGGAAAGATTTTGTTTATTTGACAGATAGATATCACAAGTAGACAGAGAAGCAGGAGGAAGCAAGTTCCCTGCTGAGCGAAGAGCATGATGCTGGGCTCAATCCCAGGATCCTGGTATCATGATCTGAGCTGACGGCAGAGGCTTTAACCCACTGAGCCACCCAGGCGTCCCTCTTTTAATTATTTTTTTTAGTAGTTTTTCTAAGCTAACATGTATTTTTTCTTAATTTAATGTTCCTTTCGAGTCAATATTGTACTATATCATATATCACTCTTTACACTTAATGCTTTATTTTGCCAACTTCACTTCCCTTTTTATCCCATGACACCTCCTTTACACCTTCAGTGTAAAGACCTTTATAATTCTATGACTACATTTAAAAGTTTTGTAATTATATTGACATCAACCAAACATAATGAGGCATTCAAATAATCAAGGAAATACCTTGCTCATAAGAGACAGGGCACTCATGATTTAGCTATGATGCAGATATTGGAACTATCATATAGGAATTTAAAATAATTGTGATTAAAAACTGTAGTAGAAAAGGTGGGAAATACACATGAACATATGTGGCATTTTAGCATAAAGGGAATATTAGAACATGTCAAATGGAAATTCTAGATATGAAAGCATGAGATGAAGAATACTCTTGATATGCTCATCAGTAGACTCAGCACAGCCAAAGAAAGAAATCATGTACTTGAAAATAGACAAACAGAAATTACCTTGTAATTATGTAATTATGGTATTACAAGATGATTAAAATAAAATGGGAGGTGTCAGGAGATAAAAAGAAAAAGAGTGAAAAGGCCCAAAACAGAGCATCCAAGAGGTGAGAGAAAATATAAAGTGGTATAACATATGTGTAAAGGGAATTCTATATAGAAAAGGGACAGAATGGGATAGAATAGATGCTTTTTAAAAGATTTTTATTTATTTATTTGACAGAGACAGAGACACAGCAAGAGGGGGAACACATGCAGGGGGAGTGGAGAGGGAGAAGCAGGCTTCCTGTAGAGCAGGAGCCTGATGCAGGGCTCAATTCCAGGACCCTGGGATCATGACCTGAGCTGAAGGCAGAGGCTTAATGACTCAGCCACCCAGGCACCCCCAGAAGAAATATTTTAAGAGATATATTGGTTAATCATTTTCCAAATACAATGAAAGACATCAAATCACAAATCATAGAGGCTCAGAGAAGCCCAAGCAGGATAAATATTTCTTTTCCCAAACCCCACACTGTTAGACACATCATATATGAACTGATAAAATTCAGAAGTAAAAGAGTAAATCTTGAGGGCAGTCCAAATAAAATAGACCTTTTACAGAGGAATAAAGTTAAGAATTACAGCAGACTTCTTATCAGAAACTGTGCAAACAAGAAAACAGTAAGGTGACCACTTTAAAGAGCAGAAGTGGAAAGCAACCAAGTGTTCTATACTACATGAAATTATCTTTTATTTTTTATAAAGATTTTATTTATTTATTTATATACTGAGAGAGAGTGCACAAGTGGGGGAGAGGCAGAGGGAGAGGGAGAAGCAGACTCCTTGCTTTGCAGGGAGTCAGATGTGGGGCTCAATCTTAGGACCTTGAGATCATAACCTAAGGTAAAGGCAGACATTTAACTGATTGAGCCACCCAGGCACCCCTGAAGTTATCTTTTAAAATAAAGGGGTTAATGACATTTTAAATACATAAAAACTGAGAATTCATTACTTCTTGACCTGTACAGCAAAAAATATTAAAGGAATGTTTTCAGACAGAAAGTGTACAGTATCATAGACTTGAATACACACAGAGAAATATCTCTGAAAATGGCTAAAATGAAGATAAATATAAAATATATTTTCCTTAGTTTTAATCACCCTGAAATATCATCGACTTTCTTTTTTCTTTTTAAGATTTTATTTATTTAATTTGACAGACAGAGATCACAAGTAGACAGAGAGGCAAGCAGAGGGAGATGGAGAAGCAGGCTCCCTGCTGAGCAGAGAGCCCGATGTGCAGCTTGATCCCAGGACCCTGGGATCATGACCTGAGCCAAAGGCAGAGGCCCTAACCCACTGAGCCACCCAGGCACCCCTATCATTGACTTTCTTAAGCAAAAATACTAACAGTGCTCTTTGAATGTATAGCATAGATATAGATAAAATATATGACAGCCTTAGCACAAAGAATAAGAAGGAGAAATTGAGAATATACAATTGTTTAGTTTTTTATATTTTATGTGAAGGATTATAGTATTACTTGAAGTTATATTATGATTAAAGATGTATAATGTACAACCAAGAACAACCCTTGAACTATTAAGTTATAAATGCATAAATAAGAATATAATAAAGTACATGAAATGAAATAAACATTTTGAATCCAAAAACATGATAAAATAACAAAGGTGTGGGGCACCTGGGTGGCTCAGTCATTAAATGTCTGCCTTTGGTAGGGTCATGATCCCAGGGTCTTGGGATGGAGCCCCACATCGGGCTCCCTGCTCAGTAGGAAGGCTGCTTCTTCCTCTCCCACTTCCCCTGCCTGTGTTCCCTCTCTCACTGTATCTCTCTTTGTCAAATAAATAAATAAAATCTTTAAAAACAAATAGCAAACAAATACCAAACAGAGGTGAAGCAAATAGAAAGAAACCAGTAAAATGGCAGATTTTAATTCAGCCATATCAATAATTACATTAAATGTGAGTCATTTAAATATACTAATTTAAAAACTGAGATTATAGCTCTAACTATATGCTGGCTCTAAGAAACACACTTGCAATATAAGATATACACTTTAACTATAAAGGCACAAATAGACTAAAACTAAAGATAAGAGAAAAAGTTACTGATCATAAGAAACCTGGAGTGACTAGATTAATAACAGATAAAGTAGACTTCAGAAAATAGAATGTTGCCGAGGATATTCCATAATGTTACAAGGCTCACTTCACCAAGAAGATATGATAATCTTAAATGTTCAGGTACTTGATCATAGAGCTTCAACTGCATGAAACAACGATTGATAGAACTAGAAGGGCAAACACACAAGTATATATTATATTTTGAGTCTTCGACACTACTCTTTCATAACTGATAGAATAAGTGGGCCCAAAATTAGTAAGGATATATAAGATATGAGAAACACTTTAAATCAACTTGACTTAATTGACATTTATGTAACATTCCAACTACAACAGTATATACATTATTTTAAAGCACATGTAGTATGTTAAGATAAACCATAATGTGGGTCATAGAACAAACCTAATACATATACAAAAATTTAATGTACACAGTGTATTTTCTCTGAACATATTGGAAATAAAGTAGAAATCAGCAGGAACTTATCTGGAAAATCACCAGATATTTCAAAATTAAGCAACAAATGTCTAAATACACTTGGATTAAAGTAGAAGTATATATTACTTTTAATGAAAGGAAAATGAAACTACAACATAACAAAAATTGTGGAATACATTGAAATCAGTAATTAGAATGAAATTTATAAGAATAGCAAATGAAGTCAAAGCAAATAGATGGAGTTAAATAATAAAGTTAAAAAGAGAAGTCAGTGAAGTTGAAAATAGGAAAACATTAAAGAATACCAAGATGTTTTCTTAAGATCAATAAAATTGACTCACCTTTAGCTAGATTTACCAAGGAAAAGAGGAACAACCTGAAATAACAATGTCAACAGTCAAAGAGGGGATGTCATTGCACATACTATATATACAAAAATTAAAAATTAGGAAACCTTTCAAAACATCTTTATGCCCACAGTGAGAAAACTTAGGAAATGAACAAATTCCTTGAAAAGTATAAACCACCAAAGGCTCCTCAAGAAGTAATAAATAACATGGAAAATTTCTGTTAAAGAAGAATCCAATCCCAGATGGCTTTACTGATGAATTCGGTCAAAAAATTTAGAAAGAGGGGCACCTGGATGGTACAGCTAGTAGAGCAGGTGTCTCCTAATCTCAGGGTCATAAATTCAAGTCCCACATTGGCATATAGATTACTTTAAAAAAATTAGGAGGAAATAATATTTAGTCTACACAAACTCTTTCAGAATATGGAACTGGAGGAGATACTTATCATCTCATTTTATAAGATCAGCATTACCCTGAGACAAAAACTAGAAAAAGGCATCTTAGTGAAAGAAAACTACAGACTAATATTTTTCATGAAGATGCAAAAACCTTTAATAAAATAATATCAAATCAAATCTAAGAGTATAAACAGGATATTATAGGATTATACATTGTGATCAAGTGGAGTTTATTTTGGGGAATGCGAGACTGGCTCAACATTCAAAAATCTAATATTCCAACTTACCATTTCAGCAGACTAAAGAAGAAAAAAAGACATATGATAGTATCAATAGATACATAAAAACCAGATGTCAGTACTTAATATCTTTGATAAAAATTCACTAAACTAAGAATGGAAGTGAACTTCTTTAGCATGATAAAGAGATTCTTCAGAGAACTTACAGCTAACACTACACTTACCTATGAAAGTGGGTGTTTTTCACTACAGGTGAAAACAAGGCAAGTTATCTGTTCTTACCAATTGTTATCAGTGCTGCATTGAAAGTCCTAGCCAATGCATTAAGATAAATGTATATGGATTGGATAAGAATAAGAATTTTCTCTATTCACAGATTATTTGGTTTTATGTAGAGAAAATGCCAAAGAATTTCCAAAAAAGGAATTAGAACTGAAATTCTAGTTCAAATTCAAGGTTGCAAGATACACATTAATACACAAAATCGATTGTATTTTTATATATACTAGCAACAAAAAATTAGAAATTAGGGAAAAAGGGAGCCATTTACAATAACACCTAAAACCCATGAAATATGAAGGTGAAAAATCTAACAGGATGTATGGAAGGTCTGTATTGAAAGGAAGGATGTATTGAAAGCTCTAAAACACAATTGAAAAAGTTTAGACAAGACCTGAATTAATGGAACAGTATAATATATTCACAGTATCAAAGTCACAATGTTGTTAATATGGCAGTTATCCCCCAATTTAGTTTATAGAGTTAGTGTGATACCAATCAATGTTCCAGTTAAAATTCCAGCAGGGATTTTTGCAGAATTCACCAAGCTGTTTTTTCAGATTTATGTGGAAAGGTAAAGGAACTAGAAAAACCAAATCAATTTTGAAAAAAAAGATCAAAGTTGTCATATTTACAGTAACTTAAATTTGAAGTCTTATAAATCTCCAAAATTAAGATTGTGTTATTGGTAAAAGGAGATGCACGTTGACTAATGGAATAGAATAGAGAGAGCAGAAATAGACCAGTACATATATTGCCAATTTTTTTTTTTTCTAACTAAGGTACAAAGACAATGCTATAGTGAAATGGTAGTCTTTTTAGTCTTTTCAGCAAACGATGATGCAGTGATTAGACATTGATACTCAAAAAAAAAAAAGAAAGAAAGAAAAGTACCTCAAAAAATGCTTTGCCTGTGTGCAAGTATTAAAATAAATCATAGACCTAGATCATAGACCTGAAAATAAAAGCTAAAACTATAAAAAAAAACTTCTTAAAGAAAACATAGAAGAAAATCTTTTGGTCTTGGGTTGAGCAATATTTCTTAAATGTGACCACCAAAAACACAATCCATAAAGGAAAATATTGATAAATTGGGTTTCATCAAAATTGAACACTTAACATTTTTTTCAAAGATGCTGTTAAGAGAATTGAAAAGACAAGCCACAGCCTGGAAGATAGTGTTTGCATGACACATATTTAATAAAACACTTGCATCAGCCTATGTAAAGAATTCTCAAAACTCAATAACAAGAAAACAATCCAATAAGAAGTGGGCAAAAGAGTTGAATAGGTATAAAGAACATATATGAATGGAAATAAACACACCAAAACTGCCCAGTGTCATTAGTCATTGAGGAAATCCTTCTTAAACCACAGGCAACTTTCCACTGCATATCTATTTGCATGACTAAAACAAACAACAACCAAAAAAGCTCAAGGAAACAAAGATGACAATACCAGTGTTGGTAGGAATCCTAAGTAATCAGAATTCTCATCCATTACCAGTGAATATTCAGTAGGATAGCCAGTTTAGACAAAACACTTTGGCAATTTTATATAGAGTTAAACATACATTTAATATAAAATATAATAATTTCACTCTAGACAGTTAGCAAAGAGAAATAAAACTGATGTCCAGCAAAGATCTGTATGTTAATGTTTATTGCAAGCTTATTCCTAATCGGCAAAAACTGGGGGAAAAAACCCACATGGCTTTTAACTTGTGAATGGATAAACAAACTGTTTTATGTCCATTTAATGAACACTGATGTATGCAACAACATGAATGAAGGCCCTAAGAAGTGAATGAAAGAAACCAGAATCAAAAGGCTGCATTCATTTTGACATTCTGAAGAAGGCAAACATCAGGAACACAAAGTGTCACTGCTTGCCAGGGACGGGAGTGGCAGGAGGAGTTGTCTAAGAGAGCCTGAGAATATCTGGGAAGAGGGGTAATTGAACTCAGTTGTCAAAACCCATAAAACTCTATACTCATAAGAATGAATGTTACTATATATAAATTCAATCTTAATAAGCCTGATCCTCCTCCCCAGATTGGAGAGTATATATGAGAACTAACGAATCTTGTATAAATCAAGAAGTTAGCCAATAATGTTTCAAATTGGTTAATTAAGAACAGCAGTGTATTTTTAGAGTTAATGTCCTATGATAATGTCCTAGAGAAAAACAACAAAAATCGTTAAAAGTGCCTTTGTGAAGTGAGACTGGGGAGGAGTGAAAAGAAGTGGGATAGATTCTTTCTTTTAATTCTTCCTATACGAATTTTTTTTTTTTTAACCATATGCACTGATAGGGTTGGTTGTAAAAACAAAAACTATTTTAAACTATTTTAAAATTACAAATAATTGACTTGTCTTCCCTATACAAATAAGGGATTTCTGTTAAAATGTTTTTTTGTGTGTATAATCTTCAGTCTGATGGCATAAAGTAGAAAGAAATGAAATGAAATTAGGATAAATTAGACTGTGTTTAATTCATTAACCTGGAGTAGTAGTGATTTCCTCTCTGGGCAAAGGAAACTGCAACTAAGGTACATCATCCATATGTAGATAAAGCCCATTGTAAATGCAGCATTCCTCACCTGCTCTTTTAGGTGAAAGCATTTGGTTCGACTTGAAAGGTCATTTATCACCTACGAGGGAGCACTTACTGGCTGCTTGGGCTCTTTTTGTTGGTTTCCTAGAGCCTTAAACTTGCTTATGGAGAATTTTGCTTGCACCAGCAGTCTATACACGGGCTTATTAATGCATTAACAAACCTCATTTTGCTGAGCTAAATTAGAGGTAACCCTCGTTCAGTACAGTCTCATGCACACAGTGGGCAGTCAGCATTTCTTGATTGTTCTCTACACAGTTAGGGAAAGTCACCATGGGTGTTTTGACCCTCTTCCAAGACAGATTTAAAGATGAGAGGTTAAGATTAGGGAAGGATCATCAGGCTAGCGAGTTCATTGGTTTCCATTTCAGGATCAGGTAAATTTCCAGGGTTGAATAAGAGTCATTGTATAATACTCATGCACCTGAATTTTCAGGGACAATGATGCTTTCAAATATGCTAGCCTATTTTCAGATCACAAATTCCAATTTTTGGTCTGGAAAATAGAGTTGCTGTAAGCTGTGGGGTAACATGGCAGCGGGAATGTGGGTGTTCACCAGACTCCAGCATCAGTGTTCTTTTAAAGACCTATACAGAATTGCTGTCTGAAAATATCACTGTGATTCCCAAAACAAATCTCTGTGATTAAGACATGATTTTAACAAAATATGATGACTTGGGGCCCCTGGGTGGCTCAGTGGGTTAAAGCCACTGCCTTCTGCTCACATCATGATCCCAGGGTCCTGGGATCAAGCCCTGCATTAGGCTCTCTGCTCAGCAGGGAGCCTGCTTCCTCCTCTCTTTTTCTCTCTCACTCTCTCTGCCTGCCTCTCTGCCTACTTGTGATCTCTAGCAAATAAATAAATAAAATCTTTAAATTGTAAAAAAATATGATGACTTTAGTATCATAGTATTAATATGTGTTCTTTGTAGGAGATTAGAGAAAAGCATTGAAAATTATAAAAATCATCTTTAGTTTTTAGTTCAGAGGAAACTACTATTAATATTTCGTTGTATTTCCTTCTAATCTTACTTTCTGTGCACATATATATGTGAATTGAAATCATATCCTATATAATTCTACTTTTCATTTAATAGCCACAGTGAGCCATTTCCATTCCCTTTAATTATTATTAAAAACAGGACATTATGCCATCATATGTTTTGTCAAAATTTACTCACCCGTTTTGATTTAGGGATATTTTGATTATTTCCAATTTTTATTTTTGTGAATAATAACTGCAATGGAAATTTAAAATAAATTTTATTTTCCTTTTATTTTATAAAGAGGAAGTGGAAATACAACCACAAATAATATATTTTTAGGACTCCTAAGACAAGCATTTCAGATTGTATTCCCAAAAGTTTGTACCAAATAATGTTCTACCAACTATGAATAAAGATGAAATTTCACTGATAACCCCTTGCCAATTCTGGGTGTTGTAATTTATGAAATCATTTCTTATTTGGCAAATGGAAATAATGTATTACCATTTACTCTGTTCATTTTTCCACGGACAACATAGTAACCAATATGAGAATTAACATTCTAGATACTTCCACTCTTTGATCATGCCCAGATGCTAAAGGCTTGTTTGTTTTTTTTTTTTTAAAGAAAAGTTTTCTATTTGTTTTGGAGCTGCCAATGTTATCACCTTGAAGTGGCAATGTTGCTACCAAAGGGAAGGTTAAAACCAGGAACGTCTGTCAGAACACTGAGAGTTGGTTTTAGGGAGTGTGGTTTGGGCCTTGAATGTTGAGCTGTCCATATAGCTTATAATTTGTAATAGCAGGAGCTTAATTTTTCGTTTTTGTTTTTAAACATTTGCTGTGCATGAAATGTTTTATCTAAAATATCTCTTAATCACATAAAACCCTGTGAGATAGGGATTATTATCCATGTTTCAGTAGTGTGTAGTCCTGTTTGGAGAGGTGTTACAACTCTGCAGGCCCTGAGGCTGGACCAGTGGGGACTCTAGATTTCAGCTACAGGCGGAGAGTCCTTGGATACACAGGATCCTTTTCCAACACCTTGCTGAAGTCTTAAACAATAAACTCAAATGAACAGAACTACAAAGATACAGGTTTTTTTTTTGTTGTTTCTTTCCTGTAGTTTTATGTTGTTGTATTGTTTTATACTTGTTTAACATAAGAGAAGCAGCAAAATTGAGGCAAAACAATGTGCCTTAGACTTCTCTTTTGTTCTGGCTACTATGAGTTCTTTGAGACTTCTCTGAGGTCCTCTAATTTCTTTTTCTATTGCTTCACTTTTATGTCTTGAAATATATTAGTATAGCTGCAATGAAAACAGTTATTTTATTTAATAATGCTTTGATAAACAAAAGAAAATGTAATTCCAGAGAAAGCTGTATGACTGACCTTCTAAACCAGCTATGATAATCCCAAGAAGTCTGAAATTTAGGTATATATTTTTTAATTACAGATTTAAAAATTTCTTTTCCCATTGCTCAGCTCTTCCTCCCAAGTACCTTCTATGGATAGAGGGGCAGGCGATGCTGCCTGTCTACCTGTCTTACTTATGCTTGTATAATACAAGTTTTCTTACTATCTATGCCAATCCTTTGAGTTTTAGGGTCAGTGTCAGAAAGAGGACCAATTAAGATCAGCCTTTAAAAAAAAAAAAAAAGCTTTCCTTCTAAATTACTTGCCCTCCTTTTCCCCTTTCAACTCTTCACTTACCAATCTATTTTTAGTTAGATCATCTTACTTTGGATAGTTTCCTTTTATTTCTAGATTGAGAATTATCTATTCCTTACCATATCTGATCATATAAATGAATAACTGTAGATCATGATAAAAATTTCTGACAAGTGAACCCCTGAGAACTCAAGGACTTTAACTTTTTAATTTTCTTTTCTACTTTCGTTCTAAACTTCAGATAGTTTTGTCTCTTTTTCACTCTGCATGTTCTTTTAGCCCTATAGTTCGACTATTACCTATTGATTACTTGTTTCTTTACTGATTACCTAATTGCCTCCCTTAATCAAGTCAGAGCTTCCTTAGCTTTAAAAACTTCTGTTTTTACCATTAACTTTTTGTGTTTTATTTCATCTCTCCAAAATAGATTGACCATGTCATGTGCTCCTGTTTTCCTTACATCACTAAGTTCTTTGTGGTTCTCTCCCATTTGTTTTCTGTCTTTTCTACCTCATGGAGATTGGAAACACAAAGCTAGATTTCTATAAATTAATGGACCCCCAACGTAGGAACTCAAGATTATTGACTTCAGTCCTTATCAGAATGAAACAGTATTTTCCTGAACTATTTTCTTTGTGATCTCTGATTCCAGGACAACTTCTTTGTTCCCTGGGTATCAAACGCTCATATCGCTCTTTCTGATACTACATGGCAGCCCTTGATGTATTCATTTCTTTGGATCATACAACTTTAGAACAATTGGTGATCATCAAATTAATTGGACAGATCAGTTGAGGACATAAAAGTCCCAAAGGCCACATTAATAGAATCAGGATTAGAACTTCAGGTCTTCTAACTTGGACTGCAAATGCACTAGACGGGATTAGAACTACTGCACTGTTCTTCTCTTTACCCAGGTTCATTTCTCCATGCAAAATGATAGGAATTTTTGCATATCAGTACAAGGTGTTGCTGAAAATTGTATTTTATGAGATTTGGGTCGCGGCTGACGCGACAAATCGACCAGGAACGTGAGGTTAAGAGGATGAAGAAAAGAAGTTAAGAGGCAAAGAGATGGGGGCAAGAGGAGCACTGAGGAGGGTCCAACAGTGCTAAGTTTATTCAAAGCATTAAGGCCATATATATAGTGATAGGAGAAACAATACACCTCTGTCCAGTTAAACAACCACAAGTTCCCATAATAAGTTTCACATTTAGCTATAAGCAGACCTCCTGACACCAAATGGCTGATGCTAGTACAATTGTTCTGTATTGATACAGCAAACCTGAAAGTAATTTATGAGCAGTATTAGGGCAGCAAGGACCAGCAACGAACTTTTGACCCCAACCGAATTGTTCTCATTTGTTTAGCAAGCGTGTGGGAAGTCACGTAGGTGAGCGCACAACACATAGCACAGACCCTTTCTCAGTGCTACTCAACTTTTCCTGTCCTAAACCTTTTGTTAGGTTATTTGGACTTTAAAGGAGGCACAAGTCAGGGCCTGGTTTGGTCCTTGTCTCAAGCCTTATTGTGGCCTCCCACAGATTTGGTTGTAATTAGTCACAATTTCTCATGAGAACCATACTAAAAATGGTATACTCCTGATCAAGAGTTACAATGAAGTAAATCATAGATTTGACAAGCAATATATTGAACACAGGTCTGTAATGATTCAAAAATTATATGTCATCCTCCAAGTCTTGTAAAATAGACCCTAATGTGTAGGCTGATTAAATATAGTGCTAAGCTCTGTGCCCCACTACTGACGGAGGCATTGCCTAGAGTGAACTCGCTGAATTGAGGCCAAAAGATCCGGTAGCCCCTTCACTAAACAAGACCCTTATTAGCTAGACCACGGATCTGGGATCTGGACAGATCTTAGGTTTCTTGGTAGCTTGGGATGGGAGGCTGTTATTCATCTTTTTCAGTTTTCCAGAATATCCATACTGAATAAAAATAGCACTATAGAATATTGCCTTTTCCATTCTAGAGAACATTCCTATATGGGTTGTGGCCGTTGACTGTGAACAAAACAAAGTACAGGAATAGGTTGGGCACTCCAGATTAACAATTTGTTTTGGAAAAAGACAAAAGAAATGTAACATTATATGAAGTAATTATATTTTTCAACATTTGAAAATTTAAAAGGTATCTATGATCTTGGCAAAGTCAGCCTCTAGTTCCTTTATGTTCTTCCTTACTTGGTTGGTATTATTATAACCTTTCTTTTTTGAAATGATGATGATAGAAATTGCTTCCCCTGGTCCCCAGTGCTCTCCCTTGGGGAAGACAAAAATTTAATGCAACCCTGGTTGCGTCCTGAAACTATTTTTGAAATTTAACTGGTTGGTGAAATCCCCAAATCTGGTTACCACTATTAAATATGGTTTTGTGTGAATATCAACAACTATATGGCCAGGACCTAGGTCTAGAATGCATTCATGCCAGTGCTTGGCTGAAAGCCTGAGGATCCCTGGTAACCCCAGCAGGGATTGGCAAACAGGTCAGATGAAAAGGAAGCAGAAGCTCTGTGGCCCTCTTTTGGGGAGGACTCTGAGCCTTATCCTGCAACTCTAGGGAAGGCTGGGCTTTTCCAAACAGCAGCTGAGTCCAGTGGCCCTATGAGGCTGTTCCTGGAATACTGATGCCTTTTGGACTGTGGATGGAATTTCACGTGGGGGTGTGTTTAACAAGAACACATTGGCAAAGTGGGAACAGGTTAAATCCTCTACATTTCAGTGCCACCACAGGAGACATTTCCCGCCATATATTGGTTGAAGGCTGCCTCAGTTTATCCAGGCTGGTGGGGGCTGGAGGATCTTTGATGACTGCTGAGAGGGTGGGATGGGACTACGGAGGAGGAGAATGGGTTGGGGATAGTGAAGAGCAACTGTGTTCCTCAGGACTCACCTCAAAGAAAATTCCCTGCGTGCTCCTGCCCCCTTTCCCCCAGGTTGGATTAAGCAGTTCTCAACCTTTGTTCCCTAACACATTGTGCACACAACACTGACTGTCTTATCATGCTATCATAATGTGCTTTAACTCTATAATTCCTTTAAGGAATGGTCTTTTTTTCTTTTCTTTCCTTAGCTCTTACCATATATTTGACATACAGTAAAAATATTTGTGAAGATGAATTTTATATGTCAACTTGGTTAGGCGATAGTACCTGCATATTTGGTCAAATATTTGGATGTTGTTGTGAAGGTATTTTTTAGATGAGTTTAATATTTAAAGCAGTAGACTTTCAGTGAAGCAGATTACCCTCCATAGTTGCGTGGGCCTCATCAAATCAGTTGAAAGCTTTAAGAGAAAACAAACTGAGGTTCCCAGAAGAAGAGAGAATTCTGCCTCCAGTCTTCAGACTTGAACTGCGATATCAACTCTACCCTGGAAATTTTTGAATTGTCAGACTCCTCGGTCCAGTAAGCCAGTTCCTTAAAATAAATTCTCAGTGTTTCTCTCTCTCTCTTCCCGTGTGTGTGTGTGTGTGTGTGTGTGTGTGTGTGTGTGTATGTGCAGGAATATATACATATATATCCTACTGGTTCTATTTTCTCTGGAGAACCATGGCTAATACAATATTCTTTAAATAATAATTTAAGGAAATTTTTAACATCCAGAAACTTACCATAGAGTAATTCATGTATCACCTGCCAACGAGATTTATTATTAGAATTATTTATTATTTAACACCACCATCAAATCCACATAAGTTTAGGGATTAAGTGTATTAAAAAGTCATAAACTGGATGGGGGATTTCCTAAGCTTGAAAGCAAAGGAAGAAGGTACCAAGGAAAAGATTGATTGATTGATACTATTTCCATCTGTCACATTAGTTTTTTTGATAGCTAGAGTAAAGCTCCATAGAAAGATATTTAGAGAGGATGTTAACATTAGTCATTTTGGTGATATGGGATTAGGAGTAATTAATTTTATTTTGCTTTTTTATATTACATGTATTACTTGACTTCTTTTGACAAGGGCCAAGTTTTTTTTTTTTTTTTTTTCCAAAAACAATGAAGATGGTACATTAGGAAGAAGCAAATAAATGTGAAACTGGGAAAAATTTTATGTAACTGTATGGCAAAGGATTTCTGTTCTTTATAATGAGCTCTTTGAGAAGAAATTTAATACTTATCAAAGAGCTAAATGGCATGGACAAAAAATTCACCCAAGAGGAAATCCAGAGGAAATATTTGAAAAAGAAAAATTCAACCCCAGTTGTAGGGAAGTGCAAATTAAAATAGGTGCAACACCCATCCATCATTTTATTAAGATTTTAGTGAGAATATCTAATGCTGATAAATGGATTCTTTCATATAGGGCCAATGGAAATCTTAATTGGTACAACTTTTCTGGAAAACTATTTGACAGTGTCTATCGAGAAAGTCTGGTGTTGTGATTCCACTTCTGGGACTCTAGCCTAGGAAACTAAATTTGGTTAAAGATTAATCCACAGAAATATTCAACACAGTGTTATTTAATTGCAAAAATTGGAAACTTTTAAAAAGCTTGCCATACCTAAATGTTCTATAGCAAATATACTTCAAGATGAGCTTAAAAAAAAAAAAAAAGATTTATACTGAGTGAATCAGGAACCATAAACTCTATAAAAGATTCTCATTGTACTTATGACTGATAATTTACCCATTTATTTAGTCATTTATCCAATAAACATTTTTCAAATTCTACTTAAAAAAATGGAAGCAAGAGAAATGCCTAAAAACAAGTAAATGCTGGATGTCATTCATTTACACTAATAGAGGGTCTATAAATGCCATTAAGTGACTATAAACAGGTGATTATAAAAGCTCATGATATAATACTGACAACATAAAAGGAAGAACATAAAGTTGTGTTTATAGGTAGAAACCTATATAGAAAAAAAGACTGGAAGATAATACACCACAGTAAGAATAGTTACAGGGTTGTGAGTCTTTTCATGTGTTTGATCATTTTCCATTCTTCCATATAGTGTTTTAAAAGATTTTATTTATTTATTTGACAAAGAGTGTGAGCAAGAGAGGGAACACAAGCAGGGGGAGTGGGAGAGGGAGAAGCAGACTCCCCGCTGGGCAGGGATCCTGATGTGTGGCTCATTCCCAGGACCCTGGGATCATGACCTGAGCCAAAGGCAGATGCTTAAAGACTGAGCCACCTCGGTGCCCCCATATAGTTTTTTTTTTTTTAATATGTTTTAATTTAATACACGTTTCTTGGTTTTTTAATTATCTGCCATACCCTATTGTAGGTATTTGGGATGTGATGATAGATGAGGCAGAAAGCGTCCCTGCCTTCATGTACTTTTCATTCTAGTGGAACTGATACAATAAATTAGCTAACTGCAGATAGCAGTATATAGTGGAAAGGATGGGGAGAAGATCACTTATGGTGAGGAGTCTGAAGATTTCCCTGCAGTGGTGACATTTGAGCTAAGGCCCAAAAATTAGAAGGAGAGGAAGCACACTCCAGACAAAGGGAGCAGCCAGGGGGGTCGGGGTGGGGGGAGAAAAGAAAAAACCGTTAGGTGGGAAAAAACTTGTTATCTAGAGCTCTGAAAAGGAGACCAGTCAGTATGTCTGGAGGGCTGTGTGATAAGAAATGAGGTTTGAGAAGTGTGAAGGAGTTTGAGGAGTTCATTATAGATCCTGGATATCAACCTTTTGTCCGTACTGTCATTTGCAAATATCTTCTCCCATTCCATGGGTTGCCTCTTTGTTGTTTTGACTGTTTCCTTTGCTGTGCAGAAGCTTTTGATTTTGATGAAGTCCCAAAAGTTTATTTTCACTTTTGTTTCCTTTGCCTTTGGAGACATATCTTGAAAGAAGTTGCTGTGGCTGATATCGAAGAGATTACTGCCTATGTTCTCCTCTATGATTCTGATGGATTCCTGTCTTACATTGAGGTCTTTTATCCATTTTGAGTTTATCTTTGTGTACGGTATAAGAGAATGGTCTTCTACATATAGCTGTCCAGTTTTCCCAGCACCATTTATTGAAGAGACTGTCTTTTTTCCACTGTATATTTTTTCTTGTTTTGTCAAAGATTATTTGACCATAGAGTTGAGGGTCCATATCTGGACTCTCAACTCTGTTCCACTGGCTTATGTGTCTGTTTTTATGACAGTACCATGCTTTCTTGGTGATCACAGCTTTGTAATAAAGCTTTAAATCAGGTAACGTGATGCCCCCAGTTTTATTTTTGTTTTTCAAAATTTCGTTAGCGATTCGGGGTCTCTTCTGATTCCATACAATTTTTGGATTATTTGCTCTAGCTCTTTGAAGAATACTGGTGGAATTTTGAATGGAATGGCATTAAAAGTATAGATTGCTCTAGGCAGTATAGACATTTTAACAATGTTTATTCTTCCAATCCAAGAACATGGAATGGTCTTCCATCTTTTTGTGTCTTCTTCAATTTCTTTCATGAGTGTTCTGTAGTTCCTCAAGTACAGATCCTTTACCTCTTTGGTTAGGTTTATTCCCAGGTATCTTATGGTTCTTAGTGCTATAGTAAATGGAATTGATTCTCTAATTTCCCTTTCTGTATTTTCATTGTTAGTGTATAAGAAAGCCACTGATTTCTGCACATTGACTTTGTATCCTGCCCTGTTGCTGAACTGCTGTATGAGTTCTAGTAGTTTGGGGGTGGAGTCATCAAAATCAAAAGCTTCTGCACAGCAAAGGAAAGAGTCAAAAAAACAAAGAGGCAACCCACGGAATGGGAGAAGATATTTGCAAATGACAGTACAGACAAAAGGTTGATATCCAGGATCTATAATGAACTCCTCAAACTCAACACACACAAAACAGGCAATCATATAAAAAAAAAAATGGGCAGAAGATATGAACAGACACTTCTCCAATCAAGACATACAAATGGCTATCAGACACATGAAAAAATGTTCATCATCACTAGCCCTCAGGGAGATTCAAATTAAAACCACATTGAGATATCACCTTACACCAGTTAGAATGGCCAAAATTAACAAGACAGGAAACAACATGTGTTGAAGGGGATGTGGAGAAAGGGGAACCCTCTTCCACTGTTGGTGGGAATGCAAGTTGGTGCAGCCTCTTTGGAGAACAGTGTGGAGATTCCTCAAGAAATTAAAAATAGAACTTCCCTATGACCCTGCAATTGCACTCCTGGGTATTTACGCCAAAGATACAGATGTAGTGAAAAGAAGGGCCATCTGTACCCCAATGTTTATATTGGACTGTGGCAATGGCCACAGTCACCAAACTATGGAAAGAACCAAGATGCCCTTCAACGGACGAATGGATAAGGAAGATGTGGTCCATATACACTATGGAGTATTATGCCTTCATCAGAAAGGATGAATACCCAACTTTTGTAGCAACATGGATGGGACTGGAAGAGATTATGCTGAGTGAAATAAGTCAAGCAGAGAGAGTCAATTATCATATGGTTTCACTTATTTGTGGAGCATAACAAATAACACGGAGGACATGGGGAGATAGAGAGGAGAAGGGAGTTGGGGGAAACTGGAAGGGGAGGTGAACCATGAGAGATTATGGACTCTGAAAAACAATCTGAGGGTTTTGAAGGGGCGGGGGGTGGGAGGTCGGTGTACCAGGTGGTGGGTATTATAGAGGGCACGGATTGCATGGAGCACTGAGTGTGGTGAAAAAATAATGAATACTGTTATGCCTAAAATAAATAAATTAATTTTAAAAAAAGGTTAATTAAAAAAAAAAGAAGTGGGAAGGACCCAAGTTGGAGTGACTAGCTTATGAGGTCACAAATAATGGCCATGGATTTGTTTTATTCCAGATGTACTTAGATTCCATTGAATATAGCTCTCTTCTTAACTAGAAGACAAATAAAAAAAAATCCCAAGACTGAGAGAACAGTTTGATGAGAAGCCATTTAGGCTGGCAGCCCAAGAATAGAACTTCTTAAATTAAAGGAGAATGACATGGAAGGTGACAGAGGAAATGTGTCTCGTGATTAGGAACACCTTCTTCTTCGACATGATGTTTTGATATGAGAGATCCCAAGTGAGGTCCTTTTCTTCTGTCCATGGCTACCAAGTCTAAAGCTGGCCAGGGAGCTGCAGGAAGTGTGCCCTCCCTAAGGAAACAAACATATACTTTAAGAGATGTCACGCTAGTCTCCAAAGCAGTCATCATGAAACTGCCACCCCTACCAGCCTGTTGCCAACGACTGCCTTGACTTCCAGAGGCAGAAAGGACAAGGCTGTCCTCTCCCCAGCTCAGAATTCTTCTGCATTTTCATGCTGTCACAGGGATATTTTAAGAGAATCCGCACAAATAATACCATCATCCCCCCTTTTTAGATTAGTTTAGATTAGTTTTTTAGATTAGATTAATTTAGATTAGATAACCTTTATGTGTCATCTTAGTTTTGTATCCTACTGCATGAGCTTAGGGGCTAATGTTATTAGTGGTAATTTTGGAAAAGCCCTTCTTTGACAAATGAACTTTTCAGTTACTATGTGGAGAAGTGAAAATGTTAAACTGATCATTTTTCTCTGTTAAGTTTTTGAATTGCACAAATAGTTTTTTTGAGATTATGCCATAGGACATGTCCTTTCTGTATCTGGTCCCCATTTTGAGGCTATAAGTAAAGAAATAACTTAATCCTGGCCAGCTTTAAACTTTACTCTTTTTGTCAGCCATTTAAACATTATTGGGAAATGTTTTCACTTCTATTTAGTAGAGTCAGATTTTTCTATGTTGTGGTACTCTTGAATAGCTTTTGGTCTCATGTGCCATTTCTGTGTTGGTGTATATATCTATGATTGAAGCATTAGGCAAGACTTTCTTTAAGTGTCTGGCCCAATTCAGAGAGGTGATGAACTTCCCCTCTCTCCCTAAAAATATTGTTCCAATATTGGAAAAAGCTTTAGATTCTCATATGATACAGGATATGGTTAATAATCTTCAATGTTAACTGGAGAAATTTTGTTGGATTATAAACTAGTAGGAGCCATCCATCCACTAAAATATCATTTTGGGAATTTGGGGGTATAAACCTATCCTTTGGGTGCTCTCTCTTTTTATTTATCATACCTAAGATAACCCCTGTAGTTAGTTGTACTGAGTATTGGGACATGGGCTCAGAGGAGGAAAAGACTATAAAACTGGGGTCTTTAAAAATCTTTTTATCTGCTTCCTGACCTTATATTTCAGGTGAGGCATCTATAATGCAGAGACATTGTAGTGGTGGGTGGTTTGCGGTGGAGATGGGCTGACACGTCTGGTTTCATCTAGTGTTGCCTGTGGCATGAGGGCATTCAAAATGGCTAGTCCTATTATTCAAAATGTGCTGGACTCTTTGTAATTTGAGCCCTGCAGCTGGAAGTGAAAACAATTCTCTTGGATGGAATCCCTCCCGTGAGAGTGGTTCCTTTCTGAATGTCCTTGGATCAGCCTGGTAAATAGAATTTCTAAAAGTTGTATCTCTTTTGAAAACTCCTTTGGCCAAAAAGTTTACCTTTATTTTGTCCCTATTTTAGTAATTCTGCTTTCTTTTTCTATCATATTTTTCCCTAACATGAAGGAAGAGAAATGATTTGAAATGACCCCATGACAAGAAAATCAAATGTTGAAAAGGAATAGAAGGGAAGCTAGGTCTTTGCCTGATTTCTTTTGACCTCTCTCTGGCTTTCCTTTACACACACTAGTGCTAGTTGTCCTGGTGTTCTTTTTATATTCAGCACATGGATGAGCTTGAATTGTTCCTTTGTTAACTCAGAAGTCTGCAAATGATGAAAAGATTATATATTCAGCAGGTCAAATTGGAGACAGTTTTCTGAATTAAAAAAAAAAAAAAACTGTTCAATAGCCTGCTCTAAAATTAGGGAAATTGAATCAACTGATGTCTGGAGAAGAGGAAAAGTAGTGTGTCAGAAATTTGTGTAAGACACTGGTCAATCGATATTTTAGCATATAAAATGTAGGCGACTGATTTATTGCAAGTAGTATCTAATTCAAAACAACTAATATTTCCCAAGCAAATGGTTGGCTTTTTAACTCTTGTTAGCACATAAATACAAATTAATAAACTTGGTTATTTTTCTGCTGTCTGATGGATTTTACATTTCTGGACACCAGGGTTTGCTTGCCATCACATGAAAATATGGATGAAAATTTATTTTCTGGTTGATTAAGAATGTGCACATCCTTTGGTTTCATGTGGGTAACAGATGTCTTATGAGTAACAGATGTCTTGGCTTTTACACACTAATTGGCAAAAAGGGGGAAAAGGGGCTAATTAAAAGGGTGGGAGGAGATACAAGAAAAGTGCAATCTTTCTTGTGGGGAAACTCTAATAGACCTCCTTATTCTGGGTAATTACCTCCTTCTTCAACTTCATTTGCTATCCCTTTCCATATGACTCAAGTACATTATAACGGGAAAGTACAAAATAAAGAAACATAAGGCTGGACTACTGTCTGCTAACAGCCAGATTTATCCTGTCATGGAATATTCTAGTATAATTGACTCAATTAACATCAGTCTTTTAAAAAACAAAATATGAAAGCATAAGTCTAATCACTAAGGGCAACTTATGTTTTAATTGGCAGCACAAGGGTTCTATGTTGAGGGTGGTTGATATAAATATAATTTAATTATATACCAAATGTGACCATATAGTGGTTTGATGGGAAGTGAAAAATGCAAGACTGAATATGTTGCATGTTAGATATACATCTTAGGTTCCTTTTAGTTTGCTGTTTGTTCTCCAGCAGGGCTATAGTACTGACAGTTGACCTGGAATAAATGGGAACATTTAGCAGATGTTTGAAGCTATTATCAACACATTCTCAGTTTTGTCACTGTTTTCCATTGTGTACCATGCAAAGCAAGGTGGCATTTACTGTGCCTTAACTATGTCACCTCGGTCTGAATTAATCTTCTGATTTGTATCTTTTACTTAAAACTGAAGGAAATCTTTATAGCTTATTAAACATTCAGTGAGTATCCACATTATTCCTTGGTAAGAGCTATTAATTATGTAGTCATTTTTATAAGGAGCTAGTAATATTTCCAAGAAAAGGTATCAGGTTAGACACTTAGAGGTTCACACTTAATACACAACTTAGACAACCTGAAAGGTAAGGTTATTTACGTAGATGCACACACATGGTAATTTACTTTTATTTAACTACCTGTCTTCTCAGAAAATAAGTAGGTTTTTAAAAATATCAACTGTGTTTTGAAAGATAATTAGGATAATACAGATCAAAATCTCAATTGTCAATTGTCAATTATTAACTTATTTCTGCTGTATTAGAATTATATTTTATTCAATTGCTGGAAACTGGTGAGATAGGAAAATGTTTTATGGACTTGTCTTTTAAAAAATAATATAATATATATGTATATATATATATATATATAAGTTTTGGTAGGGTAGAAACAACATTGCTTGAGTAGTCTTTTAGCTTCTACATTAATTCAGTCACTTGATTTTTTTTTTTTTTTGAGCATTATTTCATTATCTATAGAACGGAGATAGGGACACCTAACTCCCACACTGGCACTGGGAATTATACATAAGTAATGATAAATATACATGAAACTAACATATGTTTAACTGTTGAGTGCTTTATGCTTGTCTTCCTTCAGTGGACCCATATTCCATAGTTAGTTGCCTTGATTTCTAAGCTAGCTTCTCTTGGAAATAGAAAATTTATGGAGACTTTGATGAGGAGTCTAGTAACAACTGGTTTGAGACTGTGTGTCAGAAGACTTATTCTTCCCAACTTCAGCCCCTTAAAATATGAGGGTAAAGAATAACCACAGTGGATTACGTTTCTTCAATGTCAAAGGCTTTCTATATTTTGTAATTGTAAATTTCCATGAGTTATAAAATCATAGACTATTAAATGGTGGCACTCTATGAGGTTTCAGGATTTGGGGATCCACTGACCTGACCCTGGTTTATTTCCCATTTCCAGAAGAAGCCACAGAGCCCCTGTAAGGTTAAATGTCTTCTCTAAAGTCAATGAGCAAGTTAGTGACAGAGGTAGGACTGAGACCTTCTTTTCCTGAGGTCCTTATTTAGACCATCGCCAGATGCCACCCTGCTGTGTGACTATCTAGGTTCTAAACTGGTCTGTTAAAAGAAGGTGAGCACTCAACTCACTCCACAGGTAGAAAGGGATGCATTTCTTTGTTATGCTTATGTTGGACAGTGCCCCTTGGTCATTGTGTTACTAGGTCCCAGCATTTCACCGGGAGCTGTTGATTTAGGAATAGGCCAGTTGAGTTTAAAAAGGTGGGACTTAGACCACAGCTAAGAACATTGTTTTAAAATACAGTAGCAACTGAATAAATGCACAAAAATACAAGCAATAATAAATGAAGATTGGGCCACCGATTTAATAAAACCGGTGACTGAGGGGTAACAGAGAGCAGGAGCATATATTTATCCAGTGCTGTTCATTTAAACCCTTCCTCAATTTTCATTAAGATTGAATTCTGCTATTCAAGTATTAGGAAATGAATTTGCATGATATCTTACCATCTGTATATCTATATATCTATATCTATATATCTATGTCTTAAAGCTTTCCGCCTTACACGTTCCAGGATTGAAGTGTGTATGTCTTCTGTGTGACTCTTCAAACTTTACCTGCCAAACTGAAGGAGCATGCTGGGCTTCAGTTATGTTGGCCAATGGAAAAGAGCAGGTGATCAAGTCCTGTGTCTCTCTCCCAGAACTGAATGCTCAAGTCTTCTGCCATAGTTCCAACAATGTTACCAAAACCGAATGCTGCTTCACAGACTTTTGCAACAACATAACACTGCACCTTCCAATGGGTAAGGCATTCCTCTTTGTTCATTCCACATTTAATTGTGCTAGGGGGAAATTATATAAGCATGCTAGAAATCAAGGTGTTGGTTGTTACTGTACATAGGAAAATCCATTTTACAGTTCTCTCCGTTTTTTGACTGGTGGCATTCTCTAGAGCCTCGGTGAGGCTGATTTTTTGTTTTAATCGCACAGGATTGTCAAAACATTGACAACCGGATAATAATTGTGAAGACATTTGTCCATGTGAATTGTATTTTTTGAAGTGATTAATGGACCCAGAGTAAAATGCCAATTTGTATGGATTCTTGTAAAGGAAAGAAATTGAAATGTATACCAAGGGTGGGGGGAAGAGACTAAAGAGCAGAACTAAAAATAGTAGATTGCCACTTTTATGGAGACAAAATCTTTTTTTCATGGGCACCTTCTGGATAACTTCTTTGCCTCCCTGTGCAAGCCCTCAGGAGCAGAAAGATGGAAAATGGGGTGTAACTCTTCATTATTGTGCAGATAAATTCCTGCCTTGCCCCCAATATCATGGTGTTTTATCCTAATTTACAAGACACTGAAAAGCTTAATCTCATTTTTTTATCGGTAATTTGGAATCTGAAACTTGGGGGGATGTTAAGGGGCAAGTAATTAAATCACAAGCTGATTTATGACAGGAAACATTCTGTAGTGAATTTTCTTTAATGTGTATTAATTTAGTAATAATTCAGTGCTTATTGCTATGTTACTATCTGCACACTGATACATAGTCTTCCTTACAAAGTAACATTTTAAGTTAGTGTTATCATCTCAGCTGCTCCCCTATCACCATATCAATATTCTACTATAGTACTTTTTAACCTATTATCTTTTCTGTAAATTCACTGTCCCCCTTTTTTCTGAAGAACATTTATTTTATGCAGAAACTGGGCATCACTACCACAAATGAAAAACCAGTTTACTTACCGTAAGTAGAAGATGACTGTGTGCTTAAACAAACATAGCTACTGCATTCCAGTTAAGTATTTTATATTTTCTTTTTGTTTAAAAGACAGAAGAATGTGATGTTTAAGACATACTAGCAGAAAATAAGGCTTTTTGGTTATCAGAGAAACTAAGAGAATTAGAAAAATAATTATTATGTAATTCAATGTTATTTAAATCATGTTTGTTGACCATTCTAAATCATCTCAGGAACACTTAAAATCATTTTATGTGTCACCACTGAGACTTGTCCCAATCTTTGGGACATTAAACTACCCACTGCAAACTCAGAAGTCATATCTGGCATATTTCATCCCCCAAGGTTACTTGCAGTTATGGATGTTAGACCATACTTAGACTCTGTGTCTCAGATTCCATAGGCTTCCTTGGTTTGGTGCTGATCTGGCATTTATTCTGGATACTGTATTTTCTCCCATGGTTATCCGAGATACCCTGAAGTGAAGCCTCTCTGTATCTGATATTGGTCTTCCCATGACCAAGATCCAAAAATTAAGGAGGGGTACATAAGTCTGCCTTAGCCTGTGGCCATGACATCTTTGAGGTGGTTTCCCACATGCTGCCAGTCAGTATAGACACAAGATAGTACTTTGACAGCAACAAAACGTCTTGGAGGGCAAAATGGTTCATTTACAGTTGGGCAAATTAAAGATACTTAGTGCAGCTAGATGGTGGGTCCTTTCCAGCCTAACTATACACTCTGAGAAGCTTATATTCTACCCTGAAGTCCACGTAGGAACCAGTCTTTTTTTAAAATCAATTTTATTGAGATGTAATTTAGCTATAATAAAATGCACACATTTTGAGTATATGGTTTGATAATTTTTGGCACACACATACTCGGTACAACCACCACCACTTTTCCATTGCCTCATAATGTTCTCCTCAATCTATCCCCAGTTTGACCAGGGCTCAACCGATCTATTTTTCTGTTACTGTGGACTAGATTTACTTTCACACCATGGAGTTCTTATGGAAGATGTTATTTTACATTTGACTTCTTCCAGTCAGGGTTTTTTGAGATTTATGCATGTTGTGGGTATGGTAGTAGCATATCCATATAATGGTAGTATCCATATAATGGTAGTATCCATTATATGGATATACTACAGCTGTTGCTGGTACCCATTCACCCACTGATGAGTCCTCACCTTGTTTCTATGTGGGGGCTCTTAACAAAGGTGCTATGACTGTCTATGTACAAGTTTTTGGATATATGTTTGTGTGTGTGTGTGTGTGTGTGTGTGTAAGAAAAATACCCAAGAGTGGAATTATAGGATCATATGTTAAGTACCTATTTGTTTTATAAATATAATCTCCCAAGTAATTTTCAAACTGTACTGTTTTATATCCCCAACAGAAATGTATGATAGTCCCAGTTTGTCCATACTTTTATAGTCACCTGGTATAATCAGTTTTTTTTTTAATTGTAGCCGTTCAAGTGATTGTGTAATGGTATTTCATTATGGTTTTAGTTTGCGTTTCCTTGATGATTAATGATGTCCATTTATTTTTATGTGCATATTGGACAGTGGTGTGTCTTGCTTTGTAAAGTGTCAAATCTTTTCACATTAAAAAAGTTGAATTTAAAACTTCTTTATGTAATCTGAAGACAAGTCCCTTATCAGGCATGTGTATTATAATTTCTCCCTCTCTGTGGATTACCATTTTGTTTTCTTGAATGTGTCTTTTGCAGAGTACATTAAAATTTGTGAAGTATGTATTTTTATTATGTTTTTCCCATGTGTCCTGTCTTAACTGAGGAAGTCTTTATCTACAAAGGCCATAAATATTCTTTTATATTTTCTCCCAGAAATTTTACATTTCAGCATTTCCATTTAGACCTATATTCAGTTTAAACTTAATTTTTGTTACTATGTGAGGTTTAGGAGAAATTTTATTTTGTATATGGATCTGAAGTTGTTTCAACATCATTTGTTGAAAAATCTATCCTTTCAATTATCTTACCACTTTGATTGAACGCAAAGTGACCAAAAATATGTGTGTGCATATTTCTGACCTCATAATTCTTTTCAAGTGTTCTGTATGTCTATATTAATGTCACTATCCAACTTTCTTTATTATTGTAGCTTTATAGTAAGTATTAAAATCAGGTCGTGTGACCTCTCCAACTGTGTTCTTTTTTAAAATTGTTTTGATTATTGTGAGGCCTTTGCATTTTTATTTAAATTCTAGAATTAGTTCAGCAGTTTTTACAAAAACCTGAGATTTTTTTGAGATTTTTATTAGATTGAGTTGAATATATAAACTATTTGAAGAAAATCGTCATTTTAACATTTTAGTGTAGAATATAGCATGTTTTCCCACTTATTTTTCTTCAGTTACTCTTAGCAATGTTTTGTAGTTGTGAGAGAACAGGTTTCATATATATTTCCTGGAATGTTTCTCTAAATATTACCTGTTTGGGGTATTGTGAATGGTATTTTTAATTGGTCAACATTAATTGTTAGTATATGAAAATAAAATCAATTTTGTATAGTGACCTTATTTCCTACAAGCTTGCCAAAATGAATTTATTAGTTCTGGTAGCTCTTTTAAAATTTGTCATTTTCTATATATATGTGAATACAGGCTATTTTACGTCTTCTATTCTGGTCTGTATGTGTTTTATTTCTTCTTCTTGCTTTTTGCACTGGCTGGGATTGCTAATACGATGATGAGTAGGAGTGGTAAGAGTGAAGATCCTTGCCTTTTTCCTGGTCCAAGGAGTGAGTGAATGCACTCCCTCTTTTACCATTAAGTATGATTTTAACTCTAGTTTTTTGTAGATTCCTGGTATCAATTGATGAGATTTGCTTTTATTCCTAGTGGGGGGGGAGGGTTTTTTTTTTTAATCCTATATGAATATTAAATTTTTTAAGTATTTTCATGAATGTATTGAGATTATAGAATGCTTTTTCTTCTTCAGTCTATTGATATGATAGATTACAGACATTGGTTTCCAAATATTACTTATAACAGGGAAGATATGTATTGTCTCATCAGTAATTAGTATGTCTGCAAAAAATGCTATGGGACATTGAATTCAAATGTCTTTACTTGAACTAAGAATTTTTGTCCTTTAGTGACATTGTGTGGTCAGCTGACATGAAATTGAACAGGATTGCATGTGTAGTCATTTTGTGTCGGGTTGTTCTGTCTGTGAGGCAGCGCTTAATGGTTATTAGCTGTATTTGGAAGAGCAGCTGTTTGGGAAGGAACTTCCAGGCTGAACACTGACACAGTCGGTGCCAAGAACTCCACTGTTTTTGTGGCATCAGTGAGTGTGATCGCTATCCATTCTCTGCTCTGCCTAGAGGAGATTTATTCATTTCAAGTGTGGTTACATATATATATGAAATCTATAAAAGCACTCTGCTGAGTAAGCAGTGTGACATGTCTACAGTGTTAATGCTCTGCAATCACAATGATGGGCAGAATAGAGAAGAAAAAGGGAGGAAAGTCACCAGAAGAGACTGGAGAAAATCCGGACTTCCCCTTTTGGTTCCTCTGAAAGCCAAGTAGACCCTTGGCTCTTTGGCTTTTTCACCCACCACCCCAGACTGTGGGGCCATGTCTGGGTAGTGACTTGATGGAAGTGGAGTAACCAAGGCTTAGGATGTGTTAGCTGACCCTCTTTGGTTCATAAGTCCTACGTGTAATGATTGGGCTCTTGCTTTGTTTCTTTGTGACAAAATTCCTACCTTGAGTACAGCTTGGGACTTTTTCTCTCCCTTCCTCTCTCTGCTAGTGCGATTGTAACTCAGCAGTTGGAAACTGTAGGCCCTCCCTCTTTCCCTCCTATAAATTCTTTTAAGTGTTTGGCTGTAATTCCTAAAGACTTAGACTAGTGGCTTTTATACAGATTTCCACTGAGACACACAGAAGAAGTACATTTTATACAATATCCCTCAACCTGCATGCATGCACAACTGAAATAATTGAATTTTTACAAAATATTCATACCCTTTAAATGTGCGAGGCACCATATGAATTTTCCTTAATTAGGAATGCTGATTAGACCCCATTAATAGGTTGTTCACAGTTTGAGAAACCCTACTTTAGTTGATATTTAAAATGTGGTAATTTAAAATGGAGCAAGGACACTTATTATTTTAATTTACTGCACAAAACTCTGGTAAGAATCTAGTTACCATTTTAATCTGAAATGTTTTCTTTCTAAATGAACTTTAAAACCTTTTACCCATTCAGTTTTAATATTAAATTGCCTTAGATTTAAGTTGAATTAGTTCAGATATTTGTAAGCAAGATTTGATTTAGATCACATTAAATTCAGTAATTTGCCCTTAACATACTTTCTTCTTTGACATTGCACATGAGTTTAATTTTTAGGAATTAATAATTTTTCGGATAGAAGCAATTTTATAGTTTGATAGAGATATAATATTAGAAAACTTGCTTCCTCCCCTGAAGCTTATTAAAGTTGGTATCTTTGTTGTCACTAGAATGACCTTCCAAGTTCAAGTATTATCACAAATATTTAGAAGTTTATTTTTCTTATGTAAAACTTGAAAGGCAATATCCATTTCCAATAACAGCCATTTATTTGACTAGTACTTTGAGTTCACATTTCTTCCAACAGCAAATATGTTATTATTTTCATACAACAAGTGTAGTACTGAATATCTAAAAATTGAATATAGACAATGCAAATCAGTTAAACAAGATAAACATATACTGTATGTAGTGTACCCTGTCTAATCTATTCTTCCTCTTTATTTTTAGATCCTCAATTCCAAACATATCTGCCTACCTTTCTGGGTGCTACTTTTCTTGCTCTGACTCCAGTCAGATTCCAGTTCTGACTTTAGTACTCCCAGGCTTAAGGAAACTTCCTGTGCAGTAACTCCTGCAGATTGCCCACTCTCAGCTTTCTTTGAATTTATGAAAGAAGCCACTGGGTAGGAAAAATTTACCTTTAAAAGTAAATGATTAATTCTTAGCTCTTGAAGAATATTTCCATTTCAAAAAGAAAAGACTTACTTGCACAAATTGGTGTGCACTTGGTGGGGGACTCGGGGATCAGGTAGGGTTAACAAATAATAATAGATCTTCACATTGGGAAGTATTTAGATATGTCTCTATGACGGGTTCTGTCCGTGAGCTTTCTTTCTTTCTTTTTTTTTTAATTTAATTTAATTTTTTCAGTGTTCCAATATTCATTGTTTATGCACCATACCCAGTGCTCCATGCAGTACGTGCCCTCCTTAATACTCGCCACCAGACTTGCCCATCCCCCCACTCCCTCTCTTTCAGAACCCTCAGTTTGTTTCTCAAAGTCCACAGTCTCTCGTAGTTTGTCTCCCCCTCTGATTTTCCCCAGTTCACTTTTCCTTTCCTTCTCCTAAAGTCCTCCTTATTATTCCTTATGTTCCACAAGTAAGCGAAACCATATGATAATTGACTTTCTGTGCTTGACTTATATCACTCAGCATAATCTCCTCCAGTCCTGTCCATGTTGATACAAAAGTTGGGTATTCTTCCTTTCCGATGGAGGCATAATATTCCATTGTATATATGAACCATTTCTTCTTTAACCATTCATCCGTTGAAGGGCATCTTGGCTCTTTCCACAGTTTGGTGATTGTGGCCATTGCTGCTATTAACACTGGGGTCCATATGGCCCTTATTTTCACTGCATCTGTATCTTTGGGGTGAATACCCAGTAGTGCAATTGCAGGATCATAGGGTAGCTCTATTTTTAATTTCTTAAGGAATATCCACACTGTTTTTTAAAATGGCCGCACCAACTTGAATCCACACCAACAGTATAAGAGGGTTCTCATTTCTACACATCCTCTCCAACACTACTTGTTTCTTATCTTGTTAATTTTGGCCATTCTAAGTGGTATCTCAATGTGGTTTTGATTTGAATCTCCCTGATGGCTAATGATGAACATTTTTTCATGTGTCTATTAGCCATTTGTATGCCTTCTTTGGAGAAGTGCCTCTTCATGTCTTCTGCCCATTTGTGGAAGTATCATGTTTTTTGGGTGTTGAGTTTGAGGAATTCTTTATAGATCTTAGATATCAGCTGTTTGTCTGTAGTGTCATTTGTGAATGTCTTCTCCCATTCCGTGGGTTGCCTCTTTGTTTTGTTGACTGTTTCCTTTGCTGTGCAGAAGATTTTTATCTTGATGAAGTCCCAAAATTTCATTTTCACTTTTGTTTCCTTGGCCTTTGGAAACACGTCTTGAAAGAAGTTGCTGTGGCTGATGTTGAAGAGGTTACTGTCTATGTTCTCTTCTAGGATTTTGGTAGATTCCTGCCTCATATTGAGGTCTTTTATCCATTTCAACTTGTCTGTGAGCCTTCTAATAGGTTCTTGTTGGTTCTCACAATGCCTTCACTGAGTTTGTGCAAGCTGGGCCTTTGGCGTCTATTCTCTATATCTCTTAAAATCTTTCCTTCATATTTTCTAATGTTTGAATCTCTGATAATATTAATATCTACAGTTTATTTAAGTTTGAATTTGCTGTTTTTTTATTTTGCTGACTCATATTTTTGGGGCTAATTACCTTGTGTTTTGTAATTTTTGAATGTGAGCTCATGTTTTTGGGAACCGTATCTGGAGGGCACTTTTGAGACCAGTATTTAAAATATGTTCCTTCAGAGAAGATTTACTTTAGCTTCTGCTAAGTATCTGCTAAGTATCTGAAACCATTCAGTGTTTTGATTAGCTTTATTTGGGACAACATATAATACGAATTCAGGCTCTAAGCCTGAATACACTGGGGTGAGCAAGTCTTGAGGATTTTTTTTTTTTTTTTGCTATATAAAAGTCAAGGTTGAGACAGACAAATAGACAAGTATATACCCTGTCTCTCTCTACAGAACATTTTCTGTTTTATTTTCAGTGTAATTTCACTCATAGTTGCCTGATTTAGATGAGGGTCTCTGATCTGGCCTTGCATTGTCTTAGGAACCATATTTTATCTCCTGATTTTGTGCTGAGGTCTGGTAAGCTAAGTGTGTAACCACCAGGAGCTGGCAGATGCCTCCAGGGTAAATAGCAGCCCCAGTGCACAAGCACCTCTCTGGATTTTCACTTTATTTATGGCTCCAAGCAATTCATTTCTTTTCCCACCAGCTTAATCATGTAATTAAAAAAAAAGTTTTTCATTTATATTTTATTCAGCATTTTTGCATGTGCTGTACCAAGAAGGGCTTCTGTGGACATCTAAATTGTAACTTGGCAGAAATGGAAATTCCAGGATAGTTTATTTTTGAAATGATGCTGGCATAATTATCTATCCATCTGGAAGAAAACAGGGCTGTACCACAGTGTCATACCATATACAAAAATAAATTACAGCTTGATTAAATATCTAATTGTGAAATATAAAACAATTTAAATGTCAGAGGAAAATTTAGAAAAAAAGATTTTTATGACTTTATAGTATGGAAGCTGTTTTTAAATAAGACAGGAAATCCAACTGTTATAAAAGGAAAAGAGATATAATTGCATGCAAACTAAAATAAAAATGAGTAATGAAAGATAACATAAATAAAACCAAAGATAAGTTAAATATGGGATAGAAATATTTGCAGCATGTGTGACTAGAGAAAAGTTAACTCTGAGAAGGTAAGGAGCATCTTGCGTGTGTATGCTGCATGTACGTACATGTGCATGGCAAGAGAATGGAAAGAGGAGGAGAGGGGATGCTCAGTGAACAAGTGGGCAGGAGACACAAATAGGAATTTTAAAGAAGAGAATATTCTTTTTTAAATTTATTCATTTTTGAAAGAGAGAGCACAAGCAGGGGAAGGGGCAGAGAGAGAGAGAGGGAGAAGCAGACTCCCTGCCGAGCAGGAAGCCTGATGTAGGATTCAGTCCCAGGCCCCTGAGATCATGACCTGAGCCAAAGGCAGATGCTTCACTGACTGAGCTACCCAGGCACCCGGAAGAGAATATTCTATGTGGCCAGAGTATTGAAAAGATGATAAATATCACTAATAGCGGAGGAATGCGAATTACAACCACCATTTTTCTTTTCCACCCATTAGCTTTGCATAAGTTAGAAGAGTGATGTATAGGTCAAGATAGTTTCAAATAAAAGTATCAGAAACTTAGATAATAATGTCTTAATAAGGGAATTCACTAACTCAACATGATTAGGAATCTGGAAGTAGATTCGTTCCATGATTTATTAACAAAGAGACTCAATAATATCGCCAGGCTATTTCCAGAATTCTCATTACATGAATCGGTAAACACCCTTATTATTAAGATATTATTATGTAACTTTCTGGTACTTTTAGCTAAGACTCTTTTCTTCACGTGTGTCTGCTTTTTCTAATATGGAAAATGTTGGGTTTTATTATCAGGGATCTCAAGGTTGAAGGATGACAAAGGTCAAGAAACATGATTTGCTCAAATTGGATTGTCTAATAGAAGGCACCGTATTGAGCAGAGATATCAAAGGTCTCTTTGCATATCGCAAGCTTAAACAAGATACAAACCCATCTCCTTTTAACCCCAAGGAGGAGGTTTGGCCTTCTCACTAAGCAGAGAGGGAAAATGAAAAACAAACAAAAAACCTGTCCCTGAGAAGCTACGAATATAGCCCGGACAGGCCTATGTTCCCATTGTCTGAGTGGTTTAAGGACTCTCCAGGGAACAAACGTTCTTTAAAGTAGTCCCAGACTGTTAGTGCCCCCAAGTCTGCCAGAAGAAAGTACCAGCTCTCTAGAGGAAGGGACGTTAATGTTAGGTCTCAAGCAGATAAATCAGATGCTTATTCAAGGACGTGAGCAGTACATAGTGAAGAATAAGCTCCCAAGCACACGGGGGGTGCAGGGCAGCATGCAAGAGCCAGCAGAATAGAGCACAAAGGTTTCGTATATCGGAATTATCAGAAAATAATTGTAGACCAACTATCCTAAGTTTAAAAAAAATAAGGCAAATTTGGAAAAACTTTGTTCTTATTAATGTATAATGTATAATTTCAGAAGTACAATTTGTGATTCATCAGTCTTATACAATTTACAGCACTCACCATAGCACATATCCTCTTCCATGTCCTCACCCAACCACCCCATACCTTTCACTCCCTTCCTCTCCAGCAGCCCTCAGTTTGTTTCCTGAGATTGAGAGTCTCTTATGGTTTCTCTCCCTCTCTGGTTTTATCTTGTTTCATTTTTCCCTCCCTTCCTCTATAATCTTCTGTCTTGTTTCTCAAATTCCTCATATCAATGAGATCATATGATAATTATCTTCCTCTGATTGACTTAGTTCACTTAACATAGTACTCTCTAGTTCCATAGATGTTGTTGCAAATGGCAAGATTTTGGGTTTTTGATGGCTTCATAGTATTCCATTATATATGTATATCTACCACATTTCCTTTATCCATTCATCTGTTGATGGACATCTAGGTTCTTTCCATAGTTTGCTATTGTGGACATTGCTGCTATAAACATTTGGGTACACGTGCCCCTTCGGATCACGACATTTGTATCTTTAGTGTAAATACCCAGTAGTGCGATTGCTGGGTTGTAGGGTAGCTCTATTTTCAACTTTTTGAGGAACCTCCATGCTATTTTCCAGAGTGGCTGCACCAGCATGCATTCCCACCAACAGTGTAAGAGGGTTCCCCTTTCTCTGCATCCTCGCCAACACCTGTCCTTTCCTGACTTGTTAATTTTAGCCATTCTGACGTGTGAGGTGGTATCTCATTGAGGTTTTGATTCATATTTCCCTGATGCCAAGTGATAGGGAGCACTTTTTCATGGATCTGTTGGCTATTTGGATGTCTTCTTTGCAGAGATGTCTGGAAATACTTTTAAAGAAGATATTATGAAAAAGTGACCTACCAGACTTGAACAGTAACAGAATAAAACTTTTTAAAAATTAAAAATATAATAACAAAAATCGAAAACTTAGCAGATAGGTTTAATAGCAATTAGTATAAGGAGAGAATTAGGGATCTGAAATACAGGTCAGAAGTTATTTTGTGTGGAGAAAGACAGAGAATACGTAATGGAAAATACAGAAGAGAGGATGACAAATAGATGACACATAAAAAGGTTTAATATGTGCTTTTACACAGTGGTCCATAGGAGAGGAGAGAAAGATTTGGGCCAAAGCAGTCTCTGCAGAAGTAATAGCTCAGAATTTTCCAGAATTGATGAACACCCATCTATAAATCTAAGAAATTCAGTCAATATCAAGAGGAGAAGTAAAAAGATATCTAAACCTTTACATAGCACTGTAAAATTGCAGAACACCAAAAACAAAGTGAAACACTAAAAGCTGACAGACAAAAGGGTAAATGAAATTCAAAGGAATTACACAACAACTGACATTGTCTTTTCAATAACAAAAAGCAAAAAGAGAAAAGGTGGAATTACATCTTCAATATTCTAAAAGGAATTAACTGGTAACCCAGAATTCTACCCAGCAAAAATACCTTTAAAGAATGAGGTTGGGGCGCCTGGGTGGCTCAGTGGGTTAAGCCGCTGCCTTCGGCTCAGGTCATGATCTCAGGGTCCTGGGATCGAGCCCGCTTCCCTTCCTCTCTCTGCCTGCCTCTCTGCCTACTTGTGATCTCTGTCAAATAAATAAATAAAATCTTAAAAAAAAAAAAATGAAGTTAAGTAAAAGACATTGTCAAAGTAACACAAATAAGGGAGTTTCACATTATCAAAGTCTTTCATAAAAGTAATTCTAAAGATGTACTTCAGGCAAAACAAACAAGCAAAAAACCACAAAAAACTATACCAAAGTTCTGGCATGCAAGGAGGAATGAAAAGAAAAAGAAAAAATGAAAAGAGAGAGAGAGAGAGAGAAATATGTGACTAAATCTAAAGAATATTAATCTACAACAACAGCAATGTCTTATGGGGTTAAAAAAAGATAAAATGGTCATTCAGTATAAAAATAGCATACTATACATGTCAAGAGAGACATAAATGGAATTAAACTTTTCTAGGGGCCTTGTTTTGTCTAGGAGGATAAACATATTGTTAATCCTTATGCTTTCAAGTGTCCCTGTTGTCATATCTGAATTACTTCTAAAAGAGTGGTGACTATGTTCCTTCTCATCTACAGTTGGAAAAATAGAACAATAAAAACTATCAAAAAAAAGTAAAAAAAGAAAAGAAAAAGAGAGAGAGAGTGAGAGAGAGGCAAAAGAAGCAAACAACAGGTGTGACAAAAAGAAAATATCCAAATGTCAGTAATAATTAAACAAAAATAATTTAATGTAAATAGACTAAACAAAGATTACCAGATTGGAGAAAACAAATCCAATTAAATGTTGTTTTAAAAATGTCTTAAAAATGAAAGTTTAGAGAAATCTTGAAGTGGTTTTTGATGGAAAAGATATACCATACATATTTTATTTTATTTTTTTAAAGATTTTATTTATTTATTTGACAGAGAGAGATTGCTAGTACGCAGAGAGGCAGGCAGAGAGAGAGGAGGAAGCAGGCTCCCTGCCAAGCAGAGAGCCCGATGCAGTACTCAATCCCAGGACACTGAGACCATGACCTGAGCCAAAGGTAGAGGCTTAACCCTCTGAGCCACCCAGGCACCACAACCATACATATTTTGAAACAAAACAAAACAAATAAGTTTATATTAAGAGCAGACAAAATTAACTTTGAGACAAAAAAATTCCTAGAGTTAAGAAGGGTCATTTTATAATGATTAAAGTTTCAATTTACCAGGAATTTTTTTTTTTTTTTTTTTTTTTTTTTTTTTTTTTTTAGGAATTCTTAATACATTTAAATTCCTGTGTACTTAAGAATGGGACTCAAAAATAAAGAAAATATTTGAGATCTGTAAGGAGAAATACAGAAGTCCACAATCTCAGGGGGGAGATTTTAGTATCCCACAGTCTTGGTAATTGATAGAACAAGTGGATAAATAATTAGTGAGACTGTATAAGGTTGAAACCAGATGGCTTACAAACAATCTAATTTTTTAGAAGATTGTAATTTACTAAATCTGAGTAGTATTATGATAATAAAGAGTCTGAATTAGTAGTTTGAAAAAGGTAGGAAAAGTATATCCAGAAAGAAAATTTCAAAGCCCATGAGGGCTATCAGAAAATTTTGATAAACTTCCAGGAACAAATAAATCTCACACAAATCTCTGCCAAAATGCAGACAAAGAGGAAACACTCCTTCACTCATTTTATACATACTCTTTTTTTAAAAATTTTTTTTTTTTTTTAAGATTTGATTTATTTATTTGACAGAGAGAGATCACAAGTAGGCAGAGAGGCAGGCAGAGAGAGAGAGAGAGAGAGAGAGAAGCAGGCTTCCCGCTGAGCAGAGAGCCAGATGTGGGACTCGATCCCAGGACCCTGAGATCATGACCTGAGCCGAAGGCAGCGGCTTAACCCACTGAGCCACCCAGGCGCCCCTATACATACTCTTAATACCAAAACCCAACAAAGATAGTATGAGAAAAGGAAATTACAAGCCACTCATATTTATGAACATGTATGCAAATATGCCAACTTGAACCTGGAACCATATAAGAAAAGGGATTCTGGGAACCACAGTACAAGGGTAAGGAAATCATTGTTCCTCAAATCAGGATAAGTGTTACCCTTGGTTAAGAAATTAGGTTGTGACCATTTGGGGGTGTCTCAGAGTAGGGGGGAAGGGGGACAGGGAGAGGAGATGCATGGAAGTTTATCATTCTTTTTGTACTCAACCTATATAATCTGTGTGCTTTTCTGTATATTCACTATATTTCACAACAAAAGAAGAACAAAACATCAAGTTTCAGGGTAATGTTTGGGTTGAGGTTACACATTCTATGAACATCTGAGTTGGTGTTGGAGTGCTGAACAGCTGAGGACATTAGGTAACTCCTTATCAATTCTCATACAGTACTGTCTGATTTATTTCTTCGCACATGTGTTCTTTTTCTAACGAGAAAATCTAATAGATCAAAGTTTATTATGCCTATAAATAAGTGTTTCAAAGACATATTGTTTCCTCCAAAACCAACTTTGTAGCAGGACCTAGACTTTTGCTGTTAAGATAGCTGTCCCCCTAACAGACAATGTTTTCAGCTACCCTTATAGGTAAGTGTGGCCATGTGACTAGGTTCTGGCAAATGAGATGAATGTGAGTGTTTTGAAGTCCATTAGAACTGGCACATCCATCCTGATGCCTGGATGTGAAGGTGGTTTTAGTGGCTGCCTTTGGACTGTGAGGAGGCACCATGGGGGTGGCGATACGGAACTGACAGGAGCCTCACTGAAAACTTCATGGACTCACCTGCTCACATTGGACAACTCATCTTCCAAGTGTCGTTTCCATGACTGAGGAAACTTCTGTCCGGTTTCCTCTGTTATTTGTAGCTAAACCCAAATCTAATTACAGAGTTCTACCTGCTTATGGGTTATATCTGGTTCACAGGTTTTGTTTGACCTATGGTTTCTGGAAAAGGAAAGAAACAGGAATTTCTTTACATTGTTAAAAATTCAGAGTCTTCATATGAAACTTCTCCATATCTGGCTTGTTTTGAAAAATCAGGGATGGCACCCTTAATGTCTTCTTCATTTATCTTTTGGTGGAAGCTGAGAAGTAATTCATTCTTCCTTAGTGGACACAGGCTTTCCCTGTTTATTCATTCAGGCAGCATCTAGCGAGCTTTTTTTTTTTTTTTTCCTTTAAATATTTTATTTATTTATTTATCTATTTGAGAGAGAGAGAAAATGAATGGGGGGAGGAACAGAGGGAGGAGCAGAGGGAGAGGGACGAGCAGAATCCCCACTGAGTACAGAGCCCTTTGGACTGGTTTTGGGACTGGGTGCAGGGCTTGATCTCAGGACCCCAAGACCATGACTTGAGCCAAAGGCAGAAGCTTAGCCACCTGAGCCACCCAGGCATCCCTACTGGGTTAATTTTGATAGGAATTGCTATTTAGTTCAGGCTTGCACTAATTACCACCTTTCATATGGAAATCGGCTATTCAACGAAAGCATCCAAGTTCCAGGTATCTTTGTTCCTATTTTGCTACCAAAACATACAGCGCTTGAAAAGGTAAATGTACTAATAATTCCCTTTCAGATTTCATACGCTATTTTAATAATGCTATTATATTTTTTGCTTTCCAAATAATTGGTTTTAGTAAAGAAAAGACATGCACAACATGAAAATATTGGGTGCTTTATTAACCTCAGTACAATTTCCACCTTTCTGTTCTGTTCTCAGTTGTGTAAAGAGAAAAAGGGAAAGTGATTATTTATATCAGTCAGGGTAGGTAAACAATGCATATTGATTAGGTACATGTCTAAATTAGACTTTCATTTAAACCAACTGAAGGATTACATCTGAAGGAAGATAAACTGCCAAAACATTACAATTAGATTTATCAAAAATTAATAATTTCAAAGGATGCTATAATTATAAAAATTGCAGACTCTGATCGTATTATTCTTTTGGGACTTTAAACGTCTTGTGATCTGCAATTCTTTAAAAAATTCATTGTTGTTTTCAAACTTTCTTATGGTTTTCTATTTTAAACCAATTCATTGCTCAAATCCGTGTAAGGTGACATCTACCTGCTGAGAAATACTCACGGGACCCCTTGTGGAATTGTTCTGCCATCACAGGAGCAAATCCATTTATAGCCTATCCTCTGAGGATTCAGTGCACACCTGACAGGTGTGCCAGACAGGGCTCTTTTTTTTTCCCCTCCGTAAACTGCAAGGTGCTATGATTTTTATATTTGAGAAAATGCTATGAAATATAAGCATACAAAGAAGTCAAACACGTGCCTTAAAGTCTAATATAGGAAGCATTTCCTATCTCGGTAAAGAAGTACACTGATTTCAATTATGGAATTTTGTTCAGAGGGATGTAATGGGAAATTGGAAGTAAAATTTATAACCAATTCTAAATTGAGGATTTCACACAATGTGAGCCTCTACTCTCTCAGTTATGTAAATACTATTACCTGTTTGCTGGAATACTTTTTGGGTGATTATCCTGTATGGGACATTGGGTTGGGTCAAAATAGGATGATATCGCATCAGTCTTTTTTCCAAGTGAAAAAACTGCTTTGTGTGAGTATGTTTGCTGTGGGAGAATTTATAGTAGCAGGAATTTCAGTACAGAGAAGTGTAAATTCTTTCTCTTGGTCAATGTTTTGGTGTTTTTGTTTGTTTATTTGTTTTTAAATTTATTTGTCAGAGAGAGAGAGAGCACAAGCAGGCAGAGTGGCAGGCAGAGGCAGAGGGAGAAGTAGGGTCCCTGCTGAGCAAGGATCCCGATGTGGGACTCAATCCCGGGACCCAGGGATCATGACCCAAGAGGAAGGCAGTGGCTTAACCAACTGAGCCACCCAGGCACTCCGTGGTCAATGTTTTTAAATGGCTTCCCTGAACAAGGTTTTGTTATGAGAGGAGAAACAGGGATAGGAGAGACAGGTGCTGCTTCCAAGGGTCTTTCATTTTTTCCATGTAAAAGGTTGGCTTAAGGAAAAAAAAAGCAACAACACTGAAATAGTTTTTGAGTAATTACTACCTAATTTCTATACAAATATGTATTGTATCATATCATATGTGTTTTGATGACAGATAATAAACTAATCTCTGGGTGCATGCACTGAAATAAAGAACAACTATGGAGCTGATTTAAATCCTCCTTCTTACATTTTATTAGTTGCGGGGCTTGATCCCAGGACCCTGAGATCATGACCTGAGCCGAAGGCAGAGGCTTATCCCACTGAGCCACCCAGGAGCCCGTCCTTCTTACATTTTATTAATCTTATCTCCCCTGAAGTTGAAGTTCCACAGACCCCATGCCAAAGTTGATATTCTTCAACCTCACATTCCTAATTCCTTAACATATTAAAACAATTTTATTCTAAATTCAGACAAAAGTGGACAAGAGAAGATTTGAAGATACCCAGTGTTCCTCACATATTCCCGGAAGCCCAGCAACACAAGGAGAACTGCCAGGAAATACGTTTATGTGTGGTGCGATCAGCACGCCATAAAATCATGAAATAATTCCAGGGGAAGATGGTGGATGGAAACAGCCATACGTAGACTGAGCACTGAACAATGGAATGGCCTCATCGATAGCTCATTGGATTCAGTTAAAAGGCAGAAAATACTTCTCACGTTATTTCTGTCACCTTCATTGCTCTGCTGAATCTCTAGATTAGATGATATTCTCCCCTTGTTCTGTCCTTGAGGTTCCTGATCAGAAATAACCTGTTTAACATGATTATTCTTACTCCATGGAGAAGGGTGGCCATTTGCTGTTCCTTGTATTGGAGTATGTTGGAGGGATCTAACTGAATTCACTTCTCATTGGATTATTCCTGATGACATTCATAAGGGTCACTGTGAAGAAGTAGGAAGCTATGAAAAGCTTCAGAGAGTGGGGAGCTGCCTGCAATTCATGAATGTGGAATAATGTAAGAGTATTAGACAAATAAAGCCAGTATCTTTGACTTAGCAACAGAGACCCATTCCCTGCCCACATGTAAGTGCAGTTCCATGTGGTTTTATATTGGACTGATCATGAATGGAATTCTTCATCATGATCTTTCTCTTATCTCCCACTTGTCTTGCTCTTATGTAAAGTTGTCTTCATATTTTTACTGTAGTAATTGCTTTGGAATTTTTCCCTAGGCGGATCATATATTCCTTAGTAGAATTTAAGTTCCATAAGATGTGGACTGTGCCTCATTTTCGGGCATCTGCCCTAGAGAGTTGTTCTCAGTGCGGCGTCACACAAAGCAATCCATTTGGATCCAGTCTTTCAGTAGAGCAGCAAGAAACCAATTCAAAATGTCTTTTCATTACCATCAAGCAGATGTTCGAAATGATGGTATCCACATTTAAGGATGATTTGAAATGGCAGATTCAAAGAGGTTCATCGTGAAGACTTGGGAGACTTCTAAGTGCTTTACATGTCTTTCTCTTTTTGGCAAAAGATATTATTCCTGTTGAGCTAATTAACAAGATAGCTTTGAACATCTTAGGGCAATGTATTCTCTTGTTTCAGCTGCAGATATTACTTCCATGATGTCCCCCAGACCCCTATGAACTAAACTAAACAAAGACCCTTTCATTAATGTCACAGCCTGTGTCATAGAGGGTTTATAGGGAAGGTGGACGGATCACAGCATTCATTTGACCCTGGTGGCATTTCTTCCACATGCCAGGGCAGAAGCACACCCTTCAGAAGGCATCTCAAACAGCATTGTCTGTTTTCGTTGGCTTACTACCTGAGAACATGCTCCAAACTGGAAAAAGAAATGCTTCCTCTTATGCTGAGAAGGGGAGGGGAGGCAGTTGAAGACTTGATATTTATACATTCATGGTTACAGTCTTGCAAAGTGGTATCTTTTCCCTTGGGGCAAAACTTTTAATAAAAGGAACACAAGTGGTTTTAATATTAAATTAGTCTGTGGTTTCTTTAAGGGTGTTTTGGATCCTCTTCAATTTCTATAGGTTGTTTCCTATAACAGCTTTGGGAAGGAAGCACTAACCCTGCAAAGTTTTGTAAAAAATCATTTTGGACAGAGACCTCTGTTTTCTTTGGATTTGTTTTTCACCAACTGTTTGACCAGTGCGTATGTCTTTAGTCATTCTCTGCTCAAAGAGTTTCTTTTTTCTTTTCTTTTCTTTTCTTTTTTTTAAGAGAGAGAGGGGAAGAAGGGGCAGAGGGAGAGGGAGAGAAAGAATCTTAAGCAGGCTCCATACCCAGCACAGAGCCCAACAGGGGAGTCCATCTCCCAACTCTGAGACCATGACCTGAGCTGAAATTAAGAATTGGATGTTTAACCGACTGAGCCACCCAGATGTCCCTTCTCAGAGTTTCTATTCCTCACTCCATTGTAATGTCTTAGTTTGTAATCAGTTGAAAGGTGCTTAAATATAATGAAATGTGTCTTTACATGGAACATAGACATTTTCAAGATTTCCATACCAATAATCAATATGGGCTATTTGAAGCTATTGATCTAGTCCAGAGCTCCACTTAGTTCTGTCATCCTACTAATAGCATAAACTAAGGAGATAAAAATTAGTTAATTTAAAGGTCATATACATCTTGCAAACATCAGTAATTATAAAAATGATTTTTAATAAGGAAAGAGAAGAGGTCAGCAGGGGAGGGGACATGGGGGTCATGGCCGTATTACCTTTTTCTTTTCATCTTGAAGAATGCTTCCCTAAAGCTGAAAGTAGGGAGTGGCAAGGAGGCGCTGTCCTAGAAGAAGTTGAGGCATTGAAAATAGTTCTGAAATTTGAGCAGTGGCAATGATCATTGACTTTCACCATCAACAGTTCTACTCAGGTCTCCAGTGGAAGTTGCAAAGTTTACACACACACACAAAACGTTTGTTTGTTTGTTTTTTAATTTGCTCCTTTCTCCCTCCCTCCCTTCTTCCTTCCTTTCTTTTTTCCTTTTTGGTTCTTATTGTTTTGTCTTGTCTTACTTTCTTACATTTGTCTGCCTTTCACATGACTCTCTTTAGCTGTCCAGAATCTTCCACCCCATTTGGGTCAATGTGCCCTTCTCCCTACCTCATTAATACTTCCTTCCTTGTGTTGTTTGGTTCAGTGTATTATAGAATTTATATAGGGGAGATCTTTGTGACCTAGGCTCTCACTTAGAGCTTTTCTCTGCCCCCTCCCCCCATCTATTCTGTTTAATTGCTGGAGAGTGAAATTACACGAATGAACAATGCAGCATTCCCCAGACCTCACTTTGGGGATTAACACACTCTCCCGTGGAGCTGCTTATAATATGGAGCGGGCATTTCATTTGGCACAGGCAATCTCAGATTGGAAATTACTGAATAATGAGAGTTCTATGATCGAGAATGTAAAACCTGCTAGAAAAAATAATACACTCATCACAGGTAACTTAATAAAATGTATTCTTAGCTGCACTGCTATCTCCTTTGCTATGACTCATTGGGTGGAGACTACAGTTTTTCTTCGTTTATCTCCTATAGAGATTACAATCAACATTTGGTTAGGAAGATAGTTTTACAAATGTTTGCTTTAAAAATTGCTCAGTGTTTAAGGAGCTCTTTCTGGATGTTGTTGCTAGCCTTTTTCTAGGGGAGTAATCTTTTTTTATTACTAACTCCCATCAGTAAATTTGTTCACAAAAGTAGAAAAATTGCTCATCTGTAATAAATATCTCTGAGAGCAGTAACCTTCACTAGAGCAGTACAATTTTATAGAGAATATTCTATTTTCAGGGTTACTGACCTTTCGCCTCTTTATTGGTTGCCATAGTGATGATCTGAGCTCTGCTTAATAGAGCTACTAAAATGAAGACAATCAATAAGCTTTTTAACTCTAATGTTTATCTTGGTAGCTCCTGATAACATATATTGAAATAAGATATAGGCATATAAGTGGATCTAATAGTGGAATTTTATTTTTTAAATTTTATTTTTGTTTTAAAAACATATTTAAGTGGGATGTTTATGTAGGTTGCAAAAGATTAAGTGCTTTCTGTGGCTTTCATAGAATTCCTAGAATACCATCGTGAGGACCTAGAGATACAGATACAACTTGAAATGTATGTTTAAAAGATCATTGTGAAATGAATAATAAAACCCTTTTATGATAGCAAATGGTTAGAAGTTGCAAGTACTATGGTTAATGATTTCTAAAGCGAAGTCAAGTCAGAGAACTCTTTTAGCACCTTGTCATGAGAACATTCAAGGCCAAGTTCTTCTCATATGCACCTGGACACCTCCTAATGACTTCAGCGGAATCCTGAAACACTCTGGAGAAGGAAAGTTGGTGATCTGCCAGAATTCTCAGGGCAAAGTAGAAGAGCAAGGATAATGTTTGTTTCCAGGGTACTCTTAACAGTTTTAATTATTTTATTTATCGGTTTGAAAAAAAAACAGCTATTTTTAGGATCATAGTGATACTCGTATGAACACGTTTTTGAAGAATTTGATTCCTTTTCCTTGAGAATTAAATAATTGTTTTGCCTTTATGCTTATATATTCCGGTTGACATATTGTAAGTAAAATATAAATGCATTTAATATAAGGAACTCTTCAGGATTGTCATTGCAAAGAAGGAAGTCTGACGAATGGCTTAATTCACAAGGTCCATTATCACCGTCATTTGTTTAGATTCTAAGGGGCAGTTGTTGTGCTGTGCTTTCCATGCATGTCTGCAACCCTCTCTCTGGGTATGCCTCGTTAGCTCAGGAAGGGTGTAGTTTGCTCAAGGCATTAGAGCCACAAATGGAGAAACTGTCTGCTTACTTTTGCTTCTCTTTCTCCAAAGCCTGCATTCTTCTATTTCTCCTTGATGTCTGAGAAGCTGAGACGCCAGAGTTCTGTTCCTATATCCTATCAAATACTTCCTAGGGTTTATTAAAAGCAAAAATCATGATCCCTAATGATAGGATATGGGGATAAAATTAAATTGATGCTGATGATGTCTAATGAATGAAGGAAAAATGAACTATGTGCTCATTTCAAGTGTCAAAATAATTTCTTTGAAAAATACAGAAAATATCTGCCATCGTAGATTTTTCATGGAACACTATTTTCCCTAAATTAAAAAGATTTCTTAGGTGCAAGGAGAGCTTTGGAAAAAGTTGCTATCTGTGTTTTAATATTAGAGTCACAAATTATATCCTTATGTTACTTGGTTTCAATTATTAGGTTTATTTTTCCAAAATTAAAAATCTTATCCCTTACCGATTAAGAACAAAACTAGTAGAATTTTTAGTGGTTCTGCTATTCGAGAACTATTAATCATCTCCATTTGTAAACACTGGGGATATATTTGTGAACAACAGACAAAGTTCTTTCTCTCACCAAGCACACCTTCTTTGGAGGGAATCCAATAATAGATAAACAAATACATGAATATATGATGTGTCAGACAGTGATACAACCCAGGAATGAAAACAAAACAGTAAAAGGGTGTAGAGAATGAATGGGGACTGAGAAGGAAGTGTTCCTATTTCAGATTGAGTTCAGCCAAGACCATCCTGTCCCCTTCTGCCTGGATGATCTCATGTATCTCTTCACTTTTACTCCTGCGCCCCTCTGCAGCCCTGCAGAATGGAAGTGAGATCATGTAGTTAGTCTGCCTGCTCCAAGTCCTGAGACAGCATCTGCTTGGAATAGAATACAGAGTCCTTCACTTAGCCTACCATACCTCACATGCTCTTTCCCTTGATTGCCTCCTACTGTCTTCTGCCTTTCTCCTCGCTTACTGCACTCTAGGCAGGGGTTGTTCCTGAGCAACCCGAGTGGGCCTCATCTTGGGGTGTACACTTGTTTTCATGTTGCCCAGAGCACCTTCTTGGGCTCTTCCTGCTGTTCTCCCTGCCCCTTCCCAGAGTAGCCTTTGGGAGCACTCTGTCTTAAGGGGCACCCCGGCATCATGGACTTTCCCCTCTGCTTCATCATAATGCTGAGGGCCTCCTGCTTGGATATTGCATATCCATCTGTTTAGTGGGTGTATGAGAACATAAGCACCACGAGAGCAAGGATTTGGCTGTCATCACCACTGTATCTCCAGCACCTGGAATAGTGGCGACATATTGCCAGAGCTCAGTAATTATTTGTGGCGTGAATGAATGAATGTGCTCTCAGGATGGACTGCTGAAAAATGGGAAGAAGATAGTAGGAAAGTGTCAAATACCTTGGAGGATTTAAAAAGGATCCCTCCCACTAGTGCTTTCCATGATGTTCATTCTGGCTCCCATCTTCACCTGGCATAATTATGCTGGGTGCATCCTGACCTCAACTCCCTTTCCCCATCTTTGCTTATGCTCCAGAGAATCTTTACCAACTCACCTACGTGCATAGGGTGTAGCTCCACATCAAAGATGTGAGATTTTGGTGATCACATTTCCAATTTCCAGAGTACCTTAAATGGGTTGTTGTAGTATGGTCATGGTTTTTTTTTTTTTTTTTTTTTTTTTTAACTGAAGCATCTCCAAATGCCCCCAAACTTGGACCCATGGAGTTGACCGTTGTCATTACTGTGCCAGTCTGCCTCCTGTCCTTGGCCACAGTTCTGACCATCTGGGCATGCCAAGGTCGACCGTGCACAAACAGGAAGAAAAAGAGACAGAATGTGGAGGAACCGCTCTCCGAGTGCAATCTGGTAAATGCTGGAAAAACTCTCAAAGATCTGATTTATGATGTGACTGCCTCTGGATCTGGCTCTGGTATGTGCCTGTTGTCCATTTTGTAGTAAGAAAACTCTTATTTAAAAAAGAAATAAAAAACAATTTCTAACAAAAAGGGCCCCAATATTTTGAACTGGGTCATTTAGAATGCTTGATGTGGTACGGGTAAGTTCTGATATTAAAACTTGGTTTTGGATTTGATGAAGAGAGCCAACAGCTGTGGCCGAAAGAATTAAGTCCTCTCAGTTGCGTTTTCTGTCCTTAGGTATTCAGATTCTCATTTTTACATTCTTTCAGAGTGTACTTCTGAATCGATAAAGAGTTTCTCTTCTCTCCCTCCGCCCCCCACCATTATGGTTAGTAATAATCATTGTTGCTCTCTTTATAATGTTTCATGGGCACAAAAGTTACTGTATTTGAGGAGCTGAGTTCTGAGGAGGATTTTAGTTGAGTGAAGTGGTATTCTTAGAGAGTGTCTTTGCTTGTGGTAATGGAAGTCTTTAGAATCCGAAGCACCCCCGAGGAGGTGTGTGTGTGTGAAGTCAACGGGGAGCTGACCTAAAATTAAAATCAAGAATGTATTCTTAAAGCACAGAAACAGAGATGATAGGGATTAGCGCAGCCCTCCTGTGCTGACTTTTGCTAAGGTAGTATGGTAAGTCTATTCTTCTTTAATGGAACTTTCCAACCCCTGGTGAAGCAATTCAAAAGACCAGGCTGTTTTATGGCCTAAATGAGCCTTTTTCATCGCACAAACCATATGAGGCCATTTTGGGTTTCTGGCCACCAAACAGATTTCTCTGTAATAATAAACTTTCTAAAATGACCTTTCCTAATGTATATGTCCAGAAATCCTGCCTGCATGCAGTACTGAAAGCTGAACTAGGGTAAGCCTACGTGGGTCACTTTAGGAGCCCCTGGGACCCCTCTTGCTTTGGAAGGATCATTTAGGATGATTACCTCAAAGATACTTCGAGAAACTCCCCAGCTCACGGCCTTTAGGTGCATCCAGGCAGGCACAATGAACAAGGGCAGATGCCGGAGGGACAGTAGCATCTGTATGAGTGTCTGTATTTAACAGGAAGTAGCTTTAGAGTCCCCTAAGAGTCCAGGAAAGAGAGGCCTAATCAGGCCATCCACAGAGTCCAGAGAGTTTGTTGTTTTGGGGGGCAAGTTCCCCTGCTGTGTCATGGACCAAGGTCTCAATGTGTTTGCCATCACTGCACAAATTAGGTGGCATGTTTTCAAAGGAGGCATCCCAGAAAAGATGGTCTCCAGACTGCAAAGTTTATAGAACTAAAATCCAAATTAAATTATTGCATAGAAAACTGATGTTCTTCCTTTAAACGTAAAGCTGTTCAGATTCAGTACTCATCCTTCCTTGACTGTTACATCCTGGGACTCACTGGTTGCTAATTTCCTGGACACTGGTGGCATTCTAGGCACAAAATATGAGCAGAGAGTGCTCTGATTTGTGCCCAATTCCTTGAAACCTCATATAATTTCTTGATAAATTTCAAGTGATTAAATAACTATTTAATATTCCCCCCAAGCATTTCAGTTTATCTGAAGACGTTAAGTAGCTCCTCCTTGAATATATTTAATATGACTAAGAATTTCCTTCTCAAATAAAAATAATAGAGACTTTATAACTGGAGAATGGATATTTAGTTTAAGAAAGTAGTCATGAGCCAAGACATGAAATTTTAAAAATTAACCTTAAGATATTTTGGTGTTTTTGTGCATCTTTAAACCTAAATCTGGGTTTATTGACTGCTGAACTCTCATCTTTAGATTATTCTAAGATCTTTCTTAAAAAGAAAGCCATACATGTACTCAAGCACAGATGATTTTAATGACCAGTTTGAAAGAGTTTTAGACTTTTTCTTAGAGTCAACTATATCCATTTAGCAGTGAGCACTGGCTAAAAATACCTGATGACAACAGTGCCTTTGGTAATCAGAGAGAATGGGTCTAGCTGCAACAAGTTTTCCATCATGAAAGCTCGTTCATTGGGAGGAAATCAGGTGCTTCCGCTTCCCCTTTGGTTCTCTTAATTGGCCAGCAAAATTTAGGCAAAGGCAATTTTGTTAGGTGTTGAAAAAAATTGTGAGGCTTATTCCTGACCAGGTCATTTCAAAGAGATAAAATATCTGCAAAAAAGGCAAGTGAACATATCTGCTGCTGGATTATTTCTGAGAATGGCTTGTGTTTCAGGTGGTTTCTGAGAAACTGGGTGGATGGCTGCTTTCCTGTCCCAATATAACACTTCTGATGGGTGGTGACATTACTGAAAGATGCCTTCCCATCAGACAGGCATCTGCTTCTACAACTACTGGTAAAAAATAAAAAAAAAAAAAATTAAAGAAAAATTTTTAAAGTGAAATGAACCTACAGGGAGAAGCAAAGTCTATGTATATTCAAATGAAATCTCTAAGTGTATAAACAAGAACTAGATTTTTTGGAGTGGTTGCCTTGAAAGATACCGAAGCAACTTTCCCTGAATTTTAGTGTCTCAGCTTAATTGCTGTGCTCAGTACCTTTATTGATGTTGTGTTCCTCTGTCCCTGGTCTGTGGCATTGGTCCTGTGTTTGATCAATTTGCAGTTTGAAAACAGAGGCTAATCAAGTTCTCTAGTCAGTTACTGGTGGTAGTGGCTGTTGATGGTGGTGTTCTGGTGAGTGTGTGCGTGCAAGATTGGGGAGGGAGGAGGGAGATTGAGATTGCAATTTGGCCTGATAATTGTTAGTACAACTTTTACTGCATGGTCAAGTAGTAAACTTGGCCATAAGCCTGAAGAAATGGCCCTTAGAGTTTGCTGCTGGAAGTCTTCCCAACAGGGGAAGACTGTGGGCATATCCACTGAATGGTGAGAACAAGAGTTTTTTTGTTTTGTTTTAAATTATTTTCATTAACATATAATGTATTATTTCCTCCAGGGATACAGGTCTGTGAATCATCAGGCTTACACATTTCTCAGCATTCACCAGAGCACATACCCTCCCCAGTGTCTGTAACCCAGCCACCCTCTCCCTACCCCCACGTCCCCCAGCAACCCTCAGTTTGTTTTGTGAGATTGAGTCCCTTATGTTTTGTCTTCCTTGAGGGAGAGCAAGAGTTTGGACTGAACACCAGCATTTCAGCTGTAGGTTGGCCTCCCACTAGAGCCTATTTCTGGGCCAGTCTTCGATTATTGCAGGGCCCCGATTTTCTCATCCCTAAAATGATAAAGTTGAACTAGACTATCTCAGAACTTCCTGGCTATGGGGCTCTATGACTAATTGTTGAGATCCATAATAGCAACCTTATAGTCTGTTCTTATTTAGCCACAGTGGGTGGTTCTTAGGAAGAGGAGAACATCTGAATAAACCGTGGCTCATTTCAGGAGCAGAGGCCGAACCCTGCAGAGCTTAGAGGGTTATAGCAATGAGAGTTTCCAAGCCATCTGAGTACATGGAAAATAACTAAACATGACCTCCCAGAGTAAACTTAGACTGTAACCTCTTTACCTACTTTCCTCTAATTTTAAAAGTGGTAGGTACCTATTGTGGAAATTAAGAAAATGTGTATTAGAAAGAAGAATATCACAGTTCATCCTGATTCCACTAAATAGGCAGAACCAATGATAACATTGGGCAAATTTCCTTTACAGGCTTTTTCCTGTGCATATTTTGAATAGCTAGGTATATTTATTTAGATGAGTTGAATTTACTGTGTTATTTTCATTTTACATTATAGCAAAAGTATTTTCCCATGTCATTAAGAAATACCTCCTCATAAACAGCATTATTATCATTTGCTCTAAGTAATCTGTTCTAAGATAGAATATTAAGGGCTGACCATTACTGAGCATGTAATATACCAGATACTGTCCCAGATGCTTAACATGCTAATTCATTCTTGTGTTACCCCTATGAGATAAGTACTGTTAATATCCCCTATTTTTTAGATGAGGAAGTTGAAGCTCAGAGAAGTTCCGATACTTGCCCGTGGTTACCATGTAGCACAGCTGAAATTGGAAATGAGGTCTTTAAATTTATCTTTTCTCTTAATCACAGTACTATGTTTAACAATTTTTCTGTTTTCCTTCTATTTCCTGTAAATATTAAGGTATTAAATATTTTGACATGTTTCTGCATTTTGCATTAAATATTTAGGATAGAATTCTAGAGGTGGGGTTATTGGTTCAAAGAATCTAAACTTTTAACATACACTTGGAATATATTTTCTTTGAATTTTTTTTTATTTCACAAAGAATGTCCATTTGGTGTTTTCTATGATGATGCCTTGCTTTTTTTAGTGTAACATAATTATCTCACTTGATTATTGAATCTGATTCTTCACTTTGCCATTTTAATTTTTTTTTAAGATTTTATTTATTAATTTGACAGACAGAGGTCATAAGTAGGCAGACAGGCAGGCTGAGAGAAAGAAGAGGAAGCAGGCTCCCCGTGGAGCAGAGAGCCCGACTCGGGGCTCCATCCCAGGACTCCAGGATCATGACCCAAGCCAAAGGCAGAGGCCTCAACCCACTGAGCCACCCAGGTGGCCCTTTAATTTGGTTTTTGAAAAAATTCACAAGGAATTCTTCTGCTTCCCCAGTTGTACTAGAAACAATGCATTTTGTTTTAGAGGCTGATGGCTTTTTTTTTTTTTTTTAAACTTTTGTGTATTTAGTAACCTGACTGGCTTTCGTGGGCAAATCAGGGAAATTTCCAGCAATTCTGAAAATCAGATATCTGTAGCAGCAGGCTATGTTCAAGAAATCTTTATTTGGGAATGTGAGAAGAGAAATTCATATGAAGAATTTGGAGTGTTTTGTTTTTTTTCTTTTTTTGAGAAAGGTTTGATCTAAAAGTTTGATACAATGGTCCTTATTTCTTCAAAATCGGTAAAATTATGAAAGTGCTTCAATGTTTGCCTTTTTGTGTGAAAATAATAATCATTATGATAGCTCTTTCCTGACACTTCCTTGTTTGTACTCATCAATTCCATCTTTTCTTTGGTTAGGTCTACCTCTGTTGGTTCAAAGAACAATTGCAAGGACGATCGTACTTCAAGAGATAGTGGGAAAAGGTAGATTTGGTGAGGTCTGGCATGGAAGATGGTGTGGGGAAGATGTGGCTGTAAAAATCTTCTCCTCCAGAGATGAAAGATCTTGGTTTCGGGAAGCAGAAATTTATCAGACGGTTATGCTGCGTCATGAAAACATACTTGGTTTCATTGCTGCTGACAACAAAGGTATTTTCTATCTAATTGGGTTCAGCAAGTAAACATGTCATGTCCGTCGTCAGATCACCATAAATAATTTCTTTGTTTTAATAAAATACATAAAAGTCTAATTTCTTTATTGAGGATGGAAGATGCTTTTCCTCTTCTCCACAGATAAATGTACAGAACCATACAATAAAGACAGGGCAAATTAGTGACATGAAATCATGATGATGCCATAGCTGGGCTGACACTTAAAATATTTGGTGACTGGTATGGCACAGGAACCATCCAATCAGAACAGAAGCTTCAGCTGGTCCAGAGTCCTGGGGGAACCGTGCGTGCCGTGCTAGTTTTTAGCGCTTACTTGCTGGTTCGTGAAGAGTTGGAGAGGCATCTTGTCAGGGGGTGGAGTGGGAGGTGGGGGAGGTTGCTTTGGGTGTCTAGGGCAAAGGGATGACATTGGAATTTTGAATAGCAGCTGTTAACCAATGAGGACAGAAATATTTCAATATTTTAACTGGGACAGGCATACCAGTGACTGCTAGTTGAATATTTACCTTTGCTAAGACTGTACTTCTCATCTGTATAAATAGGCTTCAATTCCAAGACTCAAATTCTCTATGAGCATTACCAGAATGGCAGCAGGCAAATCAATTTCAATGAAATTTTCTATTAATGTACTTTGAGTATAAATTATATTGAGACTGAACGTCAACAACCTCAAATAGTATGACTTTTTGAGATTTGTGGAGCAAGACAGAGCTTCAATGTTTTGGTATTGAAATCAATTTTCATAAAATATTGTATAAATCCCTGAGTAATCAGGGACTGGGTATAATTTGCGGATTACTTACACGTTCTTTCTTCTTTTTGCATGGCTTTTACTTACTTAATTGTGCATTAGTTCCCATAACAAAGGGAAACAGGGCACAATGACGAGCAAAACATGACCCAGTCAATTTTTTAAAATTCGAATCAGTAATACTCATGAAGAACTTTGGTGAGGTAGAGACTGTAACCTCTATCTAAAAAACAAATTACCAAAAAAAAAAAAAAAATTATCTGTGGATATCAGAGATACACCATTGCCCATGGAAATGAAAATCTGTGGTTATTTTTATCTATTATAAGCTTGATTATTACTAACTAGATGACAAAAGAGAGGCTTAGAATTATTGTACATTTTGGCCATAATTATGTTTGCAGATGGTATGTGTTTTCTGATTTCCCAGGTATAAAGTGGATAAAGATGAGCTATAAACAAAAAAGGTTCTTTCCAAATTCTTAACTCTGTGTACTTTGAAAAAATATCCAGACTACTGAAAATGAGACCTTTCTTAGTAAACTAAGAACTTTTCCTTTTCCTTCCTAAGATTGAGCTGTACCTACTTATCAGATTAATTAGCATTGTTGTCAAAGCAGTAATGACTTTAGTTACAAGGATCATCTTGATGAGGCTAATTTCATCATGATGTTTATTTGATTATAAAGCAATAGGCCCAAGGGAGATCATCCTTGATTGTCTCTCCTTCAGTTTAACTGGTCTACCTCTGTCGCTGGCTTATCTGGCTTTGTGCATGGTTTCAAATGATCTCCAACATTGCTTTCATCCTCTTTTCTAAATCTTTTGTGGTATTTATAGTTCCACTGGTTAGTCAACAGTCTGACAGAGACATTGCTATAAGAGGACAAGATAGCCACTGGTGTTGAGCAGGGACAGAGTCAGAATAAGGATTAGTTTAATACATGGTTAGTTTATTACTGAACTTTATCATGTTATGTTGATTTTTGTATTCCAGGGAAATTTTATCACTACTGGATTTGAAAAGTAAATATTTGGATTAGGAGTAGCTCTTGTACATAAAGCATTTAATAGAAAAAGTCCATAGCAAATGTTCATTATAGCTTCCTTTCTCTGAGTGTTGGAACAGATCAGGACTGTTCAGAGCTGCTGTAGATATTATTCCAAAAGCTAAAGCTAACTCCAGGGACTCTAATACCTGAAGAAGTTATAGGCTAATTTCTGTTCTGCTAAAAATATTTTATAAGCTGGATTAGCTTTTGTTAATGAAGTAAATTACTTGAAAATGTCTAGTAACTGTATTTAGCTCTTAACCTTAACTTTTGGGGAAAATCATCAACTTCATATTTTGAAAGGTGAAGAACATTGAACGTTCTTAGAATTTTAGAGTCTTTATTACATTAATAACACTTTGTGTAAATTTGTTGCATTTCTGGTTTGTACTGGAACAATCTTTCTTGAAAGCTCAGAGTAATTTTAGCACGACACTGAGCCCAAGTACATCTGTCAGTAGCTTCTCCTATAATGTGGTGCTATCAGTATTAAAAAGAGAGTAAGAAAGGAGTTGTTCACTTAATCAGAATCACTCTCACAGCTTCCTGTAGCTCTGGTGGATACATGCAACAGGTTCTAGCATATCAGTATTTTCAGAGATACAGTGAGAAATTTTACTTTGCTCATTTGGACCATCAGCGTCGTCACTAAAGGAATTAACTTTGCTTTGTGAACCGTACAGCTTTACTTTAAATACTGACATTTGGTAAAAGCTTTTGGTTTCTTTCTCAACATATATTTATAGCAATAAAATGACTTTTTCACATTTAGATAATGGTACTTGGACTCAACTTTGGCTTGTCTCCGAATATCATGAACTGGGTTCCTTATATGACTATTTGAATAGAAACATAGTGACCGTGGCTGGCATGATCAAACTGGCCCTTTCAATAGCTAGTGGCCTGGCCCACCTACATATGGAGATCGTTGGCACACAAGGTACGTGTTTTCTTTCTAAGTTTTTCCTGCTTATTTATGAGGATAGAAACACCAAGTTGTGTTTTAGTGTTTAATTGCATTTTAGTTTATTAAAAACAATTATCAAATGTAAAGAAACACTAAGATACTTTATAAAGCTGAGGATATTATAATATAGCCAACTCTCATCTACACACTTTTTGCATATTAGCCATAGTAATATTTTTATACTTAGTGGCTCCAACTTTGTCATTTAGCACATACACCTGGGAGATCATGCTTTGGTGGCAAATGCTCTATGTTCAGAGAATATAACTAATTTAAAATGTTTACTTCTGATAGCTAAAATAATTGGAGATGGTAATATTATCTTGAAAAAAAATTTACATGTAAAGTACTTAAAGATCAAATGATTCCCACTGTCTTTTCTATTTATTGAGCTAATAGTGAATTTGCTCTAGAAAGTCATTAGTTAGTCAGGGCAGTGGTTACCAAATTTGCATTTATGATCCCTTAAACTCTTAAAAATTATTGAGGACCCCAGAGGTTTTGGTGTATTTTCATTTTATCTGTTAATATTTACTCTTTTAAAAACTAAAATTGAAAAAAAATGTTAAAGTATTTATTAATTTACTTAATAATTATTAAACAAGTTTCAAAAAAATTTTTTTAATAATACAAAACCAATATAGTGAAAATATGATTTTGTTTTTACATTTTTGCAAATCTCTTTAATGTCTGACTTAATGCATAGATTTTCATGCATGCTCTTCATTCAGTTGTTCCTTTATGTTTTGATTGAAATATGTGCAGAAAAGTTAATATCCCACAGCTGTGTATTTGGAAAAGAGTATCAAACACTCCCAGGGATTTGGGGGTTACTTCTGAGAACTGCTAGTCTAAGGTAGTAGAAGTTTGAGACTTTTTTGTAAGAGAATATTTGCTGTGTTCTTATGTGGATGTAGCAATGCTAATTCTTTCCCTTTTCATTCAACAAATATGTACTAGTGGCTACTAAGTGCCACCTAGTGTACTAAGCATCAATGACATGCTGAAGGCTGATGAATAACACACAGGCACTGCCCTTAGGGAGCTTACAGTCTAGCTGGGAGAGACAGATAATCAAACACACATGTGAATGAACAGTATAGTTTAGGGAGTAATAAGGGTTATGAAGAAGGCAAAATGGCGTACTCTGTGGAGACTGACAGGGGATGTGGACTGTGTGGTCAGGGAAGACCTGTTTTTGGAGGTGACTTTTGAGCCAGGTGTTCAATGTGATTCCTTTTAGGGAGAGTCAGCCTTCGGTAACAACAATAACAACAAAAAAGAAAAAAAAATGTGTATTCTTTTCTTATGCTTCATAGGTAAACCTGCTATTGCTCATCGAGATATAAAATCAAAGAATATCTTAGTGAAAAAATGCGAAACATGTGCCATAGCAGACTTAGGGCTGGCTGTGAAGCATGATTCAGTACTGAACACAATTGACATACCTCAGAATCCTAAAGTGGGAACCAAAAGGTAAGATCACTAACTCTGGTGGCACACTCAGACAAATGACCACGCCATAAACATGAAATCCTGGGATGAGTGTGTGGGTGTTTTGAGGGTGAAGGTGGGAGTCCAAATGGAAAATCATTAGGCCGAGGAAAGCAAAGAGTCTTCTCTGGGTCATTGAGAAGTCAGTAACAGAATGGTTATAAAGCGAGGACAGTTGGCATTTTAGTCATACAGACAGTAGCTATCTGGGTGGGGAATCCAATAGAGATGGATGGTGGAAGATACATTATTTTGAGTGGGCCAGTTTCCGGAAATACATTTTCCCATGGCTAGGAGGGGAAAAACATGTCATCAGTATATAGCTCCCCCAAAGCCTTTATACTCATAAGGGAACTGAAACTCAGGGCTAGTTCTATTTGTTCAATGTTCTAAACAATAGATACAGTCAATGTGTTGAGCAAGCTAAGTGAGGGACTCTACATAAATACATACATGTGCTACTGTACTCCCTTTGTATTTAAGAATATGTAACAGTTTTTGTATTTACTATAATTGTGCTTATTCTTAAGTCTCCCAAATTGATGTATATTGAGATAGTAGGAGTTTGGACACAAGTTCCACATTCAAGGAACAGAATTTTTGAGGGCTCAGAACAAATATGAGAGAAACAGAACATATGACATATATATTACCACAGGCCCATTAGTAATGGGATTTCTGGCGGATTCTTGTTCTGGCCAGCCTGTGGTCATATGGCCAGAGTACTTCCATTTCCTTTTATTCGAATATCAAGCTCATGCTACTTTGACATTAATTCCTGGGTTCTTGACCTTGAAGACAGAAAACATGAAAACATTTTCCTGGAGTTGTCAAAGGCTCTTTGGAATAAGGGATTTCTGGTATAGTTGACCTCCAAGCCATGTTTAAGATTCCAAGCCCAAACCTCTGAGTCCTTCCCTTGGTTCCCTAGGACAATTTAATGACACCCCAGGAACACTTCAGGGCAGTTTATTCAAGCTGGGCAACCCTATGGGACTTCTCTTCTTTCCCCTATAAAAAGTAAACTTCAGCTTGCCCATCGGAATGTATGCCCATCACAGACACCCCTCACTCCCAACCCCCCAGGAAGCCTTGGATGCTAGACTCCTTCAGAGGTTCTAAAACTTTTAAGAGTTTGGGAGGGTTTTGCATCCTCATCTTAATACTCTGGGAAATTGTAGAATTCCCCTAGGACAGCTAGACTCCATCAGGTCCCATAGGCTGTAGATTTCTTTGGTTTAGTCTTATTTGAACAAGGCTGTCATTTTCTTGTAGCCACTATATAAGGTGTATATATTTCTGGAAGCCAATTTATAGTAGAATTGTTCATTCAGAGAAGGTGTTTATGGAATGCTGCTAAGCACTGTTTTAGAGTCCTGGGCCCACCATGATGATTAAGAAATGCTCTTTGCCCTAAGGAATTTTCCATGGCAATGTTTGTTGGTGGAGGTTGAGTTCCATCTCTCCTATTGAATGCTTTGCTTACTGCATTTCCCTCTAGCTTGTCCTTTGCAAGTACTTGGCTCCTGGCACCTTGCTTTGATACCCTGAGTAGGATGACCTCTAGTTTTATTTAAAATGTTTTTAAAATTATAGTTCAGTCAATAGCTATATTACATAAATTTAATTTATTACAGTGGCTTGAATCTACTTTTAAATTTGATGTAAGCTATTAATTTATATTTTATGTGGGGATTTATTAAGGTTGTATTTTATTGGATTGCTATAAAGTCATACAGAGGATCTGGAATGTGCATGTTTTTTTAAGGTATATGGCTCCTGAAATGCTGGATGATACAATGAATGTGAATATCTTTGAGTCTTTCAAACGAGCTGACATCTATTCTCTTGGTCTGGTTTATTGGGAAATAGCCCGAAGGTGTTCAGTTGGAGGTAAGATGTTGGAGATACTCTTTGTATCTGTCTTTTCTCAATGCTGTGAATACAAGATATTTTTTTCTATGTATTTTTTCTAAGCATTATATTGAATCATTTTTTTAATATTTAAGAGACTGCCCTTTGGTGTTATCTTTCCCGTGGCAAGAGTGGAGCACCCTACATATGATGATGATTTTGTATTATGATTACTGCTCAGGTGGGGGTGACAGTTCTGATAATTCTGATTTTCTTAATGATACTTTGCAAAGCACTTGAAAATTTTCTTGAGTTTGTATGCAGTTAGCTGTATCCCTACTTTCTACCAGAAATTGAACCCAAAGATGTTAAATGATTTACCAAAAGCCACAGGACTTGATGTCTTCTATTTTTCAGGTTTTTCCAGTTTTTGTTTCTATGCTTTTTTTTTCTTTTTAAGATTTTATTTATTTATCTGTCAGGGATCACAAGTAGGCAGAGAGGCAAGCAGAGAGAGAGAGAGAGAGGAGAGAGGAGGAAGCAGGCTCCTTGCAGAGCAGAGAGCCCGATGCGGGGCTCAATCCCAGGACCCTGAGATCATGACCTGAGGCGAAGGCAGGCTTAACCCACTGAGCCACCCAGGCGCCCTGTTTGTATGCTTTTTGTTACTGTTGTTGCTTTTTCCTTATGATAATGAATGTGGAAGGGAGAAAGTGGAGGGCAGAGGTGGAGAGGAAGACTAACTTCCTGACTCTACTGTTCCTAGTTGTTTAGAGATTAATAATGAGAGGAGGGAGATTTTGAAAGGATGAAACCCTACAAATGCAGTTTATGAAGTTGTGGCATCTGTGGAGAAAAGTTACCTCCTGGTAGAAAACTGATTAGGGTTTTCACTTTCCAGTGAGACCGACATAACACTAAGCTGTGGTTTAGCAAATTCCTGAATGTCTGACTTTAGGCAAGTTACCTGGTCTCATTTCCCTCATCTGTAAAATGAGTAATAAAACTGATCCCTTGGGTTTTGAGGATTTAACAGATTCATTTGATTAATTAATTAGTACAGAGCATAGGACAGGGTAAATGTTCACTAAAAGAGCTGTCATTATCAGACAACTGTCAGTTTTTGTATTTTTCATTGATATAATTTTCCCTTATACCAATTTCATTTAAAAAAAATGGGTTAAAAATGTTTTTAAACTTACAAGGGTAAAATTCTTTTGAATGAGGAAACATACTTTTCCCCTTTTTATTCACAAATAAGTTAGTAAACCATTCAGGAAAATGAAGCGGTTTATAGCAGCAATAAAGTTGTAGTGGAATCCTCGAGCCTGGGATCGAGTTCCAGATCTGCCACTTACTAGCTCTTTGACCTTGAGCAAACTGATGACTCTTTGTGCCTCAGTTTCCTCATTCTGTAAAGTAGGGATAATATGCTACCTCTTTTAGTCAGTGTTTTTTGAGGAATAATTAAAACATGTAAAGAGTTTAAGACAGTGCATGGTGAATAGCAAGATTGAAACATGTTTGTAATAAACTTTTTAAATTTCATATTAATATTCTTCTCGATCTGCTTTTTGTTCATTGTCCTTAAATTTTCTTTAACTGTTGAAATAGTTAACATAATATTAGTTTAATTTAAGTATTTTAATTAATTTAATTAAAATTAAATATTTTAAATTGAAAGGACTGTTAATTTAAACAATTTTATGAAGACATTCTCAAGTCCAGGTAATATTCTGATAATTAAATTCAGATATTTCTTTTTGAGACTCTTTAATATGAACTCTTTTAATATGAACCTTCGTGTTGAACTGTCCATCTTCAGTACCTTTGCTGCTTCTTTGGCACATTCTCTGGTACAGTACTTCCAAAATCCAAATGTAAGAAACTCAACTTTTAAAAGATTGCCTATCAATTTTCAAAAAGCGAAAACTATCCTGTTTTGAAAGGGTTATTTAATGGAGAAACATATTTCATTCCCAAATGGGACCATGCTGTAAATTTTGCAGTTAGGCATTACTTTTGAATTGTACAATGGTATTTTACATAAATCAGTATTCACATAATTTTTATAATATACAATTATATTTTATATAATTATTAAAATTATATACATGCAATTTGTTTATACAAAATTGTAAGATTTTATGTAATTGCATAAATTATATTTTTGTAAAATGGATATAATTTTATGTTTTATATAAAATTTATATAATTTCCAAGATTATGTAAACTTTCATAATATGTATTTTAGAACATATGTAATAATTATTCATCTGAGTGCTTTATTTATATCCTTAGTTTTATAGTGATATAGAATTATCATAAACCTGACTTTCCAGTTTCTCAGAATGCCACTTGTGCCTAGAGGACTTAATTGGTATTCTTTTTGAAATAAGCATCTTTGTTTATTATTCATACTGGGAAATTTATTATGCAAATTTCTTATAGGAATTGTTGAGGAGTACCAGTTGCCTTATTATGACATGGTGCCTTCAGATCCTTCAATAGAGGAAATGAGGAAGGTTGTTTGTGACCAGAAGTTTCGGCCAAGTATCCCAAACCAGTGGCAAAGCTGTGAAGTAAGTCTGTTTTCCTCTTTGGCTGGGAATGGAGTGGGGCAGGGTTTCAGGAAAGGGGCAGAGGGAGAGGGACAGAGAGAATCTCAAGCAGGCTCCATGCCCACTGTGGAGCCCAGTGCAAGGTTTGATGTCTTGACCCTGAGATCATGACCTGAGTCAAAATCAAGAGTCGGACACTTAACTGAGCCACCTTGCACCCCAGGTGCCCCAGGCTATGTTCTTACATATGTTTTATCTGTTATAATTTTGAGGTAAGTATCGGGGAAGATTTTCAGAGACCATACAGTTCTACTGTCTTCATCTAGGCATCCAGTTCATTCCACATGTATAAGTATATGTCCTTGTTTCAGTCTTCAAAAAGATTTTATTCCCTTCAGCCATATGTACACAGAACGCCAAGATAAGTGGCAGCAACAAGCATCCCAGTGACTTTACACAAGACTATTTCTTGCTATGGACAGTCCCCTATGGGTCAGGCAAGTGTCTCTCTGTGGTGATTCAATGATCCAGGTAACTTTGATCTTGGGATGCTGCTATCTCAACACAGTGTCTAGGTCAGGACGTGTCTAGGTCAGGAAAAGAGAGGAGCTGGAGGGTCACCCATGGCTTTTAATGCTTTGGCTTCAGGTGACTCACCTCACTTCCGCTCATGATGCACAGACCAGAGTCAGTCACACGGCCCGATCTGCCTGCAAGGAGTCTGGTAACTGTAGGAGCACAGACAGGTTTGGTCGTCAGTGTCCATGCAAGGAGGAGTATTGCAATTTTTCGATCATCTTTGCAGCCCGTACATTTGCCAAAGTTTGAGCTTCTGTTTTTAAATCAGAAAAGCTTCCTCATGGCAGAGGCCACTGTTCTCTCATCACCAACAATGCATCCAGTAAGCATCGTGTCATAGGCATAGATTGTGGTTATCCCAGTGCTTGTTCTGCCTTACGTGAAGCGAAAGACTTTTCTAGTTCCCACAGGGAGAAGGAGGGGAAGAAGAGGGAAAGGTTGCAAACCATCTGACTAATTCCACAACTGTTTTATGGCTTTCCTCTCCCTCAACCCCATTATTACTGTTATATTCTACCATACATAATTGTAATTTTCAGGTCTTTTTATAGTGACATCTTTTAGCTGGACTTCATCATAAGGGTTATTTCATACAATAGTTTTTCTCCTCATTTCCCCTCCCCTTCATGTTTCATTCAATTCTTTTTCTATTTAAGGGAGGAATTATGTCTTGATGTTTCTATTTTGTATAGATATCTTACCTACATACTTATTTTAGAAGCAGAATTTGAAATATTTATAACCAAATTGAAATTAAATTAAATTATTTCTATTGTTAATAATTTTATGTATATGAAAGAATATGTAACATATATAAAATTTAAGCATAATAATAAAGTGGCAGTCAGTGAATTCACTACTAAGTTTAAAAAATAGAACAAAGATCCCATACTGCTCTGAGAGATTACAATAGTGATTATTTATTATTGCCTTGCTTTTCTTTAGGAGAAAAAATATATATATAATGTATAAATATGTATATATAAATATATATATACTCATGTTAAAAATATGTTGTTTACTTTTTTTGTAATTGTGAAACATTATTTTTTTTAGATTTTTAAAAAAATTTATTTATTTGAGAAAGAGAAAGAGAATGAGAGAGAGAGACAGAGAGAGCATGAGAAGGAGGAAGGTCAGAGGGAGAAGCAGACTCCCTGCTGAACAGGGAGCCTGATGCAGGACTTGATCCCAGGACTCCAAGATCATGACTTGAGCCAAAGGCAGTCACTTAACCAACTGAGCACTCAGGTGCCCTGTGAAACATATTATTGAAACTACCTGTAGATAGTCTTCTTAATTTCTATTCACTTTGATTTATATATGTAGCTATAATCTGTTCATGCTCATATCAGTGCAGTAGTCCATTATATGGGTTCTTATTGTTGATTGTCTTATGTGTGATTTCAATATTTTTTAAACAATGTTGATATATATACATATATGTGTGTATATATATACACATACATTATACATTATAATATATATACACATTATATATATATGTGTATATATATATATGCATATGTGGGGGGGGAAATTTCTTAGAGTATAAAACTGTAGATTCTTTTGGGGTGTCCACATAGATGATCATATCTCCAAATAATGAGAGTTCTGGAACAAATTCTTAAGCCTTTTCTTTACTTCTTCTTGAGTTTCTAGGACTTCCAGTATAGTGTTGCTTAAAAATTGGTAATGGATATCCATGTTTTACTACTTAAAATTTTGTACATTTCTCCTTTGAGCATGCTGTTCGTTGTAGGTTTTGTTTGTCAAAACTTTAATCACATTAAATAAAAACTGACTTTGTTTGATAAAAGCTTTTTTCCTACCTATGAGGTAATGATATAGCCTTTCTAGTTTTGTCTCTTAATGTGATAAATTGCGTTTATAAATTTTCCACTCTTAAACCAATCATACATTCCTAGAATAGAACTAACATAGTCATTTTTTATGTGATCAATTTTGTACATTGCTGATAAAAGCAATTTTTGTCCATTTTAATCCAATATTTTAGTTCTATTTTATTCTGTATTAATCCTATGTATTAGATATAGTGCAATTTTATACCACTATTACTTATTTAAACTTAAGAAGATATTTATCATTTTCTTTGTTCAATGTTCCTTTTTGCCTCTCAGAGCTTCCTCCTTTTTTTTTTTTTTAAGATTTAATTTTTTATTTGACAGACAGATCACAAGGAGGTGGAGAGGCAGGCAGAGAGAGAGGAGGAAGCAGGCTCCCCACTGAGCAGAGAGCCCGAAGCGGGGCTCGATCCCTGGACCGTGGGATCATGACCTGAGCCAAAGGCAGAGGCTTAACTCACTGAGCCACCCAGGTGCCCCTTAGAGCTTCCTTCTAAGATCATTTTCTGATTTCTTAATGTGCATTCTTTAAATGTATTTTATTTAAATTGATTTTTTAGAAGGACCTAGAAGTGATGAGTAGTGATGTTGAGCATCTCTTCATGTGTCATTCCAGGACATTAATTCTTCTAGGGCATTAATTCTAGCATCTAATGTTTTGATGGATTTGATTTTACTGTTCGTTGTTTCAATTGATTCTTGCTTATGATACTTTATTTTCTGCTGTCTTGTGACTTTTTGTTTTGAGCTTAGGCTTACTGTAAAATTTTAAGGCCTGGGCTTGATTTTTCTTCTTACCAAGAATCAAGATTTAGATAATATTCTTTACAAAATTCCTTATAAGACTGATTCTCCTGTATATCCAGGACTTTGGAAACATCTTGACCTGATACTTCCTGGGTGTTTTGATGGCGTTTCCTGTCTTTCCCATGTTGTTCATCAATTCTGAAAGTCTAGACTGTGAGATCAGCAGATGTTACCAGGGTGGACGCTGCTTCAGTGATTTCTTCCATCTCCAGATTCCTGTGTTCTCTGATTGTTTTCCACTCTGAGTATTTATCTTATTTATTTAGCAGCTCACTTATACTATTTTTTTATTCAAATTTTTGATATTTACACCCAGGTCATTATTTTATTATGGCATAAATTAAATGTTCAAATGCACAAATCTTAATAGCTCTCTGTTGATTGTCTTATAGCTTATAGCTCAATGAGTAACAAAAAGAGTATGCGTGTATGTACTTAACATCCAGATCAAGGAATGTGCAACTCATCCTGTATGCCTTTTTGTCTTTCATGTCCCTTCTCAGAAGATTTTAAAAGAGAGCTACTCTACCATATTCCCAGAAATCAGTGATTGAATTTTCAATTAAAAGCTAGTCTCCATAAGGTTAATGTGTGTGTGTTGACCGGATTTTTAAAGACGTTTGGTCCTGATCTTCTGATATCGTTTTAAATTTACGATTTCTTCGTCAGAGCTTAGCATCAATTCCTGGGTTTGTGGTTATGCTTCTCTTGGACTGTGTTTGTGTGACTAGCTAAAGTGTTTGATATTTTTCTCTCTTAAAGGCCCTCCGAGTCATGGGGAGAATAATGCGGGAATGTTGGTATGCCAATGGGGCAGCCCGCCTAACAGCCCTTCGTATTAAGAAGACTATCTCTCAACTTTGTGGCAAAGAAGACTGCAAAGCCTAATGATGATGATTCTGTTAAAAAGAAATCTCTTACAGCTTTTTTTTTTTCCCTCATTTTCCCTCTTTATGTGAATGTTTCTGCCTTTTTTGGTTGTCGTTCTACCTCAACGATAATGCAGTACAGATAAATAACTGAAGTCAGGCATGGGCAGGAATTGACTTCATCCCTTCTCTGTGTTGTCTTTACTTTTCTTTTGAAACGCACCACATCAGTTCATCTTTTTATTTAATAAGAGAGATATTGCAAGAATATAAAATAAGCTATATAAAACTAATACAAGTCATTAAGATTTTATTTTACTTGAATCAAAAACACATGGATGAAGAAAAGGAAATGTAAAAGCTTTTTTTTTCCTGAGATGAAAACACCTTCATGAAACGTGTGAACTAGAGCACGTTCTGTCTCAGCAGAAGCTTAGATTATATAATCTGCGGTTTTCTTTTCTTTTTTCTCTTTTTCTTTTTTTTTTTTTTTTTGTTTTTAAATTAAGAAGGGTCTTTGAAAAAGATTACATATTGCCCTGAACTTCAGTGTCTAAAACACTTAAAAGGGGAGCCGCTCAGTTGGAAGATAGAACTGAGGTCCCAGTGGCCACTGGCTTGGCGTCCTTTCTACCTGCTATCCTGTTCTTCATAACCCGCCACCACAGCAGCCCCCAAAGCAGTATGAAAGCCACTACGATTGCTACTTCCTCCCATTTACAAATGAGACATCGGACAGCTTGAACATTGAGACTTCCTGAAAGTCACATAACCAGTGGTGGAGCTGGCACTAGGTCCAAATCTTGTGATAACTCACAGTTGTAGACTTAGCTAACTTCCTGCTTTCCCATTAATTCCCATATAGTACTTTTCTCCTTAGGCAGAAACAACAGCTTTCATGGTGGTATTCATGGTTTAGTTAAACAGAAGACCACGTGGGTCATTCTGCCCAATCATAATGGGCCTGCATGAACTCTGAGGACAATATCCCTTGACGTTTTCCTCATAGAGATTTCATAGTCTGACTATTTGTGAGATAAATATTAACGTTTTCTGAAAACTTCCAGAGATTAATCATGTATAAAGATGCATTGTTAGGAGGGGTCTTTAAGATTTATTTCAGAGGTTCCCACTGCTTTTGGAATACACACTTAGAAAGAATGTATCAGAAGTAGAGGGAGGAGGAAGTAGAAAATATTTTGAGAAAAGATGAGAGAACTCTTCAGTAACTGTAAATAGCTATTTCCCTACCTTTTCAAAATGAGCAAGTAAATGCAAAAGAAGGCTCATGGTACTTTTGCTTTTATTCTACTTCCTGTGGAGACAGAAGTGATGAATTCTGAATAATACTTGCAACACTGAATCTTTCCTTCAAATCTGTAATTCTGCTTGGGTAAAGGAGATTTAACATGGTATCTTTTGTTGTTCTACAGCACTGATTCCTAAGCTTTGATCCTTAGAACGTTCTTCTGTTGAGACGTTCCAAGACCAAAAGCATTCTTTGATAGATTCTTAAAAAGTGATAGGATACATTAGTATATCTTGTACTTTGAGGAATCTAGCAATAAAGAAATGTTGTGGGAGCTACTTTTAATTAGATTTCCCAAATTATTTGATCATGGAATCCTTTTGTTAAGAGGAGGGAAAACCTTTTTACTGTCCCACATTTTAGTGTTCTACAAAACATAGCTTAGGTAACAGTGTTCAAAAGGATATAGCGATGTATTTTCGTGCAGAGCACAATCTAGTGATTATAGTTCATTTCACTATGGAAATATGTTACTGAACCCACCTTCATTTGATTGGAATGAGATAATCAAGGGCCAATATCTGACAGCTGTGGTCATCCATTCATTAAATAAGATAGGGGACCCCTTATCTTCATTGCCATAATATTGGGTTCAGTAGAGAACAGATGCATCATAGGTTCTGCCCTCAGGGATTTTAGAGACTCATTTGGAAATGGGAACAACAATGTAGGTATTGGTTTGTGGGAAGGAAATAAATTGACAATGTAGGAAGTCTTGAGTTCCATACGACAGTGGGTTCTGGAAGTTATTTTCAATTTGCAAAACATTTACAAGTTATATTTATTGGGCCAGTGCAGACAATCTAATTATATAATCAGTTTTTTAAAATGCATATGGGAAGGGATTTTAAAAAGAGCTTATGGGAAGGGGTGATCTGACTTCTTATAGGTTGTATTTGAATATATGAAAATGAAATTATTTATTTACTATGGTTGTATTATAGTTAAATGGTTGTTCAAATAAATAAGAATAATATTTCTTGTTTTATTCACTTATGTTGGGTGAATATACTTATTTCAGTGTTTAGAGAATGTTTTAACATTTCAATTTTCCTCTACATTATGTTTTATAATTTATTTGGGTGTGCCCAAATAGAACTCCATATTCTTATTGGTTCAACTTTTACTCTAGAGAAATTTGTACATTTTGAGATGTTTTTCTTGTTTTCATGTTAGTTTACTGTAATTTCTAACTGACTGGTCTTACATCTTAATTACCAAACACACTTCTTAAGAAAAGAGTTAGGTTAACAAAAATGATTAAAAAAAGATGAAAGTTCTAATTTTTCTTAACTCTCAACATGATTATAAATAGAAAATGCTCACAAGAACAGGATAAAGTTTAGAGCATAAATTTATTGTATATACCTTTCCTGTTAAACTTCATATTATTTGTTTTTGATGGAGTGTCATTGTGTAATATTTATTTCTTTTGAATTGTGTGATAAGCAAAAAATATTCTTAGACTCAATGTGTCAGTGTTCTTTGCTCCTTTCAAATATTTTGACTTTGGGTATAATATAAAGCTTGGGAAATTGCTATTTATGAAATGCCAGTACTGTATAAAGTGGTGATGGGGTTTCTATGCAGCATCACTTTTTAAAATAAGGGAAACATTATGTGTTGTCAATATTACAGCATGAACTTGTTGCCTTCAAGCTACACGTTTAAGTGTGTAATTGGTATGAATTATGTTGTGTGCTTTCTTCTCTGTCTAAAATATTTGGCATGTCACATCTAGAATTCTTAATTTATGTTCTGACTTGAAAGTGAAACATGACTGTGTCGTGCACTATTTTAGGCATAGCACTTGCTTTTCATCTTTATACTTTCAATTAACTTTGCATTTTAAATTTCCATGATTGTATGAAAATAGTAACCTGGTTGCAGTGTCTGAAGACTTCAAAATCAGCTTTTATTTTAAAATGAATATCTACAATAGATTCATTGGGTTACAAGTTCCATAAGAATTTATTATTCTTAATACTTCTACTTTAGTAGAATTATTAAACAGAACTACTAACTGTGCTGAAATTTGCCACCATGTGACTTACTGGGGCAGAGAAAACTCAGGGCTGTCTTAGAGTTTACGCAAAAATACCAGGGAACCTACTGAGAAATCATCATCTGAAAGCAGGAAGCCCACGTTTGCCATTGTATCAAATTCAACTTAAAATTTCTTAGCAGGGAATATTTTTTGATTACTTATTTAAAATATATATAGAGGGTTTTTTGTTTTTGTTTTTGTTTTTTTATATTTTATTCATTTGAGAGAGAGAGAAAGCACTAGCTGAGGGGAGAGGCAGAGGGAGAATCAGACTCCTTGCTGAGCAGGGAGCTCAATGTGGGGGATCCATCCCAGGACCTTGAGATCATGACCTGGGCCAAGGGCAGATGCTTAACCATCTGAGCCACCCAGGGAGATGTTTTTTGTTTCAATAAATTTATTTAAAGTATGGACATTTTATGTCCCATCAGGAAATTGAGAAAGTAACAGTAACAAGTGAGTCAAGTTCATGGTGTGTGATTATTTCAATAAGCATCACTTTAAGTAAATTTACAAATATAGCATTTTAGGTCACTTGAAAATATTTAAGAATTCATTTCTTAAAATGGTGTCATTATGGTTTTTGAAGATATTCTAAATACCTTCTTTCATGAAACATGCTTCTGCTGTGTTTGGCACTGCTCTGTATTAGCTCCCTCCATAAGGTAATACCTACAGGGACTTTAGGTACGATTTAGTGATGACAGTCATCCCTTTGCTTCTGACAGCTTCTTCTAAACAGAAGAAAAGATGTTGGTTGGAATACAAAAGTTTCATTAAAAATGTTAATATTAAATAGAATTTCCATAATAGGCAGTTTTTCAAAGTATGTCAATGCAAATTTTCCAATATTTGACACTCTTGTTTTCTCCTAGCTTTGCTTTTATGTTTTGTTATTTTTCTCACCTCCTTTTAAAATATTCCCTACTGTTTTCCAAAATTATATTTAGTCCCTAATTTAAAAAGCAACTAGACATCATTTAGCTTAATCACTCTAATATTTAGCCTTCTCATGAAAGGGAATCCTTTGGTGGTCTAAGTTATTTCAGATGTGTCACAGACAAAAACACAAAAACCAGAACTTGGAAATTATAAAGAATATAAGAGGTTTTACAATTTAATTTCCATATTTTATAGATAGAGACACCAAGGATCAAAGATTACGTGACTGCTTGTTATTAGCAGAATTGATAGGCAAACTCAGTGGTGACTCCCACACCAGGACCCTACCACAGTCAACATTTGCTAATTAAAAAATTATTAACATGCCTCTAAACCTACCTTGAATGTACACTGATAGAATGCATCATTTAATTGTGTTGATCAAATCTCAATTTTCTCTCTCTCTCTCTCTTTTTTTTCCCCTGCTAAAATATTTTGCTCACTCCTAGTGGGGTCAATGAGAAGAGCTAAAAGCTAAAATAGGCCAGGGAAAAGTTGTAAAGTAATTGTCAAGCTAGGTAGGCAACCACTGAAGTACTGAATAAAATTTAGGAATTGGGAGAACGTAGTATTTCTTTGCACAAGTAGCAAGTAACGATGAGACACTTCATGCCTCTGTTTCTCCCTTTTCGGTAACAATTGTTCTTTTTATGCCTGGCAATGGGAGCGGGAGACGATTAGCCTTTCAATCTCAGACCATGGCTAGTAGCATATTATCTTCTCTCTTTTCAGTTTCTCATTACTTTTTCTTTATTCATTTTCTTTAGATACATTAAAAAATCTTTGCCGGATATCATCAGTTCCAGTCACTCTGTAATTTCTGTTCTTCTAGCCCATGTTCACATTTGCTCCACATTGAACTTCCTGGCAAGATTGTAATTTGCCATAACCACGTATGAGAGGTTTTGTCTTGTGCCTTTTCCAGTGGTTTTTCATTTGGCACAATGAAGAGAGGACTTGTTAATGGCAGAGAAAATTTTCTTTCACAGTTTAAAAAGACTACCAGTCAAGTTACATTCTAGCTTTTAGCTAACATACAAGGAATGTCTACTTTTGCCTTAATGCCCAATTCCGCTTCAAAGATGATGACTTTGGACAGAGAACGTGAAATTTTTGTCTCCTAATGGAATTGCTAAATTTATTTCTGCTGCTTCATACAATCGCTTTGTTTTGCTTTGGCCATCTTTTAAATTAAGCTGTTATGGCATATGGTTTGTAACATAAGATTGTATGGAAATTAATCATCCCCATTTTAAACTCCCTTGATTAAAAGCTTCCTGTCCTTCTTAATTCAGATATAGATTAACACAACATTTGGGAGGATAGGCACACTGTCTCATCTTAGACTTTAATATATTCTGATATGACTGTATTTTCTTATCGCTGGTCCCTGTTATTGTGCAAGAAAGTTTTCTCTGCAGATCTAACAGTTTTAACTGCAAGATTTGTACATGGGCTACATGAACCTGAATGTCAACAGTACCACTGAGAATCTGAATGTATTAGGAAATGGGCCTTCTACTGAGTGTGGCCAGATTGAGCAGGCTATGTAGTGTCCTGCATGAGTCCTCTCCTTTGAGGAAAGATTGGAGCTAAAATCTAACCCGCAGTTGGCTCCTCAACTCAAATATTTTTATATTTTTCAGAAAAATATCTTACATGCTGTGTATCTTCAGAAAAAGGGTCCCGCTTCTACAACCTCAGAGAATGATCATTAAATATTCCAAAATGCTTCTTGACATCTGCAAATTGACTACAGAACCTAGGGGAAAAAAATCTGTAGATTTTCATCCTAGTATTTCTAAAAGAGTGAAAGAGACTGTGTGTTCAATCTGTCGATTTAATTTTTCAACCCAGATAATCTGAAGCAAGACATGTGGGCCCTCATTTAATATCTCTGTTGAGTTTTATTTCCGTGTGCAAACTTGTTCATTGACTTTGCTTGTGAAGAGGTAACTACATGCCTAAATTCTGTGTAACTAAGGCAGGTATAAAATGAAATTTACCAGTATCTCCATTTCCTTCAGTAGGCTAAAGACAAGTAATTAAATATTTTCCAGATTCCAACTCTTTTTTTCCTATTTATATAAGGTGTGTTTGACCCAAAATATTAAATTCTAGTTTGTTTCCACAATCACTAGTGTCAAGCTCTTGTACTCTTCTGAACCTAGGCTGGTGAATATTATTCAAACTTGATCTGTGTTTGAGGCTTTAAAATGTCCTAAATACAGAAAATTAGATTCATATCTCAAAAAAAAAAAAAAAAGAGATTTTTGGATTGACTTTCAAAGTACTAATACTAATTATACTTTTCTTTTGGTAGTGTGACTTTTCTTATACCTAAGAACATATTACAAATGTCAAAACCATTGCATTTTGACATTGCAAAACATGCCTTGAACTCTTGAACTACTGTGAAAAGAATCACTGTTGTAAAGACTTATTGTAAGCTGGCTGATATTCATAGGTATGTAAAAAGATAATACCCTTCAACAGACAGGCCCAAATGAATGTATATAAGGAATATGAAGAAATAAATTAGGTTTTAAAATGAGAATTGGGCAATAAATTGTATAAAAAATGCAGATGGTGATTTTAGTATTTATAATTTTAATTGTTGAAGCTGAAGAGAATTCTAAATTCCAAAGAGAAATGAATGATATTCAGATGTTTCATTAGCTTCTAGTTTATGGAAATATGCATTTTGTAGTAATATGTATACTTATTTTCTTTAGACAAATAGTATTTTAGAATTTAGTAAGAACTCAGTGATAGCCTTCATACCAAAATGTTTAAATTTACTAACAGTAAGTCATAAAGTATTTATTTTAAAGCTTTTTAAATATTATTGCATAACTTTCAGCTGCCTCCAATGTAAATACTTATCTGCCTAAATGTTATATTTTTATGTATGCATTTCTGGAAATGTATTGTTTTGTAAAGTGGCAAAGTTAATAAATCAATCACTCCTTGCACTTGTTTCTTGAAGCATATAGAGCTCTATTTTAAATAAAAAGAAAATGTGTCATATTTTGGTTTCTATGTTCTGTTACTTTAAAATTGTCTTTATATTTGCCTGCAGTAAATGGAGGGGTTTTGGAAATTTAAATGTTTTTTGCAAATGGACTTTTTCTTCCTCCCTTCCTTCCTTCCTTCCCTCCTTCCTTCCTGGAAGAGGAACTTGCTTCTTCTTATAACCATTATAACTTCTTCAATAATCATTTCTCTATGTGAAAGTTAGCACAATAGTTTTTGGCTTATTTTTCCTGTAGAGTAACAATTCCTTGTACTTATTTAGGCATTTATTGAAAGACTTTTGGGTAGGCCTACTCTCAAACAGAACATAGCTTCCTTACATTTAGATAAAATCCTGAACACTCATGTGGTCTATAAGCACCTTCAGGTTATGGAACCGGACAACTTCTCTGCCTTCATTTCTGGTATCTCCCCACCTCCAGACTGCTCTACAGTCTTCTGCTCCTTGATGTTCCTTGAACTTGCAATATACCTGCCTGTCCCAGGGGATTCATTCTATTCCCTCTGGCTGGACTGTCCTTCCTACAGATAGTTGTAAGTATAGGTCTCTGTTAGTATACCATCACACCAAATGGGCTTTTTTTTTTTTGCCATGCTTTCTAGAGTTGCACCCTTTATCACTCACTGTCCATTTAGCCTGTTTTCTTTTTCTTTATAGTACTTTACATTAACTGGCATTATATCACATACCTTGATCTCTGATATTAGGGATCCTTGCACTTAAGTTTGAAAATGTAGTTTTAAACATTTTTTAAAAAAGATTTTATGGATTTATTTGGCAGACAGAGAGATCACAAGTAGGCAGGCAGGCAGGCAGAGAGGAAGCAGGCAGACAGCCCGATGTGGGGCTTGATCCCAGGACCCTAAGATCATGACCTAAGCTGAAGTCAGAGGCTTAACCCACTGAGCCACCCAAGTGCCCCTTGAGGATTTAGTTTTAAAACGTTAAGAATTATATATTGTGCACAGTAAGAAGCACTCTGTGGCAGTCATTATTTACCCATTTCCTCCCCCATGTCTAATAAACCTTAAAGGACACTTATAAACTCAATCAAGAATAGTTTATCCAAATTCATAGTGGCTGTTGCAGAAAGACATGAAAAAATTAGTTTTGAGGTTTATACATTCAATCCTACAAAGGTGGATTTTTTCCGGGCATTAGTGTAGAGAGGCAAAACACTGCATTGGTTTTACTTTTGGTATCAGCTCTTCTGTTCTTCCACTTCGTTTTCTTTTTCTACGTTGAGGGCAATCTTATTCATGTGTCCTCTTTGCATTAAATAGGTACTAACCAGATTCACACTCAAATATTCTTTCCCAACAATCATTAAATCAGGCTCTCATTTGGCTTCATGATTAGATTTTTCTTGGAGTTGTAGAGAAAAGCAAAAATATTATCTTTGTCAATCTGGATTGTGAAACCCATGCCTGAAATAAGACAAATACTTTTGTTTCAGCAGGCCTGGTAGTAGTTGGTTTTTTTGGTTGTAACTTTGTAAAAACGCTCAGCATTTTTATTTTTTAACAGTAATGTGAGCAAAAGTTGATTAACATTCACAATGATGAAATAATTTACCTAATGAGTGAACTTAAAAGTGGATAGTCAACTTTTATTCCCTTAGGATAGATTCTTTGAGTTTGGGGGATAACTAAATCTAGGCTGTTTTACGGGGTGTTCTGCAGGTGCAATTTTAAGGAAATGTTCAATGACTTTGGGCATATGCTGTGGTTAAATAGAGTATTTGAACTTTGAATAGTTTCTTTAAAATCTGTTTAATGAGAAAAACTCTTCTATGGAGAAGTTTTTTTTTTCTTTTTGTTAATGCTATATGTAACAAAGTTGTAATTACCATCAATCACTCCTATAGTTAAGATAGGTTCAAATTCTTTCCCTCTCAAAAGTTATTCAACAAATCTTTATCCAACATTGCTGCCAAGCACATAGTATCATTGCAGTTGATGTAGGTGCTCTTAAGAAAAAAATATGAAATGCTCCTGCATTTCAGAAGATAATTGGTTTAAGGAACACAAGGCAGGCACACAAATAGCCTATCTAACCTCAGAAGCTAGTAACAGAAAAGATGTCATAAGGAAAAAAGTTACGAAGGCTGAGTGTGGTTACAGACATGAAGTGATCACAAAGGCATAGAAATGAGGTATGAGTTACATTGGAATATTCAAGAAAATTAAGGAGTTGATACTGTAGGATGGGAAAGATTTTTGTAAGTGGAACAGAGAAGTCCCTGGTAGGAAAAATGTCTGAAAAAACGACAGGGATGATCAAGGCAGTGAGTAAGTTAGAGGAGTAGAATGGAGGGTTTTTATAAGGTTTAGATTATAGCATTTAAACTTGATCTTGCCTTTGAGGGAGACTGAGATTTTAAAGCTGCAATGGTAGTGGAAAGTTAGGACAGGCATACTTCAAAATACTGCGGGTTCGATTTCAGACCACTGCAATAAAGCAAATACCATAATAAAATGAGACAAAGAAATTTTTTGGTTTCCTAGTACAAATGAAAGTTTTATTTACACTATCCTGGAGGCTTTTGAGTGTGCACTAATATTATGTCTTAAAAAATACAATGTAAATATCTTAATTGAAAAATAATTTATTGCTAAAAAATGCTAACCATCATCTGAGCTTTCTGCAAGTCCTAGTTTATGACTGCAGATCACCGTAATACATATAATAATAGTGAAGAACTCTCAGATATTGAAAGAATTATCAAAATATGGCGCAGAAGCACAAAGTGAGCAAATGCTGTCAGGGAACTGGCACCAATAGACTCAGTTAACACAGGGTTGCCACAAACCTTCAGTTTTTAAAAAGCACAATATCTGAGAAGTGCAATAAAGTGAAGCACAATAAAACAAAGGTGTACTTACATTTAATAAAGGAATTTAAAAAGTTACCTTCTTAGGAAATATAGCAAAGAGACTTGAAGATTCCTCCATTACCTTTCCTCCCTAATTGGTGGATGTTTAGACATAGCAGATGGATGAAGATTTTTTCCCCCTAAGGATTTTACTTGTTTATTTGAGAGAGAGAGTGAAAGAGAGCATGAGAGGGGAGAAGGTCAGAGGGAAAAGCGGACTCCCCATGGAGCTGGGAGCCCAATGTGGGACTTGATCCCAGGACTCTGGCATCATGACCTGAGCCGAAGGTAGTCGCTTAACCCACTGAGTCACCCAGGCGCTCAGGTGAAGAATTTTAAGATGAGCTGTACAGTTGGTATGATGTAGGTGTCTTTATATGGTGCTTTTTTCTCCTCTTTCATGTGTCTTAAAATCAGGCTATATTCACAAGAAAGATAAAAAAGAAATGAAAGATTTCATTCTTATAAACTTCGTTTTATTGCAACTATGAATTTTATCTCTCTCTCTCTCTCTCTCTCTCACACACACACACACACACAATAAATCATTTGAAAAGTTCTTCCTCATAATTCCATCTCCGCATGAAAAATTTCCAGGTGCCACTGAACTGTGTGCAGTACATTTCAAATATAATCAAATTGGGTTTAGAAATACTAATGGTGATTTCATAGAAGAACCCTTGCTTCAGCAACTTAGGAAATTACACTTGATTTTCTTTTGAGTGTTACTCAATTGTGCTTGAAATTGTTCGTTTGAACTCTTCTAAACAAGAAGCAGGTGGTTAAATGTGGGCACTGTTTAACATTTACACAAAACATTCCAAACACAATGCACTTTTGCCCTTTGAATGTCAACCGGTTTTCTTCTCTCTCATAGCCTGTCCTTCTTTGGCTGTTTGATTTGACCTCACTACATCCCTAAAAGGAGAACTGGTTCAAAAGTAGTTACCTGCTAGGAAGCATTAAGCTATTTTTATAATCTTCCAGCTACAGCTTTTAATGTGGCAACTGCTGGTTACTGAAGCAGTTTAAGAAAAAGGAACTGCTGAGTTGGACTTTTCTTTTCTTTTTCTTTCTTTCTTTTTTTTAACAGTAAAACACAAGGTGACACAGAGATATAAGTGAACCAGAACCAGGAAATAGAGCCAAGTTATGCACAGAGCAAAAACAAGACTGCAAAACACATTTCAATTCTATACCGCAATCAAGATCTTTGCTTTTATATAATACATGAACTAGTTCATGAAATGTACTTTTCTCTAAGTCAGCTTTTCCTTTCCCAGAAATACATGGGTGACATCATGAACTTCTTACTGAGAATCTATTTGCTACAAAGTACTTAGTAAATACCCCCAATTTACATTCAGGTAGGAAAATGACATTCGGAAACATAGACGTGACTATTTCTTTGTTTCTTCTTTCTTTCCTGAAACACACTTTTGTAGAAGTAGAAATGATCTCATTTCCTTTCTGCCCTTTCACTTCCTTCATCCACTGCAGTGCAACTTTTGCTCTCATTACTCTTCTATCTGCCTTCTCTATGCTCACCAACGACGTTATATAGCTTAGGGCATCATTAATTTATCATAATCTACCTTGAATACTGTCATGTCATGATACATATCAAGTAAGAATTTTACAAAACACATTTTCATTTTCTCTCTCTTGTCCTTTGTGCTTTTGTTGTTGTAGAACTTATTTTTTTCTATGTTATAATTTCACAATATATTGAATTATTTTTTTCTTCAAACTGTGAATTATAATTTAAATAAATTAAAATATAAACTTTATTTTTTTGTTTTATAAGATTTTATTTATTTATTTTGGGGGGGGTGGAGGGGCCCAGAGGGAGGGAAAGGGAGAAGTAGACTCCCCACTGAACACGGAGCTGGGCCTGGGGCTTGATCTCACAAATCTGAGGTCATGACCTGAGCAGAAACCTACAGTTAGCTGCTTAACCGACTGAGCCACCCAGGTACTCCTAGATTTGAGTTTTAATTTGATATTGTGTTTTTCAGTCAGAAGATTTTCCTTTAACATTTCTTATACATGGAGGAATCAGATTTCCTCAGCTTTTGTTAAACCGTAAATACATTTTATTGTTGAAGAGTATTTTCACTGGACATAGAATTCTAAATTAACAGAATTTCTTTTATTGTTTGAGTCTTTTTTGTCAGTGCTTTAAAGTCATTGTTTTGTTATCTCCCTGTTTGCATGGTTCCTGATAAGAAAGTCAGCACTAATTCTTTTCTCCCTTTGTGTTGTGGCCTTTTACTGCTGTCCTAAGATTTTCTCTTTTCACAGGTCTCTGCCAATCAAATTATGATGGGCTTTGGTGTAGTTCTTTATTTTTATTCTATTTTTGTTTCAGTGAATTTCTTGGATCTATATGTGTACAATTTTCACTGAATCTGGAAAATTTCTGACTCCCATAGTTTCTTTGGAAGTTTCCTACCCCACAAACTGACTTCTTTTTTACAGAGAGCTTCAAATACATGCATATTAGATATCTTGGCATTGCTCTGTTGGTAACTGAGTTTCTATTTTTTTTTTTTTCTGCTGCTTTCTATCTCTCTGTTTTTCAGCTTGATTTGTTTTGATTGCTTGTGACTTCAAGGTCATTACTCCTTTTCTTTGCATTTTCCAATCTCCTGATACACCATCCTTGCGAAATTTTCATTTCAAATATTATATTTTTCACCTCTAGAAGCATCATTTAGATCGTTGTTATATCATATCTCTTCTCATTATTTTCATGCAACTGTTAGTCCTTAAGTACTATAATACTGTTATAAAGTCTTGTCTTTGTCTTCCTCTAGGCCTTTTCTTTTCTTTTTTGAATTGCCTTTTCTCTTGTTTATGGATAATATTTTCCTTATTTGTATGTCTAGTATTTTTTTTATTAGATGCTGGACATTGTATAGGTTGCATTATTGAGTGTCGGGATTTTATTTTCATTTTTTCCCTGGAGATTTGAAGTTTGACTTAAAAGTCATTTATAATAGTTTTATTCTGTCTAGTCTAGTTGTTTTAATATTTGTTAGGGTAGGGTCTAGAGTAGCCTAATCCTAGGGCTAGTGAGTATTGTTTGTTCTAGTTCTGTGAAAAATGCTGGTGTTATTTTGATCAGGATTAAATTGGTTGTATATGGGGTGCCTGGGTGGCTCAATGGGTTAAAGCCTCTGCCTTCGGCTCAGGTCATGATCCCAGGGTCCTGGGATGGAGCCCCACATTGGGATCTCTGCTCAGTGGGGAGCCTGCTTCCCCTTCTCTCTCTGCCTGCCTCTCTGCCTACTTGTAATCTCTGTCTGTCAAATAAATAAATAAAATCTTAAAAAAAAATTTGTATGTGTAGATTGCTCTGGGTAGTATAGACATTTTAACAATATTTGTTCTTCCAATCCATGAACGTGGAATTCTTCTGCTCTATATCACAGTAATGGTGCTGCCAACTTTGGTTTTCTTTTTCAACACTTCATTTCAATATCCAGGGCCTTTTCTGGTACCATACAAATTTTGGGATTATTTGTTCCATTTCTTTGAAAAAAATAGATGGTATTTTGATAGGGATTGCATTAAATGTGTAGATTGCTTTAAGTAACATAGACATGTTCACAGTATTTGTTCTTCTAATCCATGAGCATGGAATGTTTTTCCATTTTTTAGTATCTTCCTCAATTTTTTTCATGAGTACTTTATAGTTTTCTGAGTACAGATTCTTTGCTTCTTTGGTTAGGTTTATTCCTAGGTATCTTATGGTTTTGGGTACAATCATAAGTGGGATTGACTCCTTAATTTCTCTTTCTTCTGTCTTACTGTTGGTGTATATAAATGCAACAGATTTTTGTGCATTGGTTTTATATCCTGACACTTTACTGAATTCCTGTATGAGTTCTAGCAGTTTTGAAGTGGAGTCTTTAGGGTTTTCCACATAAAAGATCATATCATCTGCAAGGAGTTAGAATTTGACTTCTTTTTTGCTGATTCAGATGACTTTTATTTCTTTTTGTTGTTTGATTGCTGAGGTTAGAACTTTTAGTACTATGTTGAATAGCAGTGGTGATAGTGAACAGCCCTGACCTGATAGTGTCCCTGACCTTAGGGGAAAAGCTTTCAGTTTTTCCCCATTGAGAACAATATTTGCTGTGGATTTTCATAGATGGCTTTATGATATTGAGGTACGTACCCTCTATCCCTACACTATGAAGAGTTTTGATCAAGAAAGCATACTGTACTTTATTAAATGCTTTTTTAGCATCTATTGAGAGCATCATATGGTTCTTGTTTCTCTTTTATTAATGTATTATATCACATTGATTGATTTGCAGATGTTAAACCAACTTTGCAGTCCAGGAATGAATCTTACTTGGTTGTGGTGAATAATCCTTTTAATGTACTATTGGATACTACAGGCGAGTGTTTTGGTGAGAATTTTTGCATCCATGTTCATCAAGGATATAGGTCTGTAATTCTTCATTTGATGGGCTCTTTGTCTGGTTTTGGAATCAAGGTAATGCTAGCCTCATAAAATGAGTTTGGAAGTTTTCCTTCCATTTCTAATTTTTGGGATAGTTAATACTAGGTATTAATTCTTCTATAAATGTTTGGGAGAGGGGTGCCTGGGTAGCTCAGTGAGTTAAGCCTCTGCCTTCAGCTCAGGTCATGATCTCAGGGTCCTGGGATCGAGCCCCAAATCAGGCTCTCTGCTCAGCGGGAAGCCTACTTCCCCCTCTCTCTGCCTGCCTCTCTGCCTACTTGTGATATCTCTCTCTCTCTCTCCCTGTTAAATAAATAAATAAAATCTTTTTTAAAAATGTTGATAGAATTCCCCTGAGAAGCTGTCTGGCCCTGGGCTCTTATTTTTTGGGAGGTTTTTGATGACTGCTTCAGTCTTCTTACTGATTATGGGTCTGTTCAGGTTTTTTGTTTCTTTCTAGTTCAGTTTAGGTAGTTTATATGTCTCTAGGAATGCATCCATTTCTTCCAGTTTGTCAAATTTGCTGGTGTACAGTTGCTCATAGTATGTTCTTATAATTGCTTGTATTTCTTTGGTGTTGGTTGTGCTCTCTCCTCTTTCATTCATGATTTTATTTATTTGGGTCCTTTCTCTTTTCTTTTTGATAAGTCTAGCCCAGGGTTTATGAGTCTTATTAATTCTTTCAGAGAAGCAGCTCCTAGTTTTGTTGACTTGCTCTACTGTTCTTTTGGTTTCTATTTCATTGATTTCTGCTCTGCTCTTCATTATCTTTCTTCTTCTGCTGGGTTTATGTTTTCTTTGCTGTTCTTTCTCCAGCTGCTTTAGGTGTACTTGAGACCTTTCTTGTTTCTTGAGAAAATCTCATATTGCTATATATTTTCCTCTCAGGACTGCCTTTGCTGTGTCCCAAAGATTTTGAACAGTTCTGTTTTAATTTTCATGTATTTCCATGAGTTTTTAAAATTATTCTTTAATTTCCTGGTTGACCCATTCATTCTTTAGTAGGATGCTCTTCAGCCTCCATGTATTTGAGTTCTTTCTATCTTTCCTCTTGTGGTTGGGTTCTAGTTTCAAAGCATTGTAGTTTGAAAATATGCAGGGGATGATCCCAATCTTTTGGTATTCATTAAGACCTAATTTGTCACCCAGGATGTGATCTATTCTGGAGAATGGTGCTGTTGCACTAGAGAAGAATGTGCATTCTGTTGTTTTGGGATGGAATGTTCTGAATATATCTGTCCATCTGGTCCAGTGTGTCATTTTAAACCTTTATTCTCTTGTTGATCTTTTCTTAGATGATCTGTCCATTTCAGTGAGGGGGATTGTTAAAGTCCCCTACTATTATTATTGATGTGTTTCTTTGATTTTGTTATTAATTGGTTTATATAATTGGTTGCTCCCAAGTTAGGGGCATAGATATTTAATATTGTTATATCTTCTTGTTGGACAGACACTTTGAGTATGATATAGTGTCCTTCCTCATCTCTTATTACAGTATTTGGCTTAAAATCTAATTGATCTGATATAAGGATTGCCACCCCAGCTTTCTTTTGCTGTCCATTAGCATGGCAAATTGTTATCCACCCCCTCACTTTAAATCTGGAAGTGTCTTTGGGTCTAAAATGAGTTTCTTGACAGAATATTGATGGGTCTTGTTTTTTTATCCATTCTTATACCCTCTGTCTTTTGATTGGGGCATTTAGCCCATTTACATTCAGGGTAACTATTAAAAGATATGAATTTAGTGCCATTGTATTGCCTGTAAGACGACTGTTACTTTATATTGTTTTTGTTACTTTCTGGTCTGTTCCTTTTAGGCTCTCTCTTTGCATAGAGGACCCTTTTCAATATTTACTGTAGGGCTGGTTTGGTGTTTGCAAATTCTTTTAGTTTTTGTTTGTCCTCGAAGCTTTTTATCTCTCCTTCTATTTTCAATTATAGACTACCTGGATATAGTATTCTTCATATTTTTCTCATTTAGTACTCTGAATATATAATGCCAGTCCTTTCTGGCCTGTCAGGTCTCTGTGGATAGGTCTGCTGCCAATTTAATATGTCTACCATTGTATGTTACATACTTCTTGTCCCAAGCTGCTTTCAGGATTTTCTCTTTGTCACTGAGACTTGCAAGTTTTACTCTTAGATGATGGGGTGTGGACCTATTTTTATTGATTTTGAGGGGGGTTCACTATGCTCCTGGAGTTTGATGTTTGTTCCCTTCACCAAATTAGGGAAATTATCTGCTATAGTTAAATCCAATATACCTTCTGTCCCTCTCTCTCTTTCTTCTTCTTCTGGAATCCCAATTGTTCTATTGTTTCATCATATGGTATCTCTTATCTCTCAAATTCTCACCTTGTGGTCCAGTAGTTGTTTATCTTTCTTTTTCTCAGCTTTTTTATTCTCTATCATTTGGTCTTTTATATCACTAATTCTCTCTTCTGCCTCATTTATCCTAGCAGTAAGAGCCTCCATTTTTTATTATACCTTATTAATATCTTTTAGATTACAACTCGGTTAGATTTTAGTTCTTTTATTTCTCCAGAAAGGGATTCTCTAGTATCTTCCAAGCTTTTTTTGAGTCCAATTAACACCTTGATAATCATCATTCTGAACTCTAGTTCTGACATCTTACTAATGTCCATATTGATTAGGTCCCTAGCCATTAGTACTGCCTCTTGTTATTTAATTTAATTTTTTTTTTGAGGTGAGGTTTTCAGCCTTTTAATTTTTCCAGATAAGAATAGATGAATGAGAGAACAAAATGCTAAAAGGGTAGCAACAACTCCAGAAAAATAACCAAATTGGAAGAGACCCCAAACCAGGGGGAGAATAGAACAGAGCCACACTCTTGATTTTGGGTCTATTTTGGTCTGTTAGAAGAAGCAGTCTCCAAATATTTTAAAGAAAGGAAAACTTATACCTATACAAAAATAAGAGTAAACACAATAAAGGTAAGGAATATGACTGTAAAGATGAAAATTTTAAAAAGATTCTAAAAAAGGAATTGATAAGATAAGAAGTTGGTTGAAGAAAAAGAAAAAAAAAGAGGAAAGAATGTGATCAGGCTGGAGACTAGAACAGAGCCATATGCTAGATTTAGGGTATACTTTGATCTGTTATAAGAAATTGTATCCCTAAATTTCAAAGAAAGAAAAACCTATATGTATACAAAAAATAAGGTTATATACAATGAAGGGATAGAATATAACAATGAAAATTTAAAAATATTTTTAAAAAGGCATCAATATGTTAAAATAGTTGAAAAATGTTAAAGTAAGAAAGCAGAAAAAAATTTTAAAATAGAATAAGAAAAAAATAAAATTGAAAATATTTAACATTGAAAGACTAAAGAATCACGGGGAAAATGCCATGAATTCTATGTATGTGTTGCATTCTCCTAGTTCTGGAGTTCTGCAGTTCTCATTGATTGATAAACGTGGTCTTGGCTGGATGTTCTTGCTAATCTTCTGGGGGAGGGGCCTGTTGCTGTGATTCGTAAATGTTTTTGCCCCTGGCATAACTGCACAACTCTTGCCAGGGGCCGGGCTAAGCAATCTGCTTAGTTTTGCTCTCAGTAGCTTTTGTTTCCTGAATGCTTTTTGTAGAACCTTGGAGGACAGGAATGAAAATGACAGCCTCTCAGTCTCTGGCCTGGAGGAGCGGAGCGCTCGGGGCCTCCACTCCTCAGTGCACCCTCAAAGAAAAGCAGTCAATCCCTCCCGTGTCCCTGGTTTCCTACCACATTCTGTGCTCACCCAGCCTGTGACCAAGCATTTCTATCTCTGGTGCACAGCCCTGTTTGGAGTCTCTAAACCCAGCAGATTCCTGCAACACACTCCTGTGCCACTCCTTCTGGATAAGGAAGGATGGTGTTTCCCCAGATCTGCTGCTTGTGGGGTCCCTGCTCAAAGAGCACTGTGCTTTGGACCATGATTTAAGGTAACTCTGAGCTGAGAGCCCTCACCTCAGCTCCATCTCTGTATCCGGCTTCCCCGCTCCAGTGTCTGGGAGCTCTGCCACACTCAAGACACCCCTGGTCTTTTTGTAACCCTATGGGTCCTGAGACCACACTGTCCCCACAAGGGCTCCACCCCTCCACTTGGACTCCAAAGTGACATCCCTCAGTGGAGCAGACTTCTAAAAGTTCTGATTTTGCACTCCACTACTCTTTCTTGCTGGGAGCCAGCCCCTCCCTCTGCAGTCTGTTTTCCCCTATATCGCCTTGGATTCACTTCTCTGCACTAACTTCCAGAAAGTGTCATTTTTCTGTTCCTAGAATTGCTGCTCTTCTTCTCTTCTATCTCTTATTGAGTTTGTAGGTGTTCAGAATTGTTTGATAACTATCTAGCTGAACTCTTGGTACCCAATGATACTTAGATCTATTCCTCCACCATCTTGCTCCTCCCCCAGAGTCATTATTCTTGTTGATTGTCTCTGTTCCTTTTCAGTCTTTGTTGCTTTTGGTCTCTCTTTCCTGCTTAGAGTGTCCCAGTTAGTATTTCTTTCAGAGCTGGTTTGGTGTTCATGAATTCCTTTAGTTTTTGCTTGTCATGGAACTATCTCTCCTTCTATTCTGAATGACAGTCTGCTGGAAAAAATATTCTTGGCTGCATAGTTTTCCCATTTAGCCTGTTGAGTATATCATGTCACTGTTTTCTGGCCTGTCAAGTTTTTGTGGACTGGTCTACTTATAACCTTATGTGTCTACCCTTGTAGGTTAAGGACTTTTTGTCCCTAACTGCTGTCAGAATTCTCTCTTTATCTTTGTATTTTTCAAGTTTCACTATGATATGTCTTGGTGTTGACCTGTTCTGTTGAATGTGAGGGGAATTCTCTGGGCCTCTTGGACTTAAATGCCTGTTTCCTTCCCCAGATTAGGTAACGTCTCAGCTATTTGTTCAAATAAAACTTCTGCCCCCTTTTCCCACTCTTTTTCGGGGTCTTCAACGATACAGATATAACTGCACTTTGTGGAATCACTGAGTTCCCTAATTCTATATTTCTGATCTAATAGCTTTTTTCCTCTCTTATTTTCAGCTTCATTATTTTCCATAATTTTATCTTCTATATAACCTATTCAATCTTCTGCTTCTTCCATCCTCATCATGATTACATCCAATCAGTTGTGCATCTAAGTTATAGCATTTTTTTGTCTAATGAATCTTTAGGTTGTTTTTTATTTGTTTTTGTTTGTTTGTTTGTATTGGTTTTGTTTTGTTTTGTTTTTGTTCTTTTTAAATCTCTCCAGCCAGGTTTCTCTGGTGTCTTCTATGGTTCTTTCAAACCCAGCTAGTATTCTTATGTCTGTTATTTCAACTTCTTGTTCAGATATATTGCTTATACCTGGCTGTGATTTCTTCTTGGCTTTTCTTTTGGGAGAATTCATCAATCCTGTCATTTACCCTAGGTTTTTATCTTTTGCATATCATGAAAACATGTTATGTTTCCTGCTCTTGAGAGTAATACTATATTAACAAGGTGTCCTACACTGTTCAGGGCCTGGTTCTTCAGGAAGTGTTTCTGCTATACTCTGTGTACCCTCTGCTGCTGTGTTTTGGCTGCTCTTTCCACAGGTCAGTCCTCCCCAGAGTTCCTCCTTGTTTGCAGGGGGCAATGTTTGGACTTTAACCAGACATGCTTTAATTTGTTTGTTAGGCCTGACTAAAAAACAAAAAATATCCTGATCCAAGAAAAGAGAAAAGAAAAAGGACAAAAAAAGGCAAACAAGCAGACAAACAAAAATCTAAGCCTGATTCCAAAGAATAAAAAAGAAGGAAAAAAGAAAAGAAGAAAGAAAAAGAAGTCTGATCCAAAAAAAGGAGAAAAGTAAACAAACAAACAAACAAACAAAAAACCTATAAAACTATAAATCTGATAACAAGGAAGAAAAAAAAAGGAAAAAATAAAAGAAATGAAATGAACATAAAAATTAAAAAGCAAGCAAGCAAACCTGTTCCTATTTCCACCATAACTGAAGATGATCTTTGGAGCATCATCAGCGGACCTGGTAGATGTTGAGGGATGAGGCAGAGGGGCCCTCTGTTGGTCTTCTGAAGGAGAGGCTGGCTGGACTGGCCTAGTAAGGATTATCCTGAAGAGCAGAGGGGTGTGGGGTTTGATGTAAGTGACACCAGCCTCCACTGGAGGCTTTCTGAATTCTAACCATGCTGCTGGAGCGGAGGGTGGAAGAAGGCTTCACCCAGCTTTCTCATTCCTGAGGAGGAGAACTCACAACTGCTGCTGCTCAGGAGGACTTCACTGAAAAGTGAAAAGTCCTCTCATGTGTTCCAGGCTTTAGTCAGATTCCTGACCTCAACCTGTGTATAGGCCGTCAGCATACTGGCACTGGAGCTCTCCTGTGTTCTATTTCTGGCCCATGACAAGGATTCAGAACTCCAAATCTTCAAGGGACCCCATAAGGCACAGACCCACTCTCCTCCCCCAGAGGAGAGCCTCCTGGTATGGCACCATTCTGTCCCAGAAAAGGATTCTACTGTGACTCACAGCAAAAAAACTGCAACCAGATTACCTGTGCTCTGTGAGCACCTCTGTCCCCTGCTGCTGAACAGCTATCAATCACTTCTGGTGAACTCTTTGTCTTTGGAGAGGCAAAATACCCTTCCAAATGTACGCCAGGAGGGGGAGAGAGCTCTTCCAGTATGACTGAGGGGATCCCCTCATCACAGTATATTGTGTAAAACCTATGCTCCACTCTCTATCCAACTTTTTCCCTTTCTCTCTGGCTTCTGTCTGTGAAAAGGGCTCCCTCCCCTTTATGGCCTTGTGGATTTTTCTCTCCCCCAGTAGACAGCTCTGAGCCTCACATCTGTTCTCTCCCTCTAATTGTGCAGATTGTTTTCTTAATCCTCTGATCAACTTCCTAGTTGTTCAAAATAATTTGATGTTGATCTAGTTGTGTTTGAGGGATGAGGCAAGCCCAGGGTCCCCCTACTACTCTGCCATCTTAACTCCTCCCTCTATTTGAGATTTTTAACTGTTTATGGCAGGAGGACAATTACAGTACTGACAATCTGTTATGGATGGAAGCAGATGCCTTTAATTTTAAAGTTTTTAATGTATTATATATTTTTTCCAATTATTTATCTAAAAGCTTATCATTCTACCGATTCAGATTCTTAAGACTAAATTAGGTCAAGTGCAATGGAATAAATATCTAACGTAAAATTTTGGACACGTTCAGTTGATTAAAATGTGTTTGTAATATAAAGAGTGACTGGAGGACAAGAGATGAGAGAAAGATCACAAGAGCTTCATGATCATTGGTTCATGCTGAGGGGTTGGTATAAACAGATGATAGAAGGCAGTGAATGATACCAGCTTTTGAGGAATGGGATACTTGTCTACAGTGAAAACATGTCCAGAATTGTACCTCTGATGTTCAATTTCATCATAATGAAATTATTATGAGCATAATATTTTGTACGGTATCTATATTACTTGGGTCTTTCATTCTCTATAAATTTGCAATTTTTAACAGAATTCTAGAACAAAGCCATTGATTATTATTCTAAATGAATGTAGGTAATTATATATAATTTTGACACCTCTACCTTATTTCTGACAGTTTTCTTTTCTTTTCTTTTTATTTTTTTTTCTCCTCTGTAATGGTGGGGGTTGGATTGGCAGGTGCCTGACATGGTTCTGAATGTGACACTTATGCTCCTCTTTATCACTTCCACTTTTTCTTCTTCTCCTTCTTGATTGTGTGTATTCTTTCATTCCCTACCCTTTGTTACTCAAGTAGAAGTGGATATTGGGAATTACAGTGGTAAGAATTGGTATAGAAGAGGAAAAGGGTTTTGATTCATTAGTTCTTCCTTCGTGTCCCTTGGTCACCTCTGAATCATGATCCATATAAATGAATCCATATAAATAGATTCCTGAATCTTGTTTATTGAAATTTGAGAAAAAAACAACTCTAGGAGCAGGTTGACCCAGTCTCCAGTGGCTTTTGAAACTATCATAATATACCTTCTTTCATGTCACTCTAATGAAATAGAAATGCTGAATTACTGCAAATTGATTTTGTTTTCAGTTGCAAGAGCTTATTTAGGGGCAAGATAAAACAAAGAGACAATATGTGTTTGCTTAAGAAGATACAGTGCAAATTGATTGACCATAAAATGATATATAATTTAACTTTTGTTTTACCAGAACTCCTTTATCCTTCTGCTAATTTCTCCATAGGAAACATCTGTAAAATTGGCTTTCAGTACTGTAGGAGATAGGTTCCTTTTCCAAAAAAAATATATTTTTTAAATAGTGTACTCTATGATGCAGACTGTAGTAATAGTTTTAATTCATGTTTTTCCCGGTCATTGATATTTTAAGACTTTAATGGGTTCTCTCCATATTAAAAGATATATGTACACAGATGCATACTAAACAGATTTTACATTCAATCCAAGTTATCTTTAAAAATCATGAATATATGCCATGTTAAGGCCATATTTTGAGTGAAGATAGAAGAGAAATGTGCATTTTCCTTGAGACAGGAACTGACATGTGTTGCATATTTATTTTTTTGGTGTGTGTGTAAATCATTTTAACTCTTTGGAGGCAGACTGTATTTTCCAAAACTAGTGGGATATTTTTTGGTCTCACATGCCCTTCCAGAAACTTGTCATTGTCCCATCTATGGAATCTATTTTTCTGTCACTTGAACTTAGAGCTTACGTCACTATCCCAATGAAAAAACAGCAGCAGAAGTGACATTCATGACATTTGAGGCTAAGTCATGAAAGGCAATACATATTCTTTCTGAATTACTATTTTTCTGAAAATTTTCACTCTTGGAATTCAGCCACATGGTGGAAGCATGGACACATGGAAAGATCACGCATAGGTGTTCTGGCCAACAGCCCCAGTAAAACAGCTAATAGCCAGTATCAACCACCAGACATGTGAATTAAGAAGCCCTCAGGGATGCCTGGGTGGCTTAGTCAGTTAAGCATCTGACTAAGGCTCAGGTAGTGATCTCAGCTTCCTGGGATTGAATCCTGTATTGGGCTTCTTGCTCAGTGGGGAGCCTGCTTCTCACTCTTCCAGCTGTTCCTCCCTGCTTCTGCATGCTCTCGCTCTCTCTGGGAGAAAAACAAACAAACAAACAAAAAACAAAACAAATGCTCAGATGATTCTAGGATCCACTCTGAGAGTCATCCACATAGGTTTTAGGTCTACCAGCTGAGGTACCAAACCCATCATGGAGCAAAGTAAAATGTTTACTTCAATCCTTAGTCTTTGAGATGTCCCTACTAAGGCTGAGTTGAGCAGAGATGAACAAGCCACAGAGCCTTCCTCAAACTGCAGTTTTTTGATCAAAATAAATATCAGTCTTTTAGGCCATTAAGTTTTATGGTGTTTTTATAGATAGCAGTAGATAGCTGGAACACATTTTAATTTCAGGCAGTAAAGTGCGGCCAAAATTAAACTTAATATATGTGGTAGCAGCTTTAAGACCAGGAGGCAGGCAGAAATAAGAAACATCTTTAAAAGTGTTAGTAAAATCCTAAAGAGGTCAAAGAGACCAATAAAGGAAGCCTCATTGACCTGGAAAGGCTGTTGGTAAGGACTCAAAAGAAAGAGACGAAAATGGCATTGGAAGCTGGAGAAGCTGGAGGAAAGGAGACTCTTGTTACATAGTGATAGAAAGTTTAGCAACAATGTCTCCTGCAGTAAGGTGGAAAATAAGAAATATACCTATTTTCTAGCTAAGAAGATTTGCAGAAAGAGGGTTGAGAATGCTTTGCCACCTGTCTGTTTCTAACCGCCTGTAGTAGAATGTAAGGAAAAGAGATGAGCTAAAGAAAGAACTGTTATATATAAAGTCTCCAGGACTTGCTGGGTTGGAAAAGAAAACTGTTTCTCATTCCCAGCCTCTCCAGATGGCAAATGATACTAAAATTAAGATGTGGCTTCTGAGCAGAGATCAAATCCAGGGTGCTGTCAGGAAAACATGGTCTAAATATAAAATCTTTTGAGAAAGCCTCATAAAATTTTCAGATAGTGCCTTATAGACTACTTCAAATAAACAAAAGTACCTCTAAGGATCTTAAGGGGTGCCTTATAGACTCCTTCCATAAAACAATAGGGTTTCTAAGAATATTAAGGTAGATGTCTTTGAAGGGAACCCAAGTTAGGAAAAAAGGCTTATCTCAATAAGATTTGGACATATTACTTTTGTGTAATGGGGTGGGTTATAAAGTGATTCATAAGAAACCCACAAATTGTTTAAAGGAATTTTGTTTTCTTCTACTAAAAAGGATAGAGACAGTACAAAATTAAGAGGCATTTGTATCCCCCAAAATCTGTGGCCAGGAAGCAGATTAAGAAAATAACCCAACTGCAAAGATGATCTACATTTTGTGGAATAGAAAAGATATGGTAGTGGGTTGAAAGAGCCCAAAGGCAGAGCAAAGAGCCCTGGAGACCTCTTAGGTGGTAAGACTGAGCCCTGGTCAAGGAACTGGAAACCGTTTCTGGTTTTATTTTAGAGTAAAGCAGTGACAGCTCTGTTCTCTGTTTTTCCCATTTGAATGTGCATATATTTAATGGGTTTCTTCCATATATCACATCATTATTGGATGTCAAGTGTGTGTGGAATAGAAGAATAATCTCTTTAGTTCACACATCTGTAGATCAAGAGGAATGTCATTCAAGGCTAAACCCAAGAAACCACATCCAAAAATCTTCATCTGATTTAGATGTCAAGATCCTGGATCTTAAACTCAATCCTGATGAACTTGATCATGGCAGAGAAATGAGTTTATTTTGCATATAGAGATGTGAATCAGTGCGGCCAAAAGTGGATTGTGGCAGATTTTAGTTCCTAAAAAACAGTCTCCACAATATTTCTGGTCCCTAATGCTCTTCCAGAATCTGCCATTCGCCCACTAATGGAATGCATATCCCATCCCCTGAAACTTGAGTAGACTTTAGTGACTACGTCGGAGAGTAAAATGCTGCAAAAGTGATGCTGTGTGGCTTCTGAGGCTAGAGCATGGAAAAAAAATGGAGCTTCCACCTAACTTCTTTCTCTTGGAATGGTGACTTTTGTAATCCCACGCTATGAGGAAGGCGAAGTCATAGGCAGAGGCTGTGTGTAGATGTTCTTGCTGATGGCAACAGCTAATATATCAGACAGCACCCAGAATCAATTGCAAGACTTGTGAGTAACTGAGCCTTTACATGATTCTGCTCCCAGCCTTCAAGCTGCCCCAGCCGACCGACATTGTGTGAAGCAGAGATGAGTTATCCCTACCAGACTTTGATCAGCTTAAAGAATTACAGGCCAAATATATATTAAAAAATTTAATTCACTAGATTATGAGATAATTGTTATGCAGCAATAGGGAACTCAAATGAACACCAAGAGTACTGTAAGCTGAGTATGATCAGCTATTTTACAGATGAAGAAATATGCTAACAGCCACATAGCATGTAAGTGGCAAGCTGAGTTGTGGATTCCAGGGTGCCTGAAGCCACAGTTTGACTTCTTTCCACTCTTTGACCCATGCCTTTGAGAAGGTAGAGGTTGATCAGAAGGACATTGAGCTGAACTAAAATGTTTGTTAAGCTCTAGCCTGAAAAGATTGAATCCAGTAGAAAGGTAACCTGCCAAGGGTCAGGCCTTCCTTGAAAACAAGGCATACTTTGCACTCAAGAAAATTTATGGTCAAATTCTGCCCTTACATTTACGAGCTTCGGTGTGACCTCGAGAAAGCTATATAATTTCTCTGAGTTCAAATTTCCTGAGTTGAGAAACGATGATATAATATCTATCTTGCAAAATTGTTGTAAAGTTTACGATTGTTGTATGGAAATAAGAGAAACTATTATTATGAGTCTAGATGTCTGAATGTAGTCATTTGAAAATCCTGCTGGAATATGGGTGGCACACATCCATTGCTCTCTGACTTCCAATTAAAGTGTCAGCATTGAACTTGGCTATTACCTCTTTTTCTTCTGGAATCCTGTTGCCACTTGCCATCTCTTCCCCTAGTTTCAGATACTCGCTGCCCTCAGAGCCTCTAGTTATAGGAGTCTGCACTTCCCCTACTCCACAAAGAGGTTCTTCCTATCTCCTTCCCTTACCACAAAATTTCCACCTGGAATTTTAGCTAAAATCAATTATTTGTTTAATGACATTCAGGTGCAAATGAGGCCTAACCCCATGAGACCTTTGCTCTTTAAAAGAACAGCTCATTAAGTACTATGAATCTTTAATTGTTAGAAGTAGTGGGAGAGACAATTTTGTTCCCAGAGTTCTTTGCCTACTCTCTCTTTCCACCCACAATAAGAAAAAATACTCCTGAAATCTACTTTGTAACCTCTCTGCACCCCTTTTGGAAAACACTTCATAACCCAATAGGGCCCAGAAGAAATCAATTGTTGCCTGGGGAGATAACCGAGATTGGCAGCAAAACACAAATGAACTTGATTTTTAATTGTGACAATTTTTTTTCTATTTCTTATTCTCCACAAATAATGGATGGAGCTGGGTAGGGGAGGAGGCTACTATTTATTGATCGCCTTGACATAGCAAGTGCTTTATTATGTAGCTCTCATTTAAAGTCATCATCTGCTTGTGTATTTACTTTCTTGATTAGCTAAACTTTCTTCTCTTAGAAGTATATTCACTATTAGTAATTATTTGAGCCCTATGAGACACTCAAGGAAAAGAAAGAAAGAAAGAAAGAAAGAGAGAGAAAGTGAGAGAGAGAAAGAAAAAGAAAAAGGCAATTGTGTTTATCCTTTTGACTATGGCAGGGTGACTTTACTCATTTTGTTTGACAAAAGCATTTCTCTATGCTCAGCTGTAGAGGCTCATGAGGTAGAAATTACAGAGAATGAAGTGTATAACTGGAAGTTCTTTTGAACAGCCATTTGATTCACTACTTAGGAAATATGCAAGAAAGGTTTAAACAGCTCAGGATAATGAGGGAGATGAAGAAAGGGAATAGGACTAGATAGAGCTTGTATCATACCACACATATTTTTATTCACTGATAGTGTTCTCTAAATACAAAAAAAAAAAGAAAAACAAAACAAAACAAAAAAAAATAAAGCCCAAAACTTAAAAGACATTATGATTGAATCAAGATATGGCATTAGTTTGGCCTAAACAATATTGAATAATCCCATCCAAATCTCTGGTTCCATTTCCAGTCAATAGAAAGTTGTTAATTTCATTGCATTTGCTTTGGATTTATTACTTTGAATTTTTATTTTGTTTCAGTGCTCTGTATTAAAATAATTAAACCCATAATTTTCTCTTTTCTTTTTTTTCTTAATTTTTTTTTATTTGACAGAGAGAAATCACAAGTAGATGGAGAGGCAGGCAGAGAGAGCGAGGGAAGCAGGCTCCCTGCTGAGCAGAGAGCCCGATGCGGGACTCGATCCCAGGACCCTGAGATCATGACCTGAGCCAAAGGCAGCGGCTTAACCAACTGAGCCACCCAGGCGCCCCTAAACCCATAATTTTCTTATAGTAACTTTCCATTTTCTTTAGTCTCAATTTGGTTCCCTTTGACCACAGATTTCCCCATCCAGGGCTCATGTTGCTCGATAATGTCACTTTATAGTGCCAATATGTGTTCTAGTCTCAAAGTTCCCATGGATGGCTGTGTTTCAGAATTTTCTGGAGAAATTCTGGCTCTCTAAGGTCCCTCCAAAGCTAGTGTACCATAATTCTTTTCACATCTGTCCCTTCCTTTCTATTCTCCTTACTATCTAATCCACATTTTCACTTGCTGGGTTGGCAATTATCCATAAAGCTGTGTCTCCAGCTCATCTCCTATCTTCCCAAGAATGCTTTTGCCAGACTAATATTCCTAAAAGAATATATCACACATTTTGTTCCTGTGTTCAACAACTGTTAATTTATTCCAGTTGCTCTCAGGAATACAATTACCTTTAGTCTGACATTTAAGGCTTCTACCACTTGTCTTCTACGTACCTTTCCAAAATATGTCAGTTTTTCACTGACTTGGGTTCTCTCTAGCATGTAAGCTTGATGAATCTTTTTGTCTTAGTTTGGGTTGCTATGACTAAATACCATAAAGTGAGTACCTTAAAATCAAAACTTTTTTCTCATAGTTCTGAATGCTGGGAAGTCCCACAATAAGGTGCTAGTAGATTCAGTGTCTGATGAGGACCTGTTTCCTGGTTTGCAGACAGCTGCTTTTCTATTTGGAAGCACTGGTTTCCTTTTCTCTTCTTACAAGGACACGAATCCCAGCATGTGGCCTGTACCCTCATGACTTAATCTAAACTGAATTACCTCCCAAAGGCCTTGCCTTCTCACATCACTGCGTTGAGGTTAGAGCTTCTATATATGCATGTGGGAAAGACACAAACATTCAGTCCATAGGACTATCTTTCCTTTTAAAAGGATTTCTTCCCACGAGCTTTTTGACAACATTTTTCAAATTTTGTGATGAAAAAACTTCAGGTTTACAGGAAAGTACTAGTATAAAGAATTCCTGATTATCCTTTATTCAGATTCCTCATGTTAACATTTTACCACATTTGTTATGTCATTCTCTCTCTCTTTCATATATATGGCGGACACGATGCTTTTTTACTCTTACCTACTCAATTATGTATCTCTTGAACACAAGGGCATTCTCCTAGATAACTATGATACAGTGAACAAAATAGGAAATTAGCATTGTACAATACTATCCTCTAATCAACAGAAAATGAAAAGGCAAGACATTAAGTAGAAGAAAATATTGGCAAAATATACATGTGCAAAGACCTTGTATTGCAACTATTAAAAGAACTGTTATAATTCAACTATAAGAAGATAAATGCTCCCGTTAATAAGTGCATGAGGAGGTACTCAGTATTAGAAATGCGAGTTAAAGCTACAGTGAGACTGCTATACACTCAGTAAAATGTCTAAAAATATGAAGATAATATAACAACCCCAAATGTGGTAAGACTATGAGTGATTGGAGCTATCATGCATTGGTTATGGAATATAAAATCATTCAGTCACTTTTAAAAACTTCTTGGCAATTTCTTAAAAAGATAAACAATAGATTTTCCATATGAATCATCAATTTCACTCCTCTTTAACTGAAAAATGAAAACATATGTTCACAAAAAGATTGCACAAGTATAACTGGTAACATTTTTAGGTATAAAAGCCAATTACTAGAAACAACTCAAATGTCCATGTTTAGGAGAAGAGATAAATTGTAGTCTACTAATACAATGAAGTAAGAGTGAAAAGAGATGTGATTCAACTATATGATCAATCTCATAGGCATGTTGTTGATAGAAAATGCAAGACACAAAAGAATAAAAGCTTTATGATTCAATTTATACAAGTTCAAAATAAGTAAACATGACCTATAGAAATCAGAATATATCTTGCCTTGGCAGACAGTACACTGACTGGGAAGGTTCACGAGAAAACTTTCTGGTGAGATGGAAATGTTCTATATCTTGATTGGAATGTGGGTTTTCTAGGTGTCTATGTTTGTCAAAGTTGATTGGCTCATGTGCATTTCATTGTGTAAGTTACACCTTAATAATAAATGTAATACAAAAGATGTAGGCAGGGTGCACTTGAACTACAGAGACAGGCAGAAAGTCAGGTTGACTGGAAGTAGACCTACTAACATGTCTGGATGGGAAGACCTGGGTGGGTCCGGAGATTTCCAAAATTCAGGAGAGTGAAATCCCTACAGAAAACCAGTGAACTGAGTTCACTTAGAGACACAGACAACCTTTGGTGAATTTGCAGGGATGGAACCAGATAGAACTCGACTATCCTCTATCCTTTCCAATTCCTGCCAGGAGTTGGAGTACTAGAAGGGGATGTTGCAAATAAAACTATGGAGGGATTTCAATTAATCGTATCAAAAATCAAGTATATGTCCATGGGAAGCAGTGGGTAAGGTAGCATAGAATACAAAATGATTGTAGAAGAGGAAATCAAGGAACCAATCAGGGTAATGGAAGAGTTGTTTGCATAAATCTTGAAATCATCAAGAGTTATCGCAGGATGGTGAGAGCAACAGAGAGCAAGGAGCTAAGAGTTTAAAAGAATGATGAGAAGTAATGAGAGCAGAACCAGAGATGACTGCAATCAGTGGGTGGTGTAGTCTGTTAACTTGAGTCATCCTTGATACCTACTCTTTCTCAGCCCCAGAGTTAACCAATCATTAAGTCCTGTCAATCTATTGCTTTTCTCAATATTGCACTACTCTAGTCACCAGCCAGATTTTTTAAAAAAATCATTTCTCCCTGTTTCAGAACACTTGTTTTCTAATTGGTCTTCCAGTGCCTACTCTTGCAGGTTTGTTTTCTTTGTGGCTATCACAGTGAACTTTTTTCAGTAAATATGATTGTGCAGTTCCCCTTTATCTTCCTCTGATCCAACATTTAAATTTTTTTGTTGGGTCTCTGCTAATTTTAAGATTAGGGGTAAAATCCTTCAGGTCTAAAAGGGTCTGAATGAGCTGGCCTCAGATTTATCCATCTAGATTTATCCAATGACATATTGCCTTATCACCTCTCTGTGCACCAGTCACAGCAACTTTGCTGTTCTGTCGTCCAACCGGCTCTTTGCAGATGCTGCTTGCTTTGAGTGGAATGTGCACTCCTTTACCTCCCTCTGTTTCACCAGATTAATTAGAAGTCATCAGCTGAAGCTCTGTTCAAATATTACTTACCTAAGAAAATCATTCTCAATATTTCCCAGACTGGGTCAGTGCTGGCGAGACCCTATATATGGAACTGTATGAGTGTTTCTTAAGGACGACATCCAAAGGGCTATCTCATATGGGAAATATTTAAAATTTATGTTGGCTTCTCCTTAGTTTAGGGTTATGCTCAGCTGGTTGCTGGGACAGTAAAGACCAGACGTGAATAGGAGAACACCTTTAAAGAAGTCACAAATGAAGTCTTGTGTAATGGTTTCACAGTACAAGAGTCTAGTGGAGGAGAACTGGTAACTTTAAAAAAATTTTTTTATTTCTTATTTATTTGACACAAAGAGAGAGAGTTCACAAGCAGGCAGAGAGAGAGGGGAGGAAACAGGCTACCCGCTGAGCAGAGAACCCAATGTGGGGCTTGATCTCAGGACTCTGGGATCATGACCTGAGCCAAAGGCAGAGGCTTAAACAACTGAGCCACCCACGTGCCCCAAGTATGTAACTTTTGCTGGAAGCTCACTCCAATGCCATTTTTATAGCCCAGTGATTCTAATTCCACACTGAAGAATAAAGACTGACATTGAGCCACATGCTTTTGCTCGAAGTGTAACAGTTTCCGCTAATCTAAACTAGAAGGGGCACTGCAATAAAGGAAATGCCCAGTGCCTCCAAGTAGCAGCATGGGCCTTTAATAATGACACCATGTGGTACCATGTGGTACCATGTGGTACCATGTGGTACCAACAATAATGTAGCAATTAGTGGTCTGAAACTCCATTTTCATTAGCTTTGAAAACATACCAATACTGGTGATGTTTGCACAACTCTATAAATATACTTTAAAAATTATTGAATTGTGAACATACAGTGTGTGAATTTATGGTATAAATTATACCTCAATAAAGTGATAAAAATGTATTAAATAATGATACCAATCCTTGGTCCTATTCTTCAGTCAATTATATCACAATATCTGGGGCTAAGGCTTGGATATCGTTAGGTTAAAATCTCCCCAGGAAAATTAAGCAATATTTAACAAAGGTTTACCTGCATTTACCTTTTGATTTAATCTTGTTTCTAGAAAGTTGTTCTGAAGACAGCAATACAAATAACATGCACAATGTTATTCACTGGAGCACCCTTTGAAAATTTAAAATATGGAAAACCATCTAAATACCCATACACAAGAGGATAGTCAAATAAACCGTGGTGCATCCACACAATAGAGAATATTATGCAGCTATAAAAAAGAATGAAAAAGAGCTTTCCAAACCAATATACAGTGGTATACACGGTATCAATAGTAGGGTAGGGTACCCTTTTAAGTACAAATGAAAGAGATAGAAGAATACACACATACACACACACACACATATCTGCTCTCATTTGAGCATAAAGAAATACGGAAAGAACAGATTAGACACTCAAGTGATTATCTAAGAGATCAGTGGTAATAGAGTGGGAAGAATGTGGGAGTGGGAATAGTTGGAAGGCATGAGTGGGGGCATATCTCTAAGCCCACCTTCTTGTATGGTTCTGTTAGGACCAAGCAGTGTGGCACACATTAAAAAATAGGTAGTTAGTGTTAACTAGGATATATGGAAAATCACAACAGAATATACATGTTTCCCTATGAATCCAGCTGCTAAAAAATTAAGCAATATCTAACAAAGGTTTACATGCATTACCTTTTTTAAATTTTTTAAATTTATTTTTAGCATAACAGTATTCATTATTTTTGCACCTTTTGATTTAATCTTGTTTCTAGAAAGTTGTTCTGAAGACAGCAATACAAATAACATGCACAATGTTATTCACTGGAGCACTGTTTGAAAATATAAAATATGGAAAACCATCTAAATACCCATACATAAGAGGAAAGTCAAATAAAACTGGGGTGCATCCACACGAATACCACTGCCATAACAAATGGGAAAAAAAAGAAAATAACAAGCATAATATGGAAATATTTGGCCTACAAGGCCAAAGACACACAAATGTGGCACTTTTTTTTAGTAAATTTGTTTTTCACAGAGGTTTGTATTAGTAATTCTGAAACTACATATCTTCTAAAATTGAGTAAACAAGTAAATAAATTGTGGATAGTGAGAGCCAACTTATTACTGTCAGAGAAAGGAGTAACAAATGAAGAAAGAGGGAAGGCTAGAATCAACCCTGTGGATTAAGGTCTTGGGATGAGTTTTAACTAGTGGAGAGGGAGATACAGGGATAGATACAGATGTGCATGTATTTGTGTATTCCTGAATATATTTCTTTGATCTCTTCACTTAGAGGACCTAAAAATAATAACACCCCTGCAGCAGTGAGTATATTTAATGCCCCAAACTTGGTTTCTAAGCACTATTTTTAAATAAAATAGCCGAGTCCAAGGCTAGCCTGGCTTGTGGTATCACAAAGCAAATGTTCAAAAGATGATGGAAGCATATTGAAAAGGTCAGATACCAACCTGAAGTAGTTCCCAACTGTCAAAGCTGGGAATATTGGATTATAATTCATAGGATAAAACAAATATCCAAGTCTGCACTGATAAAACACATAATTGAACAAATAACTAAATACATATAGAAGAAAGGGCTGTTTTTCCTTACAGTGAAATTCCAATGAGTAAATGTAATAAGAACAGTGGAAATATAAAACCGACATTTGGCAAATGCCACTGTAATAATTGTTTTAGGGAAACCTCAATGGATGCTAAAATTAGTGGGCAAACATATAATTAGAAACAAGATATTTGCATAATCTCAGAATATCTCACCACAAGATATGAATTACAAAGAAAAAAAGTAGTATCCTTGCAGTGGAGAAACTTGGCAGACACTAACTTCACCAAGTAATCCAAATTAACATCACCAATAGCCTGACACACGGACATCCCGGACTTCCTAATAGAATGGCCTGGGAAGGGCACGACACCATTTCTGCGGTTTCTTGTCAAAAGTACATACCTTTCATTTAATCATGAAGAGACATCAAACAAACTCAAACTGAAGAACAGTATCCTTCAACAGTGTTAAGGTCGTAAGAGATGAAGGAAAAGAGACTGAGGGCCAGTCCCAGACTGGAGGAGACTGAGAAAACATAACAGCCAAATGCAATGTGGGAGCTTCAATTACATCTTGTTTGGGGCTTGGGCAAGGCTCTCTGGAGGGCCAGGCAGGACTCGGTGCTTTTAGAATAGGTGATTGCTTGAGTAATTGAAGAGGTAGGGCCGAATGCGTAATCTGGAATGCGGTGTGAGTCATAGAGTTGAAGAACGGTCTTGTGGCACCCTGTATTTTCCAGTGTAGCATTTGTCAAATTATAAACACATATCCGTTTCTGCTACAAGAATATAAGCTCCATTAACACAGATAGGTACCCATCTATTTCATTCACCACTCTGTCCCGGTGCTGAATCCATTATTCAAAATATGTGCAGAAAAACATAGCCTCAGTCTTCGTTTGCTGGTCAGGCCCCTGCAAGCACGTTTGTCTCTCACCTTTACTCTAAGTACCTCCACTAGTTGGAATGCTCTGTTCACAGGTAACTGGGGGCTCTATCCCTTTATTTAATGCCTCTCCTTCCTTTGGATTCAAAGCAAGCCCCATTTTTATTAGGCAGCATCTTGGGCTTTGGAGAGTAGATATACATATTCAGGTGCCTGTTTTTTCGTACTATAGCCTACAATCCACCTCAGGACTCTCCTTCTTTCCAGGCGTGGCTACTTCAACAGTAAAGAAAGGTCTTTGTATTTTTGAGCAGTACTTATCAAACTGTTTTAAAAATTTGTTGTTTTGTGGGTTGGGCCGCTGCCTCTGGCTCAGGTCATGATCTCTGGGTCCTGGGATCGAGTCCCACATCGGGAGCTCCCCACAGGAAGCCTGCTTTCTCCCCTCTCTCTGCCTGCCTCTCTGCCTCCTTGTGATCTCTCTGTCAAATAAATAAATAAAATCTTTAAAAAAAAATTGTTGTTTTGTAATGATTGGTGAGTAGATTGTTTACTTATGTTTAAAGGCTCTGTTTCTTAAAAAAATTCATTGTATGATACCCAGATGTGTACATAAATAATACAGGTAAAATGGAACTACTCCCGTCTGGTTGGAGGAGGGGAGCGGAGGGGAGTGAGGGGGAATAATGCAGAGCCTTCTCAACTGACCACCCCATTCCCAACCACCACTCCTCTCTGGGAGCCTTTGAGGTACCGGAGACAAACCTTTTGTCCATAGTTTGAAATTCTGGGATTGCTACAATTTTGCCACCATCTTTAGGAGGACTGGTTGGTATCTCCTGAGAACTATGGCACTCATCCTGCTCCCTTCTATTTTGTATTTTCCATGCTACAATCTTTTTTTTTTTTTTTAAGATTTTATTTATTTATTTGACAGCGAGAGATCACAAGTAGGCAGAGAGGCAGGCAGAGAGAGAGGAAGGGAAGGAAGCAGGCTCCCTGCCGAGCAGAGAGCCCGATGCGGGACTCGATCCCAGGACCCTGAGATCATGACCTGAGCCGAAGGCAGCGGCTTAACCTACTGAGCCACCCAGGCGCCCCTCCATGCTACAATCTTGACTAGAAAAAGTGGAGTGCATCTTTTTAGACCCAAGACCTAGTACAAAGCCTTCACCTCTTGGTTCACTTGATGAAAGTTTCTTGATGATGAGCACAGGACCAGGATTTCCAGAAATTTTCCTGAGATGGCCCCCAAATTGGGCCTGGGGACAGAGAGAGGATTTGAATTAGTGGGCAGAGGTCATTATCTCTTATCAATGAGGACTGTGCAGTAGTAATGTCAGAGGAGGTCATGGAACAAGAAACAGGAGTTTTGGAGGACACCAGGAGATCTCACAGGTGCAGGATGGACTGAGGATGGGGGGCTGATGAGGTCCATGAGTGTAATAGCCTACTGCTACCCAAGATGGCCTAAATCTAGAAACGGAAGTGGTCACCCCATGGTGACCTCCTCAGCAAGTTATTTGGATTCCAAGGTAGTTGGAACTGGCTAGATTCCAGGTACCTTAAAGATCAAATTCCAACAGAACATGGGGAGGCTCCAAAGCAAAACTTTCCCCGACATTCCCCAGTCCTCATCTCCCAGCCCCTATTCTCGGCTCAAGCCTGAGTTCCTTTTCAGATCTAGAGGAGACACCCAGATCCAGATGAGAAAATGACCACGGCTGGACCGGCTGGAACGCTGGAGCACTCTCCTCTAGGGAGTTGTGCTGGCTTGATGGGTGGCAAGGCTCGCTGGCTGTTGGTGGGAGCATCCTGCCCTCTGCTGGATTTGGCAAGAAGAATGCAGTTGCATTGCCTGCTAAGGAATTAATTAGATGGAAAGTTTTTTTATTTTCTCTGAAAACAAATATTTGCTTGCATGTTGGTGAGGTTTAATTAATCGAGGAGCACAGCCTTTAAACGACATAGTTTCCTAGGAGATTTCCAGGTATCCAGGAAAAAAAAAAATCCTTTTCATATGTCTACTTCCTGCTTAGAAAGCAGAGGTATAAAATATACAGTGCAGCCATTTTTAAAGAAATGTAAAGTCTCAAAGCCACATTTCTAGTAATTTTTAATGCATTTGTATAGTCTGATGTGATAGAACTTTGGGGTATGGTCGGACGGACTGCTTGGGTTTAATTCTGCAAGATACTGAATCTCCCTGAAACTGAGTCTCTTCATGTGTCGGGGATCAAACCCACTTTGAAAGGTTGTCGTGAGGATCGAGTGAGCTAATCACATATGTGAAAGGACTTGAGTGTGCCCACTAACACTGCGGCATTTTATACATATGCACTGTGTACAGATTTACATGAGAGTAGGCATGCACAAGCTCATACACACGCACACACTCATGCAGACACACACACACAAGGTTCACACAAAAGCGTCAAGCAATGTTGTTTGATTATTGACTTTTATTGACTTCCTGAAATTGATTCTGAGTAAAACTAGAAAACAGACACCAATATTTCAAATCTAGAGAATGAAAGGAGCCTTCTTAAACATGATGAAAGAAAGCAGGATGCCCTTAACATAATTTTTGTAAGACGGCCTGGAGACAGAGCAACTTTTTGCTAAGTAGTATTTACCTTCGAGTGCCTGTCATCATGTTCTGTATAATCCATAAGAACATATGTATTTCTCGCTTTCATAGACAGAAAAATGGCCAAAATGAAGTCTAAGGAGAATTTCGTACAGGTATCCAATCCCTCCCTTCCTCCCTTTCCTCTTTTGTTCTGAGTCCTTCTCTATTCCTTACTGTCCTGTTCTTTTCCTGTTTGAGTTGAAAGCATAAATAAGTTATTTCCACTAGCATTGTCATCGCTGGCGAGGCTGAGCCATTTCTTGTCCCCTATAGCAATTCTATAAGCAAACTTACCCTTTTCTCTTCGGTGCTATTGTTACTATTGGAGTAGAATATGGTCCCGGCTCCTAAATCGTTGGTCATCCAACGGGTGAAAAGTTGAATGACAAAGGTGTTGATATTAATGTAGTAGCACTTTAATTAAAAATCCAGATTTTAACTGAAAATTTGTTTAACTGATTTTATCCTTTTCATTAACATATCTGCCTCATAAAGGGTTTTAAACCTCCCATTTGTGCTTGCAGCGGAAGAAGCAAACCCAAGTAATTTATCTACTTGCCAGCCTCAATAAATGCTATACTGATGTTTTATAGAGAATTTAACTTCAAGAGAAATTTAACAGTAGCTGTTGAAGACACAAAGGAATAAGATATAATCTTGATACGTGAGATATTCAGGCTTTAGATACCTATATAAATAAATATGTGATAAGGTGGTGATGTGGAAATTGAGGAAGAAATAACCAGAAGAAGTCATTTAATCTTGAAGAACGAAAAATTTTCCAGGTGGCAAAGCGTGTGTGTGTGTGTGTGTGTGTGTGTGTGTGTGTGGTTGGAATAGTAGGCAGGGGAGCAGCCTTCAAGGCAGAGTGTACCAGATAAGGATGATATAGTATGATGGAAATCTGTGCTGTCGCTAGAATAACAGGGCTGGTGAGCTTGAAGCTAGAAAGGTAGTTTGGAACCAAATGAAAACCCTATTTAAATGCTAAGATATGGACCTTCAATCTCACTGGGTATGTGTGTTAACCAATACACTTGAGTGATGGATCGATACTATGCCTCTATATATCTGTGTTAACCAATAAACTTGAGTGATGGATCGATACGATGCCTCTATAATCTGTTAGGGAAGTGTTTACTAGGGAGGAAAGTTGGGTTTAGGGTGGTATTATAATTCCCTAGTCTTTAAAAATACGTGTGACTTGCTGAGTGGGAACTGTACTAGCCTCTATGTTCCATGCAACATAGAGGGTTGAATTAGTGACTCCCAGAACAGACTAGAATCCTTAGCATCTTTAAAACACAACAGCTTAAATCCCTTCTGATGCATCAGATAGTCATGCATTTTTTAAAAGTAGTTATGTCTTTTTACTCTTAGATAACCATATACTCTAAAATATCTGGAATCCAATGCCTGAAGAGAAGGGTTTGCAAACAGCATAAGTCATTTTCCTATATCCGACCTGCCATTTTTTTCACGTAAAATAAAAAGGAGATCAAGAAAGGACCTGTGGATAAAAGCTTTCTGCTTTGCCAAACATGCTTGCTCACTTGACCAATCATTTTTAAAAAGCCAGATTATTTATACAAACTGCTTGGCATGGCATTACTGATCCTAACTCTACTTGTCTGACTATAGTCATTCCATAAGCATCATGAGAGACAAGATTGCTTCCAATAAAGCTTCATTTATGGCATCTTAAGGGAAAGCACTTTGAATTGATATTCCCAATCCCTATCCTCTTAATGAAATTTACCAGTAGCTTAAAAAATTTTTCTTTTGTATGTTTGCTCAGCACTTAGCTCATTATAGACATTCTGAAGAATGGAGCACATTCCATTAAACAATTTGAACAAAAGTAAAGTGTAAATAAGTATAAGTGGCATAGCTTCGTGCTTAGCGCCCCCGCTGCAGCTGTAGGAGCACAGACCGTGTCTGTCTCGTTTGTGCCTCTGTCTCTAGTCCCCGGCACATAGCAGGTGCTCAGTAAACACCTGAGGACTAACGAGACAATGCATACACTCCCTTTCCTTGTGACTTGGCTTGCCATGGTTATCCAAGGGCAAAAGAAAGTAATACTTGCTCCATGACTACTTGGGCTCATGAGTTAATGTTTGCAAAGAGCTTTGAACTTCTTGGGGAAAAGAATGGTGTTTTTGTTGGCGCCGTGTCATGTTTGCAGTGGCTCGTGAATTACTCCTCCTTCTCTTCCTCCAGCTGCTCGCACTGTGCCCTCCCCCAGCCCTATGCCAGGCCAGGATCTCACAGAGGACAGCTGCACTCCTTTTCCTGCCTTCCTCCAGCCACCTCCAGTACTCCAGGAGAGGTAGGGACAGAGCAAAGATTTCTCTCAGGCCTCCTAAGAGACTCCGGGGTAATGGAATTCGGGTCAATCTAAGGACTCTTAGAGCAGCAGGAGTAGAGAGGGATGTAGGTTCTTGTCCCGCCATGGAAGAAGCTGTTAGGTTAGACAGGCCAATCTGTGAGGACTAGATTCTGAAGGTGAACTAGAAGCCATCATACGGGCAACTGGGAGTAAGAGCCAGCACAAGTGGTTTCTTTTGTGTATATAGTTTTAAATACATAATACGAAGCTTTGACTAGTAACTGGCAAAAAACACAGTTTCATTACAAGGAACTCCTAAGATAAGCCGATTGCTTTTATATGGGTAGAACTTGCAACTGTTAGGACTACTTTCTCTGTAATTCTTCAATATTTGATAGTGACAAATAAAGGGGTTCTATTTCACAACAGATACTGGCTTCAGTGTTTTCCAATGTACTTATGACTACAAAAATCGCATTTATTTTTAGGAACTCAATAATTAAGCAGTTCAAGTGTGACTTGGGAAACGAGTTTTTGTTTTTGCTTTGTTTTGTTTTAGTAAGAACAGCTGTCCCTTATGAACAAATTCGAGAAAAAGAGGTTTGTTTGTTTGTTTGTTTGTTTTCAGGTTATCATATATTGACTTTCAGCTGATCACACACAACAAATATCTCAAAGGAATGCAGGGAGTGCTGGTTACAGGCAGAATAACCAAATTGACTATCAGTGACAGGGTTTGCCTTAAAGGCAGGAACAGTTCCATTTTCCACAACTTTGAAGTGACTTGTTTTCCAAACCAACTCATGAGGTTTCCTCTGTGTGTGGAAAATTTTTTATTACATATATTTTTTTTTCCACGATACACATTTGTATGCTTGTTGCTGTACATGTACCAAATGTGTTCTCTCTATATATTGTTCCTAGGGACTGGAAATGGATGTCATGTGGACAAAAACGAACCTGGTTTCCTGTTAAAAAAGCCACATAAACAATGCCTGTTTTGTTTCCAAAAAAATCTCAGGTAAGTCTGGCTTTAGTTGACAGCATAAAGTTAACCAAAAGTCTTATATTTTGTTTAAAAAAATTACAGAAGGGAACTTTTCTCCAATTAAATTGGGCTCAATAATCTGAAAACAAACACAAGCAGAGTTTATTGTATAGTTATATAAGCAGCATTTGAAACTCTGAGAGCTTAATGTCCTCATTAAAGCCACATGTGAAACATTTATTTGGGAGCGACTCCAGATAAGAAGTGCTTTCCTTCTCCACCTGATTCATTATCAAATGAAGGACCCTGGTTTTCCATTTGTTTGGGGCTTGAGAATCACATAGGCATTATTGACTTCTTGTTGGTTTTTTTTCCTCTTTATTTGTGAGGTATTTGATTCTAGGCAGTTTGCCCACATCTTAAAATAAACAGATGGGATCCCCCTTCAAGGAAAGAGGAGGAGGGCAGTATGAATTAGGGAGAGATCAAATTTCTTTTTCAAAATGTTAGTGTCCTGTGGTATTGCAGGGGACTGTAAGTTCTCGGAGAGAAGACAGCAGGAAATCTTGGGAGCCCCGGCTCAGAGACCAGGAGGAATCACTGTCTGAGATTTGCCACCCAAAGTTCTATGGTAAGTTTGAGTTTGGAATGTGTGGGTTGATTCTCATTTTGTGTTATTTTCTTGTGGTCGGGAGAGGAGGAAGTGAACACGTTTTAATGAAGTGTAATATACTAAGGTAAATAAAATATTGGAGGAAGTATTGCTGGGAATTCCTCATTTAAGGTTTCTTTCCTAAATATTTTGGACTTCTTCTCTTTGTTACTCAGTCTCTCTTTTTTGTTCTTGTTATTCTTGTTACTAGAATTCTTCCACTTTTTCTTTACTAATAGGGTAGGTGGATTTGCTAATAGGGTCAGTGAATTCCCTTGGTGGTAGGAATGTCTTCTGTAAAAGCAGATGTTAAGTTTGTGACAACCTGACCATTTTTGGTCATAGCCAGAAGGTCCAATAGATATGGAAGTGCGAAATTACAGCAAGGAAAAGGGAAAAGAGAAGAGAATAGACTAGAAAGGTGGAAGTTCTTATTTAGAGAAAAGAAAGATGGTGAGGAGCCAAGTTTAAGTTGGCTAAGCACTGCACTCAAACACTAGTGATGAAGACTGTGTAAGGCCACTCATGGAAATCCACTGTGTGTGTGTTCATGGAAATCCACTGTGTGTGTGTGTGTGTGTGTGTCCTTAACTTTGTATCATCTACAAAGAATAAACAAACAAATACTTATTGAACAGGGCCACCTGGGTGGCTCAGTGGGTTAAAGCCTCTGCCTTCAGCTCAGGTCATGGTCTCAGGGTCCTGGGATCGAGTCCCGCATCGGGCTCTTTGCTCAGCAGGGAGCCTGCTTCCTCCTCTCTCCCTGCCTGCCTCTCTGACTACTTGTGATCTCTATCAAATAAAGAAATAAAATCTTTAAAAAAAAATTTATTGAACAAAAAAGCTATCTCTTTTTGTAGCTGCTGCAAGAAATAAAAAGTTTAGCAAGCTAGTTTCTCTCGGGTCCTTTCTGTGTGATGGGCCTTAAGAAGGCAAGCAGAACTCAGACAGAGGCAGCTGAAACCCAATAGAAGTTGCAGCCCAAAAGTGAGTGAGCAGGGAGCAGATCACCCAGTGCTCCCTCAGACCCTCATGAGGGCAGTCACACTTCTGGGTTACACCACCAGGGGTCAGGGCATTGTCGTCAGGAAAGCTTTTTTAAAGGACATAGGGTGTCAAAGGCACAGGACAGGGGATCTCACACTTTTAAGAATGACAAGTGTTTAAGTTCCGGGGTCTTGCCTGTGGTGATTCTGATTCAGGAAGCTGGGGTGGGAAGTGAGGGTGGGAAGTGGGGGAATATCCCCGGGAATCTTCAGCTTGTAAAAGAGGCAGGTATTGAAGGACCTCACGTTCCAGATAGATGTGTGGGCTTTCTCTAGCTTGTTAATCTTATCAGAGGACCCTTGGTTCAGAGACCATCAGGAAGGAGCCTGGCTCGGAGAGACACTCACGGCAGGTGAGTTGAAGAGGTAGAGTCTTTGTCACACAGACCTGGCTTTGAATCCCCTGTGGCTTTGCACAATGTGCTTTTCTTGGCTGAAATTCAGGTTTCTCCTTTTTAAAAAAGGGCAACCATATTGTCTACCTCTGGGATTTACAGAAATAATGGACGTGAAGCACTTAGAAGAGTGGCACAAAATAATGCAATTAGTAAATACTACCACCTGCGGTGGGGAGAGAAGGGGGAATATCAGTGCTAAGCCCTCTGTGGCCAGGAAAATGGTCTGGGGCAGACAGAGCTAAGGTGTGACCAACCAGAAGGCTAGCTCTTAGATCTTGGAGGTCCAGGGGCAAGTTCTGAAGATAGACCATAGACCAGAAGACGCATAAACATGAGGGTGGGAGAAACACTTTCTCAAATGTTTCCCAGGAGTGGTAATAAGGAACCCAGATGCACAGTTAATTGGAATTGGAATTGATCCCCCAATAGTATTTAAGTCAATAGTTCATTGATTTTTCTCAGGAAAACCTTTATAAGAACTTCTAGAAGGGAACAAAGTGAAATGCATCAAATGCAGTGATTTGTTCTTATCTGCCATTCACCCTACATGGAAGGAGTAATGAATGAGGAGAAAAATGGAAAGGAACAGGGACTACAAATCATAAGGCTGTAATGAAATGAAATCCTTTTCTGGTAATTCAGTGTGATGTCGGGTCGTACTGAACTGGCTGGCTCGCTTGCTTGTGACTGTTGCCAAGGTACTCTCCCAAGATGAAGCACGAAGGGTAGAGGAAACAGGCTGATACCTTAGTTAGGTGCCTTTCTTCAAAGACAAAGATAAAATTTAGAGGCACTTAAGTGCACTCTATGACTGAAACAGCCAACAAATTAATGGATGGGGGAAAAGAGGAACCGGTGGGAGTGTGATGCAACCAGACTGTCCCTAGAACTTCCTTGCTACCCCGAATGCCCTTCTGATCCTGATGCACTGTGATAAGGTATAGATGGTGAGACAAATCCCAGTAGCTTCATATTTTCACCTGGGAGATAGTCCCTAAACTGGGGTACCTAAGGTATTGCCAAAGACTAGCTCTTTTGAAGAATTTTGTTTATTCTGAAATAGAAATTTTTCAGTGATTTTCCATAAACTCAAGTTTCAACTTAAATGTATTTTAACCAGTGCTGTTACTTCTCTGGATGCTACTGATAGCTTCTCAGTAAATAACCATGATAATGCATGGCAATGACAAATAAGTGATGAAGAAAGAAATGTTAGGAGGAGTCACCATTTTTAGGGCTCTCATGCTCTCCTAGGTATTAGGCTGGTTTGATTTCCTCCTTGATCCTTATACTGACCCTGTTAGGAGGCATCATTGTGGAGATTTTCTTTGAACATTTTAAGAAGCCACAGAAATAGCAAATAGTAAAACTGAGGTTCGGATCCAGGTCTTTCTAACTCTAAAATCCATGTTTCTAGTCCTGTAAAATACCGTATATCTGTCTACTAAGTGCATTTGTAGTAAGCCTGTAGAGTTTGCTCGTGGATTCAGGGTGTTCTATTGTTCAAAAATACAATGCGAAGTGTGTGTATTGTCCCCTCCTTCACTTTTCACTTGTGAGCACGTTAAGGGAGCTCTTTTCCTAACAGCAAATATATATGAAATTTATTTACTTACTTATTTATTAATTTGAGACATGAGTTACTGACTAGTCTGAACTTGCTTGCTGGCATATACATGAAAGTGACAATTTTTTTTTTTTCTCCAGTTACTTAAGCCTGGTCAAATTTCCCTTTTCCTTGGGCAGATACCATCATCTTTGTTTTTTCTATAAAAAAAAAATGAAAACAAAACACACTGATTCTGTGTTATAAAAATTCAGTTTCGGGGTGCCTGGGTGGCTCAGTGACTTTAAGCCTCTGCCTTCTGTTCAGGTCATGATCTCAGGGTCCTGGGATCGAGCCCTGCCTTGGGCTCTCTGCTCAGTGGAGAGCCTGCTTCCCTCTCTCTCTCTGCCTGCCTACTTGTGATCTCTCTATCAAATAAATAAGTAAAATCTTTAAAAAAAATACAATTTAAAAGTATGTCCTTTGACATCATCTGTTAGTATAGGTCTTAACATGGAAGGATGGGCTGTGGTATGCCTCTGGGATACAAGGCTCTCTCTCCCTCTCCAAGGCTACTATAATTTGAGGAGATTTGGGACAGGGAGGAAAGAGAAGAAAAGGACAATTTTCTTACATTTCATGGTGAAGTTTTCGTCCTTCTTCTGTTCAGAATTTTGACTCTATCTCTGGTTAATGTTGAGTAGCGGGTTGTGGTCCTGTGTAAGGTAGGCATCCCTATGGCAGTTTTCAGAGTGCTCTTTGGGGTCTCTCCAAATTAGTGAGCTGGGAGATCCACCTCCAGTATGATCTTATCCACATAACACCTCACTTCCTCAACACTACCACCCAGCCTCCTCCTGCTAGGTCTTCTTGGTCAGCAGCCCATGCTTGCTCATGGAATATGGGAAGACAGGACCAACTAGCATCTTCCCCTGAGTCTGCTTGGTCCACAGAAAAAGGTTGCAAGTTTCCCCAGGGCTCTGTCCTCTCTCCACAGCTCTTTTTACCCTCAGTTTAAATAGATACAGTAAGTAAATTGACGAGGCCACGGCTTATGCAGATGTCAAAGTTAGCCAGGGCACACTGGCATCCCCTTCCTACAACCTCCCTCCCTGGATTGAAGAATAGTTCTCTTGGTGCCTCCTGAACTGGGCTTAGCAGTAAGTGTGTGTCTTCAGGGAGTGGATCAAATACCAGCACTCTCTTCCACCCTCGTCAAGGGACCCACACAGCCTTGAAGACTTGCTACTTCTCTTTTCTGGCTCCAGCCATGCTTTTAGACTTCCCTGGGGAAGGGGAGGGCACAGTCTGAGGCGGCAATTGAGAACAGCAGAGCCATTTACCCTTTCCTGCGGGGAGCCTGGAAGGAGATGGAAGCCGCAGCTGTTCTCCAGCTTCTTCATCCCAATATTGGAGTCCTAATGACTCATTGGAGGGTGGCAGAAAGACTTACACTTAACAGCTTTGTTACATGTGTATACTTCTTGGGGCAAAAATTAATTGATATAAAATGAAAAATGTCTTCTTTATAGAAGACACTGTCAAGACAATGAAAAGGCAAGCCAAAGACTGGTAGAAAATACTTCCGAAAGACATATCTCTTGTAAGACTGTTATCCCCCAAATACCGAGAACACTTAAAACTCAATGATAAGAAAATGAACAAACTGATGAAATAAATGTGCAAAAGATTTGAACAGACTCCTCTTCAAAGAGGATATACAGATGGTGAATAAGCCTTTGTATGATGCCTAGTATCAAATGTCATTAGGGAATAGCAAATTTAAACAACAATGAAATACCATTACATACCCATTAGTACAATGAAATCTAAAACATTGACAACACCGAATGCTGGCCAGCATATGGAGCAACAGGAACTCTCATTCATTGCTTGTAGGAATGCAAAACAGTACAGCCACTATGGAAGACAGTTTGGCAGTTTTTTACAAAATTAACAATACTCTTACCCTCAAATGCAATGATTGCTCTCCTTGATATTTACTTAAGTGAGTTAAAAAAACAAAAAAAACTTAATGTCCATAAAAATCTGCATAAAGATGTTTATAACACTTTTATTCATAATTTCCAAAGCTTGGATACAACTAAGGTGTCCTTCAGTGGGTGAATAGATAAACTGTGGTATGTCCACACAATAGAGTATTATTCAGTACTAAGGGGAACCTGGGTGGCTCAGTGGGTTAAACTTCTGCCTTTGACTCTGTTCTTGATTGATTTCAGAGTCCTGAGATCGAGCCCCACAGAAGCTTCTCCACTCAGTGGCGAGTCTGCTTCTCCCTCTCCCTCCGCCTATGTGATATCTCTAATAATAATAATAATAAAATAATATTATTCAGTACTAAAAATACTCATTAGCTAAAAATAGCTCTAAAAATAGCTAAAATAGCTCATTAGCTATCAAACCATGAAAAGAAATGGAGGAATAATAAATGCATAATACTAAGTGAAAGAAGCCAATCTGAGAGGGGCACCTGGGTAGCTCAGTGGGTTAAGGCCTCTGCCTTCAGCTCAGGTCCTGGTCCCAGGGTCCTGGGATCGAGCCCTGCATATGGCTCTCTGCTCAGTGGGGAGCCTGCTTCCCACCCCCCTGCCTGCCTCTGCCTACTTGTGAACTCTGTCAAATAAATAAATAAAATCTTAAAGAAAAAAAAAAAGCCAATCTGAGAGGCTACATACTGTGTGATTCCAACTATATAATCTCAAAAAGGCTATGGGGACCATAAAGAGAAGTGATTTAGGAGGAGGGAGGGATGACTAGGTAGAGTGCAGAGGATATTTAGGGCAATGAAACTAATCTGTACATATTACAAAGGTGGATACACGTCATTAGGTATTTTTTCCAACTCATAGAATGTATAACAGAAAGCGTGAACCCCAATGTAAACTATGGACTTTCGGTGATAATGATGCACCAGTGTAGGTTCAGTAATTGTAACAGATGCCCTGTTGTGGGACATTGATAGTGGGAGAGACTGCCCATGTGCAGGGGTAAGGGGTAAAGGAGAACTCTATACCTCCTGTACAGTTTTTTTTTTTTTTTGACTCTAAAAAATAAAGTCTATTGAAAATTAACTTATATTAAAACTATTCTAATAAAGAGTCACAGGTAACAAAAAAGAGAAATCTGCTTTCCAAATGCATAACAGATTTCTTCACATCTGTATGGGACCAAGTAATCTGTTCTATGTTTGGCTATCCCTTGGACAGAGAACGCCTAGCAAATGATAGATGCAGTTTAGTCTTCTACCTCCTCTCTGTATTGTATGCTCGGGGATGCTGATCCTGAGATGACTAGGCAGCAGCCCAGGTGGAGGGGTGCAGACACCTCTTCCTGGAAGCCTTCTCCTCGATAGTGCAGCCAGCCAACCTCAAGGCTGCAGAGAACTCTGCATCAGTTACAGTTCTGAATGATGTAACTCTACAGTGAGTCATTGTTACCTAAAAAAATGACAGCTGGGATTCTGTTTTCTTAGAACACTCTTTTCTCTGTTCACGACTTCAGTTGGTCTTTAGTCCGTACAAGAAGCCGAGAAAGACAGAACTGAACTGTCAAGTCAGACATGGTATAGCTCTGAGGTATTTAGTCACTTGTGCCCAACTGGCATTTCGCTACTGCAATTTTATTTCACATTTAGTGTGGACATCCATTCTGTGCCTCGGTCTCTCAGACACCCACTATCAACATGAGATGTGGCACACAACGAATATAAGTGATTTTAAATTACATCCATGCCTTTTGTGAAAGTTGTTCCTATAGTGACTATGTGTTGTTTATCATCAGAAAATAAATAAATCTATTTCCATTTGAAAACTTAATGCAAGGAAAAATAGCTAAAGTAGTTATGAAAATTTTGAAAGATGAAGGTTACATGGGCTTGCCCTGTTAACAGGACAACAACTAGCCTGCACTTTTGTGGCACACTCTACGTTTCCAGCACTGGTCTGAGCTCATTATTTTACAAACTAATGTAATCTTCACAACCTCGTGAGGAGACAAATATTGGTATGCCCACTTTACAGAGAAGGAAACTGAATCACAGCAAGGCCATAACCAGCCCATTGTCAGTTAGCTAGTAAGGGGTAGAATTAAAATCAGAGAACAAGCACTTAGCTCCAGAGCAGAGTTCTTTATCACTCTACTAGGTTACAAAAAACAAAATAGTAAGAACAACATTGCATTAGCTAAAGATTGGAGCTCTTAATATAATAAAAATAAATAGACTGGAAATAGAATGTAGAAAATCTTAATAGGAAAAATGAAGCACCATAAATCAGTGAAAGAGAAGGTGGTAATTTTACAACATTACTTGGGGAAAGTAGTTATTTAGACTTTAAAAATTCAGTTTAGTGTACCCCCCCTTCCATAAAAATAATTATCCATTTTATCCCAAATAAATTCAGGAGTTAAATCTAAATAGTTGAACCAAAATAACTTGGAAGAAATATAGATGAGTATCATCTGATCTCTGGACGAAAAAGGATTTTCTAAACTTAAGAGGAATTATGAAAATCACAGAGGAAAATACTGATGGAAAAAATAAAAATTTTCTGCATTTCATAAGACTGGAAGAAAAGATAAACAGCAAACATATTTAAGAAATCGTAATTTGCCATACACACCTGTAAGGAAACCACAAAGGAGGAATGGAAGTGGCTAACAAAATATGAAACATACTCACCCTCTAATAATACAAGAAAAGCAAATTTTCAAAAATTCAAATTACAACAAAAATTATGTAGCATTTTTCACAGAGCAAGTTTTAACTGGTAATAATCAAGGTTGTCAGGAGCTCTGCAGGGTGGATGGATGGTTTCAAGTACAACCTTTATTTTTTTTTTAATAACAAAATTACAGACTTCATTTAGATTTCCTCAGTTTTCCCAGTATTTTTCCCATAATTGTTGTTATTATTTTAATTTTTTTACTATGTCATGTTAATCACTATACAGTACATCATTAGTTTTTTGTGTGGTGTTCCACAATTCTTTGTTTGTGTATAACACCCAGTGCTCCATGCAGTATGTACCCTCCTTGATACCCATCAGCGGGCTCACCCATCCTTCCATCCCCTTCCCCTCTACAACCCTCGGTTTGTTTCCTGGAGTCCATAGTCTCTCATGGTTCCTCTCAATGTACAATGTACAACCTGCCTAAAAATAATTTACCAATAGCCATCAGAAGTTTGAAAACAGCCATATTTTTCTTTTTTTTTTTTTTTAAGATTTTATTTATTTATTTGACAGAAAGGAGATCACAAGTAGGCAGAGAGTCAGGCAGAGAGAGAGGGAGAAGCAGGCTCTCTGCTCAGCAGGGCTGCTGAGGCAGATGCAGGGCTCCACCCCAGGACCCTGAGATCATGACCTGAGCCGAAGGCAGCAGCTTAATCCACTGAGCCACCCAGGCACCCCTAAAACAGCCATATTTTTCAAATCAGTATTTTTATATAAAGATTTATCCTAAGAAAATGGTCATGTGGGCATATATTTATGTTCAAGTTTTCATCACATCATCATTTCTAATAGTGAAATGTTAGAAACTACTTAATATTTAATAAAATTGGATTAGTTGGTAATAACTGGAAAATATAGCATAGCTATAGAATGCGCTATCCCACCACACTAAAATCATATCTTGAGTAGTTCTTAGTGAGAAGACAACATGGCCGTTAGATAGTGCTTTAAGTGTAACAAAAGAGGATACAGAATTATTTACGCATCCAGTCAAAAATAGTAACAATAAGAAAGGACTTGAAGGATCGTGAAAAGTGTTCACCATGGTTATAAGTAGTGGTAGGGATTTCTATGTCTCAGAAGCTGCCTAAAACAGAGATAATAATGGGGGAAATTTTTTTTCCAATAAAAAAATAAGAAGTAGAGGGGCAATACAGGGACAAAGGAAAAAGGGCAGATCATTGAAAATGGTGAGAGGCATCCAAGTATGATCTCAAATTAGAGATGATGACAGAGCAGGAAGAAGTCTAGAGTGAATAAAAATAATGAAACCATTAACGCTCTTGGTCAGCCCCTTCAAAACAATAGTCTTTTTTTAATAATTTTTTTTAATTTTTAATAAACATATAATGTACTATTAACCCCAGGGGCACAGGTCTGTGAATCGCCAGGTTTACACACTTCACAGCCTTCACCATAGCACATACCTTTCCCCGAGGTCCATAACCCAACCACCCTCTCCCTACATCCTCCCCCTGACAACCCTCAGTTTGTTTTGTGAGATTAAGAGTCTCTTATGGTTTGTCTCCCTCCGGATCCCATCTTGTTTCATTTAAAAACAATAGTCGATAGAAAAAATGCAAGGACAGTTAGTTGCTTCTCTCTCTTAACTTTGGTCAGAGCTGCCAATCCATCCCCTGGGATACGTTGATAGAAGCTAGTGTTTCTCTCAAACAGACCAGTTCTCTGTTCAAACTCTTGTTTTTACAGGTGTCACATAGATTTTCAGTGTTACCTCTAAAATGTCTGGCTAAGATGTTTTCAGAGAAATGAATCTTGGAATTCGGTCTCTAACATTTCTCTTTGATTAAGTCTGTGAACTCTCTAATTCACATTATATTGAAAATTGGGGAGGAGGCTGCAACAAAGGTAGACGTAATTGGTCTATTAGCTGTTGCCTTCATTTTTCTATAAACACACACAGAATTGGACAGCTTTTCTCCCTGTCATTTCAATTGGATTTTCTAAAATGTCTTAGAGAAATTTGAAGGTCTAATTACATTTTACAAATTCTTGTCCCCCCGACCCCCCACCCCCAACCCCGGGAAGTTGGATATATTTGTCTCCTGTAGTCTCTGCTCCGTATTCAGGAGGATTTATTTCCCTGCATTTTTAGTTCTCATCTCAAACCCTTCCAGAGTTGGACGCTAACATGCTTGTTTTCAACATACTGGATCCCTGGTCCGCACTCAAGTTTATGTTCTCAGTTTATTTCTCCTTAAGTTACTCTGGGATCTCTTCCTATGTTCCCTTGCACTAGCCTGCCTACTGGCACCTAATCCCAAGTATCCATAGTGAGTGGACATGTATGTAGGCATGGTAGAAAAGAGTGTTGTCTTTCTATTCCTTTTTGGGAGGTATCGATGTATTTGGTTCAAACATGACTGCAATCATTTCTAATAAACTTGAACAGAAAAAAGGTGTATCCAAAGCTGAAATTTCCATTGAGTCATCGCTGAGCTGTTTTATATAGAGAAGAACATTTTCTTTCTCCTCCCTTAGTAACATCCCGTGGGCTTCTACATCAGCCCAGGATAGGCGATTCTGGCTGTTGGATCTGAAAAGGTGATGTCGTCGGTGCCAAAGCACGAGTCATCGTGGCGTGAGCATTGTTTCATGGCTTTGCTCTGTGGCTCCTAGGAGATGGTGCGTGTGAATTCACACTCCGCCATGCTCTCTTTCTTTCCTCTTCATCTCTATTTTCTCTCTAAGGGCAGTTTTGGCTGTCACCAAACACTGTCTCCCAAGCGCCAAATTTTCAAATGGTGTTGTGCCTATTTATAGGACCGTCTTGTCACTTGGGCCAGTTCGACTTTCAGTGAACACATGCCTACGGGTAGTAGAGCTGTGATTTTAGCTACTGTTTTTGTGAATATAGAAGTCACGAACAGAATTGTAAAATGCTAATTTAAAAATCAGAATGTCTATAGGTAGGTTCAAATGCCTGTGCAGTCACTCAGTCTCTTCAGAGGTGTGGGGCTAGTTTAGCCTGGGGTTGTACTCCATGTCATATAAACCCCTTTGTGCCCTGTTAGAAATCCTGGTGCAATGGACCTGTCAGGTAACCCTGTCGCTGCGTCTACCTCTAGCATTCAGTAATTTGTTTAGCAAATCTGAAGAGAGTGCCAATCGCCAGGCATTCTGGTAGGTGCGAGAGACACAAGTAAAACAGAGTTGAGACCCTGCCCTGAGGGAGCTTACAACCTACTAGAAAATATGGAAAAGAAAGAGCCAGTTAATAATATGGTGTGGTAAGAAAAATCCCTCATGCTGTGGAAACATGTTGAAAAGAGGAATGCTCAGAATGGCTTTAGAAAGGATTGGTCAGGGAATGTTTCCTGGAGAGGCAGTCTAGAACCTGAAGGAGAGAGGCAAAACTGTGTGGGTCTGACACTTTCAGGTCCTTCCTCCATGGGAGGCACATACTTGCACAATGTAGATGACCAGAGCACACACAGGGATTCCAGAAGCACCAGGGTGCGAGGGCAGTAAATCATGCAAACTGAAATTGGCCAGGCTCTGGGAAAACAACAACCTTAATCAGCTGGTTTTGGGGGTGTTTGGCTTTGTTAAAATTTGGGAGCATTTTCTAAGTGTTACTAAATACATGTTGAACAAAAACTATATATAAATGGTGATTTTTTTTTTCCTTTTGTGAACAAAAGTTCTGAATGTGTCTTGCTGGATCCTGGCTTTCTTCTGGTGTCGGACTACAGATCTCACTTTTTTGGAACTTAGTGTGAGGCCCAGACTGACCTCTGAGAATGGACCCACCTCATGAATAACCCCATCTGAGAGGATCTGTGTGGGCAGTTCCCCAGGATGCCTTCTTTTTGTTCTCCTCAGATTCTTTGAATCTTCCTCTCCTAATGCTTGCCATGATTGCTCTTCAACTTGATCTGCCTGTAATGTCCAGGGTCTCCACTTAACTCTTCCCTTCTCAGCATTCTTCTTGTAGTGTCCAAATATCCTCGTTCGTGTTAGGATTACCCACCCCCTGCTATTACTTGCACAACTACTACAATCACTACTACGGTTTCTACTACTCCTGTTATTTGTACTTCTATTCCTCCCACTGCTGCTACTGTTAGTAAACTACTACTTGTACTACAACTACTACTTCTACTACTACTTCTACTACCACAGCTGTTATATCAACAGCCACTACTTCCACTACTGCTCAGAGTCCTACTACTTCTACTTCTATGTCTCCTACTACAGCTAGTGCCACTGCTATTTGTACTATTACTACTATTTGTACTTCTTAAAGATTTTTAAAATTTATTCATTTGAAACAGAGAGAGAGAGAGAGAGAACAAACATGAACAGGGAGGACCAAGGGGAGAGGGAGAAGCAGACTCCCTACCGAGCATGGAACCTGCTATGGGACTTGATCCTAGGACCCTGGGTTCATGACCTGAGCTGGCAAAGGTAGACGCCCAACCAGGCATCTTCTGTACTTCTACTACTATTGGTACTGCTGATACTACTACTGCAACTACTTCTGCCCTTCCTCTTCTTACCACTACTACTAAAGCATTTTGTTGTTGTTATTATTGTTAAGTGACTATATTCCAGGCACAGTCCGAAGCATTTTTTCATATCTGCAGAACAATCCTGCAAACACAAATATATTATCTTCATTTTGCATGTGAGGTTACCAAGACACAGAGAGCTTAAAATTTTTTGGTTCATGGGTTATTATTCTCAGTTTATGGAACATATTAGAAGTTAATATACAATATGTAGCAGCAAAGTGCTATTGGGCTCGGTATATAATCCCTGTGAATTAGAAGCCCCACGGGTCTTCGCAATTTTTTGGTCTGTGACCTACCAGCAGCAGCAACATGACTAGAATGGCCTGGTGTATTGGACAGTTCTCATAAGTTTCAAGTATTTTAGTCTTGGGCTGCTATAAGAAATACTACAGACTTGTTGACTTCATTGGCAAACATTTATTTCTCCCAGTTCACGCAGTTCATGGGACTAGGAAGCCCAAGATCACAGGGGCAGCATGGTTGGGTTCTACTGAGAGCCCATTTTCTTCTTGCTCTGTGTCATATGCTGAAAATACGAGAGAGAGAGGCAAGCTCACTTGTCTTTTCCTATAAAGGCACTAATTCCATCATTAGAGCTCCACCCTTATGACCCAATTACCTCCCAAATGCCTCGGTGTTAAATACCAGCACATTGGGTATTAGGGTTTCAATATATAAATTTGCGGGGGTGGGGATGTCAACATGCAGTTCATAATACAAGCTTAACAAAGGATCTTCTTGGGGGCAAGTGGGCCTCGTTAGAGAAGAAACACAGTCTGGAAGACTTCAGAGTCAGCGGTCAGTGGGGAGCCCTGAATAGTCCTTCCTGGGGCAAGAGTGTCACTAAGGCGTTCATTTTCTGTTTTGTTTTCTTTTTGTTTTTGTTTGTACTGTCTGCTGAGTGTTGGTTGTCATGGGCTTAGAGATGTTATTTCTTGGCCAAAAAGGTAATCTGAGGTACTGTCATTGAAACCACAGCTCTTGGGGACAGGGAAAGAGGCACCTGGATTATCAGACCAACATTGTTAACACAGGCAATTTCCATGTAGCCCTGTAAGTATTGGGACTCTTTGACATACTCTAAGAGTTTTATTATTTTTTAGAAACCACTTTTTATGGAAAAAATTTTACTTACTTTAAGAATATATAAAATAAAGAACACTAACTAAATAAAAAGTTTCTGCCTATGCTAGGTGAGGGGCTGTGTGCATTTGTGCACTTTGACAAATGGATTAGAAAGTGTAGAAATTCCTTACCTAGAGGGGATGAAGATAGAGCAGGTGTTAAAATGGTCCTAGTCAGATCACTGAAGAGGCAATTTTAGTGGTGGGGAAAGAGGTATGGACTGTGTGGCTAAGAATAGAACATGTATTCAACCTCAGGCCATGAGTTAGTGGGGCTCTATCTCTTGTTGTTTTGAAGTAATGTCAACTTCAATAGACATCTTTCTCCCTGACTTTAATGAGGTATAATTCACAAAATTGTAAGATATTTAAAGTGTATAACAGGATGATTTGACATATACACACACTGTGAAAGTGTTTCGCTCCTTGAGCTAAATCATCCTATTGCTGCCCCATTTATCCCTTTCTTTGTTGTAGGAGAACATTGAAGTTCTACTCTCACATCAAATTTCAATTATATAATATAATGTTAGCAACTACAGTTCCATTTTCTACATGAGATCCTCAGACCTTATTTATCTTAGACGGAGAGCCTTCTTGTTCATGCAGACTTTGTGCTAAAGACTTGTGATAAAAGGGTACTTAAGATATATGAAAGAGATTCATTGACTCTTTGCTATCTGAACACAAACCTTCCTTTTACTTCCTTTTCCAGCATGTTTCCATAGAAAGAGACAATGGAAAGCAGGGGAAAATGGTCTGGAGGAGGGCTGGCTATGAGTAGAGAATCACATCAATCCTGTGTACAATGATGATGATGATGATGATGATGATGATGATGATTTTGCTGGTGGTTTCTGAACCAATTTTCAGAAGTCCCTGCTAAGTGTTGTCACTGAATCATTGTAGATAATGCTTTTCCCCTTCAAGAACTTCATAAAGAGCTAATTAGGGATGCTTTGTGTCCCTACCCAATCCCACCCTATGTGTCAGGGAGAACTCGGAGTATGCAGCTTGTACAGTTTGTATATTCATTACAATTCACACGGACATTTGTTCATACTCACTACCCAGTGATGGAATCAGCAAGATTTGTTTGTTACATAGTCATTCTCTTGGCTTATTTAATTTTATCCCTGTTGATACCAAAAGGGATTTAAAGTGGCTACATTTTAGTAAAATTGAATAAGTTGGCTCTTGACCACATTTAGCATGATTTTCTTTCTTTTACTATTTTTGTTGTTGCTTATTTCATTGTGAGCGTAGACAGTTCTCTTGCATTTGAGAAGCTGGTATCATCTCTAAGTAAGGAAAGGAAAATGGAGCTTTGAAACTGTGCCTGAAATGCCAGAAATTTGGAAGAGATCAAATACCTGATTCATTAGAAAAGACATCAAGCCCAGTTGCCTTTAAGGAGCTGAAATAATAGTTCATCTGTTTCTAAGATACTTGGGGAAGTTAAATCAAACAGGAAACAACAGAAGTTTCTGAGTCAGAGAGGAACTGCTCATTACTCATTTGACTTTGCAAGCATAGTGATGATGCCATTGCTCTGAAACATACAGCACTTTAGATAACTCATTGTCAGTTATCAAAATACTATGATAATACTCTCGCATCATGTCATCTCATGGGCAACTTCACCTTCTCCATTTCTTTTAGAGTACTCCAACCCTTCATACCCTTAGAACTAGACCATTTTCACAAACATTTTAGAACATGGGGCATTCTAGGGAAGGAGACGTTAACCTAACCCTCTCTATCTTTTGGGTGACCTACACCATCCTATATAACTCCAGTGGGGAAACTACATATGAGAACAAATGGAAAGATCAGCGTTCCTCTGGTATGACTGAAACAATGCCCAGCTTCTCAAAATACAGGGAAAAACTGAAAGTTAGATGCAAACATACTGTAAGCACTAATCTTGGCCTCCTCCTGTGGATGGCAGTCGTCTGTAAGAGGCAGGCAACTTATTACACCCAATGAAAACCATGAAAGGGAAGCAGAATGGGGAATTGGGATGGAAAGTTTTAAGTTAGTGGTCTCTTCACATTTTGGAAAAGGATTTAGTCAATGTGGCATTGGCAGAAGTTTAACAACTTTGTAGTCACTGCTGTCATACACTCTCTTTTGAAATATACCTAATAACACTGGTTCTTTTTACTCTTTCATCTTCAGAGGAGAGAGACTGTCTCTCTTCCTAAAGCAACAGTCTGATTCTGTAACCTGGGACCCTCTGTCCACATGCCACAACAACACTTAGCAGCTCAGAGGTGCTTAAAGTTTTGTATTCATGTTGGTTGAGTCCTTCCTCAGGTCAGGGACTTGTGTAGCACTTGAATGTTCACAGAACCTGACAAGGCTGGCACTGTTTCCTACAGAGGTGAATGCTGAGGCATGGAGAGGAGATGCAGCCCTTCCCAGTAGCTCTCATCGCTTCACGGCATTCTGGCCCCATAAGGTGCTTGAAGCACTAGTTCATTCGCCCCCCCCACCAGCTTTTTAAATTATTATTTTAGACATTTAAACTGTTTTTGAAGTTATAGAAGTAAGTATGTGTATAAATAAGGCAAGGCTTAAAACATATGAGGAGATAGCCCTTCAACCCAAGGGCTGCTCCACAGAGGTAACTACCATTAATTTTAGTGTATTCAGAAATTGCCTCTGCATAAACCAGGATGTACACACATATGTGTGCACATTCATTTTCATGTGTGGATCTCTTAAGGTCCTTGTGTTATACCTTGACATATGATAGTCGTTTGTGAACGTGCTTATTTCTCTAAATTGACTGTGAGCACTTGAGTTCATGCTATGCAGTCTGTCCTGGTTATCCATTATTAAGTAACAAGTGATCCCAAGATTCAGAGGTAAAACTAATGACAGCTTTTTTTTTTTTTTTTAATTTCTCATGGATCTGCAATTGCAGCAAGGCTTGGGAGTAAAATCATCTTTCCTCCACTCATTATCACTAGGGATGGCTCAGACGCTGGGGCTGGAGTCATGTGAAGGCTCACTTGCTTATATGCGGGTGTTTGTGTTCCCTTCCAGCTGGGACCTCAAGTGAGATGGTGGCTGGGATTCCCACACATGGTCTTTCTGGGGAGCTGCTTGGCTTCCTCAGAATATGGTGGCTGGGTTGCATGCATCCCAAGAAAACAGGGCAGAAACTATATATATATATACTTATATATATACTTTTTTATAACATATCTTTGGATGTCACAGAGCATTGTTTCTGTAGTGGCTATAGCCTTCTACAGACTCAAGAGGATGGAATGTATATTCTGCCTTTCCAAAATCACATGGTAAGGAAAGTGTGTGGTTAGACTATGTCTATGAATCCACTTTAAAAAATACAACTTGCCTCAAGAAGCTTTTCATATTAAGCTCATCCCTCTACTGTCCTGATTTATCTCATAGCTTTGTATATAGCAGATGCTCAGATAATGTCCACAAAATCGAATTGTTGAATCCCAGTTAGGAGGAGGAAAAGGAAGAATTTTTCTGTACTGTGTTGGGCTACCAAGGATGGAGAGGTGGTGGCTGGTGCTCGTTAAGATATTCCCCATTACCTCAAAAGGATGATTGAAGTATAAAATCTCACCAGAGACAATTGCTAGGTGTTGCTGAGAAGGTGCTTATAAAATGACTCCCTTATGGTAGCTGGCAGATGTCTCTGAGCTGTCTTCTTTGCCCCAAATGTGTGTGAAAAGTGTCATTTGACTGTGCAGGAGAAACTGGGACTAGTGCTGTGCTGAGTTTCATGTGAGCAGGTGCACCAAACCTGCATCCTCTAGGGACCACAGGCAGAGCATAAAGGTCTGCCCTTTTCTCATGAAGCTCCCATGAATTCCTCAAAAGCCTGAACAGTGGTTTGGCAGTGGCTAATGAGGATGAAAGTGAAAGCCCAGGTAAAAAAGATGTGGCCCAAGGTCCAGGCTGTGTCCTATCGGCTCCTAGACTTTGTAAAAATAGTTATAATAGGTGTCTATGAGAGAAAAGCCTGGACATGATGGTATCTCTGTTGGCCTTCTGGTACCAACACAAGGTCTATAACACCCACAAGGTCTGGCATCGAGAACATACCTCTTGACGAAGCAAAGCAGAGCAAGCTACATATAGGAAGATGTGAACACAGAGCAAAGTCTTTACTCACAGAATTTGTTTCAAAACCCATTCCCAGTATGTCTTATTTTGTCTTTCTCATTTCTCTATCTTCTCCTCTCCTCCTGCCCTTCATCCTCTCACACGTGGCTTTCTCACTCAGCTCTTTACCTCCTCTGCTCACTAGACATTGGCACATTTGTTGTCCTTTGGTGTCACATCACTCAAAGCGAAAATCCCAAATCAGACCACGCTGACCCCTGGCAATAATCTTTCACCCATTTCCCCCCAACATTCTCATGTACACCTGCAATACACAGAGTTGTAGTCTCCCTCATCGGGGTTTTAACTGGGGCATTCGAGCTCCAAGTGTTTTGTTCTTCCTCCTAGTTTGGCCTTGGTAGTGTGAGAACATGGAATCACTAAGGTTCTGAGACAATGTGCTTATAAGAGCTTAGACCCCAAAATATGACTTTAAAAGAGTTTGTACTCATATTTAAGTGCCTTTGGAAAAAGTTCTATCAGAGACAAGGGCACTATCTTTGGCCAACTGTTTCTGGCTCCCTGTGGGAGCTTCCTGTCATATCGTCTACATTGACTTCTCCCCCCATATGGGTACCCGTTGTCTTGTTTGATTCCATGTCCCCTTTAGTTTATTATTATTTTTAACATTCAAACTACTTTAATAAGACATTACTTTTGAATAGGTCATTAAAGGCCAACCTTCAGTTGCTTGCCAATCACTCCACATTCTTCTTCTACTGATAAGATTCACTAGGAGAGTGTTACTTCTTGGTAACCATTAGGAGTTGTCTCATATAGAAAAAGGAAACAACTGAAACAAATTCGATGACAGTCTTTGGATGCTCAACTCAGATTCTCTGGTTGGACATTAGTCTGAAGGGATGGTCAGACTGGAATTATCTAGTTAAGGTCCAGACACATATTTAGTGTACCTTTCAGAACTATTGCTTTTTAGAAAACTACAGAATCTTAATACTTTTGACCTCCAGAAATGGCTTCTGTAGTACTGGTTAAAGAGAGAATTAGATTTCCCAATGTGATTTAATTGTTGGACCTCAGAGTTTGACCTAGAATTTGTTGTTTACTAGAGTTTAGCTCCAGAGGTGGCAGTGAAGTTGGAGTCAGACAGTGGCGTAAGATCATTAGGCTCCTTGCCATCACTGTCCATGGTATCATCATCCTTCCTATCACCCAGAATGTATCAGAATCCAACTCCCACTCCTATTGCACCTTACATCTAAGAGTCACTCTGTAAGTCCTATTCCTATCCTTCTCCTATGCTTCTATTCTTTCCCTTTTTTTCCTCCATGACACTGCTCTAGTTCAGCCCTTATTGTCTATTTCTAAGATTATGGCATTAGTCAAACTGGACTTTAGCTTTCTCCCTTCCAGTTATCTTATAATCAAGTCAATCCTCCTAAAATCTCCATCTAGTTGACTTATGCCTCTGCTCAAAAAATCAGTGATTCCCCTTTTGACTATTGAATCAATTCCGAAGTAGTTAGCATAGTTGATAGAGCCTCCATCCATCCAGTCCTGGTAAGGTGTTTGGTAGCTCTCTCTTATCCAGCGGCCCACACTTCTGAAACACCAGCCTTGTTACCATCTCTGATCAATTTTTTGCATTTTCTCCTCCTGACGACTCTCTCTGTACTCTCGTCCACAAGCAGAATGTTGATTCTTCCATGACCACCATATCTAACTTTTGAAATTATACTAATATCTCTAAACTTGTCTTCTTCTTCAAAGACAACTCCTATCCCATCCCAAGGAGAAATTAATCTCTTGGTTTTGTCTTCTTGAAATTCTTTGTACCATTCTGTCTTTTATTCTGTGGAAGTAGGTATATTGATCTCCTACTAGATTATAGGCTCATTCTGGGTAAAGATGATGTTTTAAAAACTTCAGCATTTGTTTTCCTTAGCTTAGAGCCGGATATACAGTAGGCCTTTGCTAAACATTGTTATTTTAGATTGAATTTTTACAGATTCTTTCTAGGGGTAAAAGTTAAATTTAATCCAGATTATCAACTCAAGTTTTTCTTTATATGAAGTGTGTAAAGCAAGTGTGGAAAATGTATGATTGGTTTGTTTTCTTACTACTATGGTTTTATGTTCCAAGTCAAACATTTTACATATGATTGAATAAAGAATACTTAAGGGATATAATTGTTGAATGATGATAAGACTGTTTGCTCAAACACTGGATGTACAGTGACTGCACTTATGTGTTAGAATTTATCAACTCTTGTAGATTAAAAATACCTAATATGTAGTAACACCGTTAGTTGCTCACTGGATATGCTGACATTGGAAGCCCTTGAATATTTTCGGTATATATACATATCTAATGCTTTTATTTTCCTCATGTCTTTTTAGAGGTGATTCCATTGTATGGTGTGCTTCTGAGATGTGAGACCACAATGTCGATCTTCAACTATACTGTCAAGATCCAACCCATATGTGAGCTAGCCTGAGAATTAGGGTCACAGAAAATTGCATAATGAAATTGCACAACATTGCTGTTTTTAAAGAAAAACTGCTTTTCTGATGTGTTGTTCTGAATCTTTCTTCCCTTGCATTAAGAACGATCACTTTCAGAACTGATTCTTTTTGTACTTTATAACAATATTTAGTTATCCTGTTTTCAGTTTTGAATAGTGCATCGTTTTTCCATCCCTACCTTCAGGTAATGTATACTTTCTTGGGGGTAATGTTATTCATAATGGACTTGCTTTTTCAGATCTCTTTTTTTTTTTTTTTTTTTTTGAAGCCAGTGGGAGCTTTGTTCACAGATGAAATATGTGGCAGGAAGGAAGGGGGTCATTTCCCACCTTCCTCTCTCGCTCTCTCTGACTCTTTCATCATGTGTAACAATGTTTTCCACTCCTCTGTAGATAAGAATCTTTTTGGTGAATTTTCTATATTTAACACCAACACTAAATGCTGTTAAGCAACATCAGCCCATTCTCACCACATCCACCCAGATTAAAAATGAGTCAAAGACAATTAGGTTACTCTAGTCATGCCACAAACTGATAATTTTTGGCAATATCCTTCAGTCCTTACAGAGGCAAACAATGGGCTCTCTTCTGTAAATGCTAGGAGACAGATGAAGGGAATTTCTTTTTTTACAGCTTAAAAAAAATTTTTTTTTAAAGAGAATAAAATTTAAATTTTCTTAAATTTTGCATTCTTGATCTTTTGCTTGACTAGTTAGTGTGAGAAGGGTAGTTGATGATACTCCATTCTTCTACGTAATCACTGGGTTTCACCCAACCCCCCCTTCCCTAGATGTCTTGCCTAATTTTATAAAATTTCAGGAAAAGAGACTTTACAAATTTTTTGACAGTATATGCTAATGTTGTGTGGTCTTCCCTTTCCAGAAAATATCACCTCAAGTTATCATTTAAGAGTAGTAATAACTAGGGCACCTGGGTGGCTCAGTGGGTTAAGCCGCTGCCTTCGGCTCAGGTCATGATCACAGGGTCCTGGGATCGAGTTCCGCATCGGGCTCTCTGCTCAGCAGGGAGCCTGCTTCTCTTCCCCTCTCTCTGCCTGCCTCTCCGTCTACTTGTGATTTCTCTCTGTCAAATAAATAAATAAATAGTAGTAATAACTGATTGCTCTTGTCTGGACATCTGAGGATGTTAAGTCTTGTCCTCTTTTAGTCCACGAAAAAGCTAATACCAGGTCAGCTCTCATCCTTTATCCAAACCATGTAATTCAGGTCTTTGCTTCTTCCTGATTTCTTCTCAACTTCTTTTAAATATCCACAACTTATGACAGGCTAAACTTGGGGCTTTCTTTACTCTAAAGTTAGTCTCTGTATTTAAGTGTCTTCTATATGAAATAAACCAAGTGGGGGAAGTTTGCTTTTCACCAATCAGTTCAACTCTGGCTTTTCTGGTTAAGAATAATAAAGGACATTCTTAGTCCTACAACTTGAGTGTTTTCAGGTACATGGGATTAAGCACTTGACGTCTGGCAATACATAATTTCTACATATTCAGCTGTAAATTATTGTAAAACTGGTTTTTTAAACCAGGGCCATCACTCCCTTACCCTGAGTAATTTTGTTTCAGCTTAATTTATTTCTTCTAATTTGTTTAGAAGAATTTTCTGTGTTCTTGGGCAAATCTAATACCAGATATGCTGACATGGGAAGTCCTTAAATATTTTGGTCTATGTACATATCTTAGGCCTTAATTCTCCTCAGCTCTTTCACAGACAAATTTCCTTGTCTGTCAAATGTAGCAGAGGAAGGGGATGTCCTGAGGACTTTTTTGCTTTACTAATATATATTTTTTTGATTTCATGACTCTAGGTGAACTGTAGTACGGATAGAAAGGTGATTGAAAAGGACAGCAGGGTAGACAGACAATAATCATAAAGCTAAAAATGATTTGGGTGTTAAGTAGAACCATCTTCTTCCCTCTGAAAGAGTCTTTCCCTAACTCAGGAAGTCTATGACTTTTTCTCTTCCCACTACTTTCCTTCTTATTCTTCTTTATTTCTTATTTTCCTTCTCTTTCCCATTGTGTTCTGCTTTCTTTTTCTTTCTTTTCATTTTATTCTTCAAGAGGCAAAAACACATAATTTTCTAAGCAGCACACTTGGAACGTTTTGGGAATGACCATCCCGAGTTCTTAGTCTTGTGTAGACTCATATTGAACAAAAAGACTGTGGCAGTGTCCAGGTGTAGTTTTTACACTTTATTACTAGTATATTAAATTGAGTTTGCATTTCCCTAGTTTTCCACTTGAGACAACAAAGTCTTAGGAGAGGGAATATTTATTAAAGTGCAAGACCCCTTCCGTACTCATAACTTTTTTCCTTCTCATGAAAAAAGGGCATGTTAATTTGGTGTGCACTTTTAGTTCAATGGATTTTTATTGCTTCAGTTATATTAATCTTATTTTCTAATGAAATTCCAGTTACCATGGTTGAATCTATCTCCTTTCCTACCCCACATCAAATAATCAAGTACAAGGTAGTATTTTAGTTTATTTAATTTGAAAGAACAGGCAAAAGAAAATCAGCATTTTGGGTAATGTTGTTTTTTGTTATTGTTTTTTCTTCATTTTATTTATTTCTTTTCAGTCTTCCAGCATTCATTGTTTATGTACCACACCCAGTGCTCCATGTAATAATATGCGCCCTCCATAATACCCACCATCAAGCTCACCCAAACTTCCAACCCCTGCCCCTCCAAAACCCTGAGTTTATTTCTCAGGTAGTGTTGTTTTATCTCAGACTTCTTGCAGGTACCAAAGAGTAAATTTTTTTTTTTGCTTTCCTATAATTATGTTTTAGTATTGAGGGTTATTTTTTGTCAGAGTATATTTCTAGCAATTTGGTTAAAAGTTGTAAATCAGTCAGAGTCTTCAAAAAATTTGTCCTGCCAAGACTGTGAAATACATTCCTACATATTCATTTTTGAATTGATGGACGGCTGACAGGCAGTAGGCAGCAGGATTGAGTACTGAACGACTTTTGTGTCAGGCTTCAGAAATTGTAGCAGTCTGATCTGTAGCACATGAGAAGTAGGAAAAGAGCAAAAACAGAAATACGTATGAGAATTTAGTTTTAAGTCAGAAAATAGCAGTGAAGAACTATTTTTATTAAGAGGAACAGAAAAATAGTAAGGTTAGGCAGCTGGAACATTAGATACCATTATAAGCAAATGAACTGATTGTTCTATAGTTTATTGAAAAGTTACCTGCTATCTTATGCCATTCAGAGTCTTAGAGGTTAATTGAAAGACCATAAAAATGGTGGAGGGTTTAGAAGGCTGGATTTATGCGGAAAGAAGAGAAAGAGGCAAAGTAGGTTTTAATGATGGTGGTGCAATTTGACAGAAAGAACACTGATCTGGGAAGTGGAAGTCCTGTGGCTTACTCTGCAGTAACTCCCAGGGGTCCACGTGTCTCTAGGCAAGTGGCTTCACCTCTTTGTTCAAATTGTCCATAGCAGTAAAATGAAGGCATTGTATTGAGTTACTTTTAAGATACCCCCAGGTCAAACTTTCTAATGGCTTTTCATCTACCAGGAATACAGATAGAATGCACAGTGTATGAAGTAAGCTTTAGTAACAGAGAAATGTACAACATTTTTATTTTTTTATTTTTTTATTATTTTATTTTATTATTATTTATTTTATTTTATTTTATTTTTTTTAAAGATTTTTTTTATTTATTTGACAGAGAGAGAGATCACAAGTAGGCAGAGAGGCAGGCAGAGAGAGAGAGGGAAGCAGGCTCCCCGCATGTACAACATTTTTAAAGCTAGGGAAGAAATAGTCATAAAATTTGTGAAAATTTTATTCAGTCTATGATGTTGGCATTTGGGTGCAATGCTTATCTTCTTTTCCTTTCCTTTGCAATGCCCATTGTGTCTTGCTTATTCTTTGCGTTTTTCAAATACCAGCTGTAAAAAAAAAAAAAAAGATAAAAAAGTATGTAAATAGAAAAATTAATGCCAAGTATAATTTCTTCTGGGGAGTTCACTGGTTTCCTTTCAGCCTGCCCCACTTCTTCTCAAATCTTGTTTGCATGCCAATTTTATGTTTCTTTGCAAACCTTGTTATAGTTTTTGCAAAAAAGTGGAGGCAAAAGGAAAAGACAAGTAGAAAATTAAATAAAACTAACAGACTACCAGTACTTAAGAAGAAAGTAACACAGAATTACATTCCTATCTAAACCTAAATCTGTCAGGCACCCATGGAATTAGAGTTTGGTAAGCAAGGATTAGATGATCTTCAAAATCCCATTTAGTTCATGGTTTCCATGACTTGATTCTCGCTCACAAGGAAATCACATTTCAAATGTGATGTGGAAAAGGGAAATTTACTCTAAGCCAGGTGGTTCATTTGAAAATGAATAGAGCTGTATTACCTCTCAGTGTGTCCCTAAACATTCCAGGCATTTTCAAGTACATTGTTTTTCCTGGGGAGTTCACTGATTTAGGTGGTTTGATTTTCCATTTGTTCCTTGGGAGAGTGAACCATGTTCCAAAAGCTAAACCATTAAGCAAAGGAGAGCAAACAGTAAGTGATACAGTAGAGAGTAACAAATCTATAATGGTGTGCACTTGTGAACCATTTACTCTTGAAGGAAATTTTTACCCTTAGAAAAATTCAGAGACATAAGTTTAATAAAGTCATCAGTTAGCAATTACTGGAAAACAAATCAAAGTTAATTGGAGCGAATACCATTGCTCATGTGATCCCTGCATTTTGGAAAGAATATTTCAAAAGCATTTATTCTAAAAAAAAATTTGCTAGAGAAGCCAACTAGTAAACCAGCTTTCTAGGCCAGGGGAAGGTGGGAGTGAACAGCCTGGCAAAAAAAACACCTTGCAATCCCTGGTTCAGGGAGTAAAACTCTGAGTCTGTTTTCTGGAGTGAAGAGGGAAGGAAACATTCCATTTTTGGCTATGTATCAGTTGTGTAATATGTACAGAACTTTTTTACCAGGTGTATGAGTGAGACAGATATGTAACACAAACCAACTTTGCCCCTATGATTGCTGTTATATAGGGAAATGAAATGCAGTAGCATGAGAAAGACCTAGGGAATATTAACAATCTGCTTACAGAGAGGGAAAGTGTTGTCCTACACACTGATTATGAGTTGAATATCATATCATAGATAGGAGTGACAGATCGATACAATCTGGCTTTTCCTTCATTCACTTTCTTAGCTTGTGGCTAGGAGCCAGTGATATTTTCTGCTGTCTTTGTTCCTCACTCCACACGTGCTCTGGAAGGCAGTAGCGATGCTTTCCTTTCTTTGCCGAGCCATGATCAGTGCTTCTCTGAGGTCCTAGTGAGAATTTTAATCAGTCCTGGCCAGTAATTACTGTCTCTCTGCAGATGCATCTCATATACAGACTTCATTTTTATTCTTCTCCAGTATTACAGAAGAGGGTGGTGCTGAAATTCTCCTTGTTATAGGGTTTGTCGGCTGAAGTTGAACTACCAGCAGGGAAAACATAAAATGCTTCCTTTGTTTTTTCCATAAAATGGTATATTTTCCCTTCCTTTTCTCTTTTCTGTAAAATGGTGGAAACTTTTTTTCGGACACTGCTAACCTAAAGCAGATATTTTAGTGATTACCTACACTTTAGTGTTCCCCCTCCATGATCCCAAGAATTTTTAATATTTTACCCCTTCTACTTTGTGTATTTTCTTCTTGGTCTGAACAAAAGAAATTGGTCAGGAACAACGGCTATTTTACCATCTAGTGCATCCTTAAGTATTCGACTGTTCCTCTGCCACACTTCTGAGTGCCTCACCAAATGAACTTATGAGATAGCTTGAAATAAAATTCTTATTTTGAGTAATTTTTATCTGCTCCGTCTCCCTCCATGTCACCTCCGAAACCTCCATGTGACATCTAATCAACTGAAAACTCTCTGTTCTAAAAATCGTATTTTTTCATATTTTATTTTATTTTTTATTTATTTATTTATTTATTTATATTTATTTAAATTTTACTAAACTAACACGTTGTTTAAGCCTATGAAGGTGACAAATATATATATATAATGGGGTTCTCATCCTAAAGTGTCATTGTTTCCATTTTTTCATCCTAAAAAAGTTCTCTGCTATTCAAATAAGCATCTAGAATATATGGTGTTGTGTCAAGGGCTGTGAGAATGGGGCAGATACTAAATTTTATAGCAGTTCAGTAGTGCCAGTGAGATATGCTTGTGGCCACCATCAGGAATATTTCACAGAGGATATGGTATTTGGACTTAGCTCTTAGCAGTGAGGGAAATTTCAATGAATAGAAATGGGGATTGGGTTTTAGGAAGAAAGGACAGTTTAAACAAAGATGCAGAGGTATGGCAGTGCTAGATGTATTCTCAGGAGTAAGGCTTATATGTCTTGGGGCCTCTAAATTTATTTAAATTAAAAGTTAAGAGAGGAAGATTAGGTGAGAACTAGATAGTGAGTGAATTTTTAATGCAAGTCTAAGAAGTCTAAACTTAAATTTAGTAGGCCTGTGCTTTGACACATTTGGATAGGAATAGTTACATTGACAAGACTGTACATAGGGAGACCTGTTGCCTGCCATTTTGTTGTGTTGAAGGCTGAACCCAGGGCCCGAGCTTGGAAGAGGCAGGTAGGGGGTCAGATGTTAGACATTCAAGAGGCAGAGTGACAAAAACATGAGGTTCAATCAAATAGAAACAGAGAAGTATGAGACAAATGAAATGAAATGAGAAGCTGTGTTCCATAGCATCTAGGCTAGGGGAATCTAGTTTAATGTGTGTAGCGTGGAGCACCGAGGGCCTATGTTGTGTAAAAAGCGCCCTGGCTGCACTCCTTCCGTTCTAAGGCATATCTTTTCCACAGTTTACAATTCTGATATTAGGATGCTTCCTACAAGCTATGGGTACATTTAAGGTAGACGTGTTCCTTGAAAAATATAGTAAGTCCATGGTACATCTTGCAGTTGATGGTGCCTTACCATCATAGAAAAAAAGTAGAATATGTATATTAGTGCTGTATTACATTTCCCTTTCAAACTGCCAAATTATTTCATACTCATTACAATTAAGCCAAACAATCCAGAAAACCTAAATTACATTTGAGTATTAAAAACACAGTAAATATTATTCATCAAATACCTACATTGCCCACAGTAAAGAATCACCAGGAGAATAAATCAACTGCCAGAGCTTTGGGCAGGTTATGAATGTATTCATCAAATGCTTACTGAGCAGCTCTTATGAGAAAGTCACTCTTCCAAGTGCTAGAAGGTTACAAAGATGAATGAGGAAAAAACTGTCTTGGGGTGGGGGTGGGGAGGTGAACTCACAACTTATTAAGGGAGAAGAGAAAATGTAATTCATCATAAGAGAGATCTCCAACTTGGGTTTTGGATGCCCTAAGGAGGTGATGTTCATATTTGCTTGGGGATATCAGGCAAGGCTTCATGAAGGATATGGCATTTAAGTCAGACCTGGGAAAATGGGTAGGATTCTATCCTCCAGATAGAGTTAGAGTAGGTAAATTCAGGTGAACAATGAGTAGTAAACAAAGGTGAGAGGGTGGACAGAGTGCCTGGGTGGCTCAGTCATTAAGCATCTGCCTTCAGCTAAGGTCATGACCCCAGGGTCCTGGGATCCAACCCTGTGTCAGGCCCCCTGCTTGGTGGGAAGCCTGCTTCTCCCTTTCCCACTCCCCTTGCTTGTGTGCCTTCTCTCACTGTGTCTATCTCTGCCAAATAAATAAATGAAATCTTTAAAAAGAAAAAAAAGGTAAGAAGGTGGGCAAAAAACGTTTGTATGAAATAAAAACAGCAACACAGGGTAGCGGTAAGGCAAATAGGAGTACCAATAATGATGATTGTGGGAGGCATTTATTGAACAATACTATTGCCTGAGTACTCTTGTGTTTTACTAGGTGATATGTGGTATACTTGGTCCTGTTTTATAGGTGAGGAAAATAAAGCACATATCTGTCCAGGGGCCTAAGAGCTCAAGCTGAACAGGGTGACCTTACTCCTTTCATAGCAGTGTACGTGTAAGGTCACACACAGGGACACACAGCTGTGAAAGGGTGCTGGGCACAGGCCAGGGAAGGTGCTGAAAACTATTTGAAGTCCTCTGAAGTTTAGTCTGTAGCTGATGTGATGGCATTCATACAACTTCCACACTGGTGTGTGTAATGGTATTGGACCAAAATCGTTTTTAGAAATATTGTACTAGAAGAGTATAGGTTGTGTGTCAAATGCCAGTACCTTCCAGGGAACTTTAAGACCCTCAAATTCCTGTAAGACTATAATCTCATAGAACTTTTCCATTTCCTATGTCATTTATTTTGATCCTCATAATGATGTGGCACTCCTCCCTGCCTTGGGTCAATGGAGAAACATACCCCCAACTGGCACTGACTTTGCCAAAGCCCTAAAACTGGTAGGTGGTAGAATTGGGAAAGGAAGCAAGATCTTCTGGAGCCTAGATCGCTACTACTGTATTTACTCAATCCTTGCTTACTTTTATCTTAATAATTAAGATACTTTTATCTTTTAATTTAATTTATCTAAATTACTCAAATTAATTCAAATTATTATTTACATAAATAAATAATTTAAATTGATATATTTATCTTAATTAATTAACTTCCTTTTATCTTGACAATTCCTCTTTACAATCAGAGTTGTAAATGGGTGTACAAATAGTAATAGATGAACTTGCTCAACACTGGAAGTCAGCACTCTTTGACATAGATCGCATCCTTGCCCAACAAGACAAGTGGTCTGCTTTCTTTCTGGCTGCCACTGGCAAGACCATGTAATCAGGTGCTTGTCCAGAGAAGCAGTAGGTTCTGTATTTTTCCACTGGTGAGGAGGGAAAAGCCCTAGCTGGCTGCCTCTGGTGACTTAGTGTCCAGCCTTCATGGCAATTTCCCAAGGCTTTTGTTTTGGTAACCAGTCCAGCTGTCCACCTATCTTAGATTAAATCATTCATTTACACAACCTTCCTGCCAGCCCCACCCAGGTCATTAGCAAAAAAAAAGAATGTTCAGAGCTTGGCTAAAGAGAAAGTGTCATTGTTTCCAAGTTCAGCATGATTCTTTGTCATGAATTTGTGTATAAAATGTCAATACTTGTGACTTCCAAGCCCTTTCATTGTGTTCTGAGTCAATATGCAGACCAAAGAGGTGATGAGTGATCACCTGCTCTTGAGACTGACAGCACGTTTCACCTTTGACCTTGTTATACGATCTCTAAATACAGGAAGAATGGATGCGTAGGAGTTTCCTAGGGCTGCCATGACAAATGACCACAAACTTAGTGGCTTAGCTTAGAATTTTTTCTTTCATATTTCCAGAAACTAGAAGGCTGAAATCAAGGTGACATCAGGGCCAGGCACCCTTTGAGACTCTGGGTTAAGCCCTTTCTTGCCTCTTCCCAGCTTCTGTTGGTGGCCATTCATTCCTGGTATTCATTGACTTGCAACTACAAAGCTTACCATCTCAAATCTGCCTCTGTCACCTTGTTTGATTCCTGTGTGTCTCCCTTCAACGTGATGTTGTCTTCTTATAAGGACACCAGTCATCACACTGGGTTAGGGCCCACCCAACTTCTCATCTTATCGTGATTATATCTGCAAGGCCCTAAGACTTCAACATATCTTTTTGGGAGACACAATTCAAATAACTAACAATTGGCACTCTTTCTTTTATTATGGTTAATATATACAAATCATATCACTATCTGATTGCAAATTTCTTGGGCGAATGAGCTGAGCTACAGTAGAGGAAATACTTGACTCCTCTTTGATAAACCCTGGTATTTTTTAGAATTATTGTTTTGTTTGCTATCATACTGAAACTTTTTTCTATTATCTACCTGGATTCTGATCTCCATGAGGGCAGAGGTCATACCTGGTTCATCTTTATGTCCCCACAGTGGTAGAGCAATTTTGTGGAAGCAATATTGACCAGTGGTTTACACTGTTGTCATTCAAAGTGTATGATGTGGATTTTAATTTTGGCTGTCCTAGGTATAACATTATTTGACTTTGTTAGCTTCAGTATCATCTGAAAGAGGATGATAAATATAATACCATTCTCATGGGTTTCTGAGAGTAAATACTTCAGGACATCACTTAGCTATTACTATGATTATATATTCAGTAAATGCTTACAGAATTGAAGGACAGCAAGTAGTCTAGTCATAGTTCTGCCATGAAATTATCTCTTCAGTGAGACTTACATTTCCTAGGCCTTAGTTTTTTTTTGTCTGTTTGTTTGTTTAACCTGAAAATTAAGGGTGTTAGATGAGATGGCTCTCAGTCTTCCTATGACTTCAAGGATTTTTTTTTTTTTTTCAGTTCTATATTTAGTGGATTCTATAGTGAAGATTCTAACAAATACTATGGATTTACCAAAGAGGGATGCATTGTTATTGGTTTGTCTCCTATGCTCACTACCTATGCTGTATCTACTTGAATTTATTATTTTAATTAAATAAAGTTGGGAAAAATATATTGGTGCCCATTGTTAGTCAGGCTCTGTGCTAAGTTATGGGCACATAGAAAGAAAGAACAAATATACGATTCCTCTCTGTATTACATTTGAATCTCTGAGAAATTAAGAGTTCATGTCTCTTTTTCTTATTGTAAGTATACAGGAATAGAAGTAAGATAGAGGATTCTGATATTTCAAGAAGCTACCTTATTACTCTTCTGTAGTTCCCTCTGCTGCTCACATACGCACATGTATACCCCACCTCTCAAGACTCTAAAGACAAAAATGGAGAAGGTGAGGAACATTCCATTAAGTTGTTCCCTTCTAGTCTCTCTGCTGACTCTCTTAGTATTGTCAAAGGCAAGTCCCTTACAGGTGGCAGGGTTGATCCAGACAGCTCTGGATGTTCAGTACAGTGGAGAGTTGTCCACTTGGAGAACTCCTAGGCAAACACTCTCTACAGAGTTGTTCCATTTGGATGTGACTTATTTAACTTCTTTATCCGTGCAGTTGGGAATAGTTGGGGCCTCTCCAGTACGTAATATGTGTGCTGACATTTGGAGAGAGAGAGAGAAGGACAAGACACCTGAAATTTGATGAGGAGAGCACTGTTTCAGGCAGAGGGGAGAGTGAATGCAAAAAGCCATGAGCAGAAACTGCCTTCTGTTGGAGGGTCAGAGGAAAGGCCCCTGTAACCAGGATGTGGTGTGATACGAGGTCATAGGATCTACTAAAACATACACAATCTTAAAGGACAGGCTAAGGAGTTCGGATTTTACTCAAAGGTCAGGAGGAAATTACCTACCTGTTAGGTAGGTATTTTATTTTTCCAAGTAGCACACAAAATTCCAGTCTCAAATACGCTTCTGGTTTTCTAAGAAACTACTTTCTAACCACCCCCAACCTTTCCCTGTTCTGTAGGGCTGGCACTGCCCACAGGCCCTGGGCAAGTGAAGAAAAAACCGAGCACCAAGAGTGACACAGGGTGTGTAGCTAAGGAAAGAGGAAGGAACACTATTACTTGTTTACCTTGAATTTTGATGAAAGATTTGGATTTTGAAATGGAACTCTGCGTGTGTTGTGGGGAAGGGAAAGGGTGTTAAATGACTAACGAGAACTGAACTAGGCAGCTGAGAAATACCCTTTACCTGCATAAAAATTGGTGGCCTATGATTGTGTTCGTCTCCTTTGCTATACCGTTGTGGGGACTTCAGTAGTCCTTCCTGAAGAAGAAGTCTACTTGGTGGAAAGAAAATGATAAGGAAATATGAAAGAATTTCCTAAATGGGTGAAAAAAATCCCATTAAGCAAACGAAAATGTTAGCTCATCAACAAACAGCAAACATCCAATAATTCTCATCGACAAACAACTGCGAGGACCCAGAAAATGCAAAGATATTATTATCAACAAAATATGATTGACTTTTAAAAATTCTCTGTGAATTATTGGTATTTTTTTTTTTTAAGATTTTATTTTATTTGTTAGAGAGAGAGAGAGAGACGGAGCACAAGCACAGGCAGACAGAGTGGCAGGCTAGAAGCAGAGGGAGAAGCAGGCTCCCTGCCGAGCAAGGAGCCTGATATGCGACTCGATCGATCCCAGGATGCTGGGATCATGACCTGAGCCGAAGGCAGCCGCTTAACCAACTGAGCCACCCAGGCGTCCCTAATTATTGGTATTTTTTTTTAAAAAGATTTTATTTATTTGACAGAGAGAGATCACAAGTAGAGAGAGAGAGGAGAAAGCAGGCTCCCTGCCTAGCAGAGAGCCTGATGGGGGACTCAATCCCAGGACCCTGAGATCATGACCTGAGCTGAAGGCAGAGGCTTACCCCACTGAGCCACCCAGGCAGCCCTGAATTATTGGTATTTTTAAACCTGACCAACTAATATATGAACACATACTTACTATAAAAGGTTCAAACCATACGTAGAATAAATTTTGTCAGTCTTGCTTCACACTGTTCCCTCCCTGCCCCCAGTCCCCTTCTCCAGAGGGAACCACTACTCACAGGTTGGCACGTATCTGTGCAGAGGTGTTTTATTTTTTTTTAGGTTTATATATGTTAGAGTACACATTTGTATGTGATCTTTCTTTAAGGAAAAAGCATGGGATTCTATTACATTGTTCTTTTCTCTTGCTTTATTTGCCTTAACGCTATTTATGCATAAGGATGACTCTTTTATATTTTCTAATGGGTGTAGAATATTACATGGAATTACCATTACTTATTTAGACACTTCTCAGTTGATATACATTTAAAACTCCAATTTTTCAAAATTACAAGCAATGCCACAAGAAACCTTTTTGCACTGTTTTCTGCATGTGTAAGAGTACTTCTGTGGGGTAAATTCTTAGAAGTAGGATTCCTGGTATGCATGCTTTAATTTCAAAACTGTCACATTACTAATAAAGCTTTATTGATTTACATTCCTACAAAGTGTGAAAAGCCCACTTAATTGTAACTTTACCAATACTAGACATGACCCATTTTTATTTATTGTTCATCTGGTGAGCAAAAATTTGCATCTATTATTTCAAGTTTAGTTTCCTCATTGCTAACATGTTTGAATATCCTTTAATAAATGTGCCGATGCTTTGTATTTCTCTTGCAGATTATCTGTTCACAGCTTTTGCTCATTCAAGTACTTTTTTGTAAAGTGTAACTTTAAGCACTCTTTATAAATTATGGCATTAATCTAATGGTATATCACAAAAAATTTCTTGTTATCTTCCCCTCTTTAACTTATGTAAATTATAGCTTTTAGTAAACACAGATTTTTAATCTTTATGTTGCTAACACTCTCTGGACTTTTGTACTGTTAGAAAAACCATTCCCAACCTAACGTTATTAAAATATTCTGTATTTTCTGTTATTATTTCACCTATGTAAAATTAATTTTATATTTAACTGTTGAAGCCATCTTGAATTTATTATTGTATTGTAATAAAAGACTATGACTTAATTTTTTCCAGGTGGGTACCAACTCCATTTATTGAAAGGTCTACTCTTCTCCTAATGAAATAAATTACCTTGAGGATATGATACATTTCTGAATATACATGGATATGTTTTGGGAATCTCTATTCATTTGCCAATGTTATATTTGTTAACATTCTTTTTATTGAGCTTAGAAAATTCTACGTGACAGTTTTAACTCTTATAATATCTTTTGATACAAGTAAGGCAGTTTTCTCAATGCCCATTCTCACCCACCACTATTATTTTCAAATTCTTCCTGGCTAGTCTTGTGCACTTTCTTGTTCAGATGAGGCTATGAATGTATGTCAAATGTGAAAAAGAAACCAGCCAAACCTGTGGGGAGTTTGATTTGCAGTACATTGGCTACCTTAGGAAGCGGGGATAATAGCTTTATAAGAAGGACTCTTCTCATATAAGAACATGGTATTCCTTTTTCTTAGGTTAGACTTTATAAACTTCATCAAATCTTAAACACCCAAGGTTCATTTCTATTTTATAGCTTTTGGCTATTTTGATTATATTTCTTTCCCCCCATTAATACAGTTCTTTTCATCCATTGCTGCAGTATGATAAATTCATTTCTTTTTATATGTAGTTCTTTGAATCCTACACTTAAAATCATCGAAGTCTATTCTTCGGGGGATTGTGGTTTGTCTTAAATATTCTAGTTATGCAACCATATCATCACTAAAGCTTACAGTTTTGTCTTTTTACACATTTTCTACCTCCTATCTGTGAAGCAAGGTACGACAGTGACAGGCACGAAGGCTATTGTCATCACCGTCTTCTTTCTCACTCCAGTGGAAACACATGTCAACACTGAGGGTGATATTTGGTGGGTGTTTCTGGCAGATACTCTTCATTATGTTAAAAAAGTTTTCCTCCCCTATTCCTACTTGGAGTTTTCAAATCCCTACTTGGGATTTTCCAAAGCAAAGATGAATCTTGATAGATTTACCATCTATTGCATTGAAACCTTCTATCATCCAGCAACTTAGTGATTTCTGTTAATATTTTATGTCCTAATGTTGAACAATCCTTGTTTTCCTGGAATACTTCCTACTTAGTTGAGAGGCATTATTTTTAATTCACTAGTGGACTCAATTTGATTTTTTTTTTTCAATTTTATTTATTTACTTGACAGACAGAGATCACAAGTAGGCAGAGAGGCAGGCAGAGAGAGAGAGGAGGAAGCAGGCTCCCTGTTGAGCAGAGAGCCTGATGCGGGGCTCGATCCCAGGATCCTGAGATCATGACTTGAGCCGAAGGCAGAGGCTTTAACCCACTGAGCCAATCAGGCTCCCCATAATTAGATATTTTAATTAGGATATTTGTGTCAGAATTAATAAGTGAGATTGACTAAATTTTCTCCTTCTCTTTCTCCCCTTCTGTTTTTTCCCCCTTCCCTCTCCTTTCTCCCTCCTGTCTGTCCTTTCCTCCTTCCATCCTTCCTTCCTTTTCTCCCTCTGTATCTAGTTTAAGATCAGATTAGTTAGCTTTATAGAATGCATCTTGTTTTATGCTCTGTGACAATTAATATAAAACTATCCCTATCTTGAAAAACTGGCATAGCACTGACAATCACCTGGACCTCGATATTTTTTTTTAAAGATTTTATTTATTTGACAGAGAGAGAGATCACAAGTAGGCAGAGAGGCAGGCAGAGGACGAGGGGGAAGCAGGCTCCCAGCTGAGCAGAGAGCCCAAAGCAGGGCTGGATCCCAGGACCCTGAGATCATGACCTGAGTCAAAGGCAGAGGCTTAACTCGTTGAGCCACCCAGGTGCCCCTGGACCTCAATATTTTTTAAAGGTTAGACCTCTGGCTACTTTCTCAATTTCTTCTATGATCTTTGGTCTATTTATGATTTCTATCTCATCTCTCTCTCTCCCTCTCCTTCTCACTCACACACACACACACACACACACACACACATGCATATATATGGATACACACATATGTATATATAATCTATTTATAAATATTTTATCTTCTTGCCCAAATGTTTAAGGTCCTACTCTTTGAAATGGATTTGAATAAACTCATTTCAATGAATTACTCCTATATACAAATGGAAACCACCCATTTTTTATTAGGTTTAGCTGATATTATCCACTTATTTCATGGTTATTAGAGCAATAATATCTATATAGAGAGATATACATATATATGTATGTTGTTGTGGGTAAGATAATACCTCTCAAGCAAGGAAAGTACTCATAATAGGTGGCCACTCTATTTCTCTTAGAGATTTAATACTTCTCAGAAAGGCATCTTCATTTCATAGGATGACATTTTTGGGATGCAAATGTACCTCAATTTGGTTAAACCTTCTCTACCTCTGTCTTAATAAATTCACGAAGAAAGGATTGTTTAAAAACTGTTTTCAACAAATCCTGAATTAGGAATCTTTTAACTACCGATAATGCTGGTTACTTTGCATTTATGCTTAAAGAGTTTTTTTGTTTGTTTGTTTGTTTTTTTTTTACTATTGTTATAGTAGTAAGAGCACCTACAGGCAGTAGCTAAGCAGAAATCCCCAAACCCAAGGCAGGACCGGCTTATGTGGATAAAGTGCCTTCTTACTAACCAGTTAGAAGAGCCTTGTCCTGATTGGTTGTAAGGGCCTCTTCCTGATTGGTTGGAAGAACCTTGTCCCGATTGGTCAATATTGGCAGGAAACTCAGGAAGCTCATTGGTGCTTTTTGGAGCCGGGGTCCTCTGTTTTTGAGTCTGGCTTGTATATGAGGCTGTGTCCCCGCCACATCCTGGTTCTGCTCTGTAGCAGAAGCAGTTTAACAACAGCGGTAGACAGAAAGTACCTAGGTTCCCAATGTTTTTCATTTGGGGCTCATTCCCATGGACCCTGTCTCACCATTAGGGCTTTTCCCTCTAAAAGGGAGACATGTTTGGATTTTGGGAAACTCATTTGTGGACTGAGACATTCTTATAAAGTGACTTCAAAGGCTACTGATGTTCACACAGTATGAGTTGATTATTTTCTCTCTTCTCTAAGCCTGTTGTTTTTATTCAATTTTAATCTTTTAACCCAAGAAAACCATGTGGTACAAGCAGGAGCACAGTCTAAAGCAAATAAATGCAGAACTACTGTGGTTAAGATCAGGGCTGGAAATCGCAGAAGCTGTCACGTCTACTTTCTTCTTTTCTCCAGGTTACAAAAAGGATCTGCTTATATTTGGAGGAGTACACTCGTAAAATTATGATAGAGACTGTCTCCTAAAGACTTGTCTTCTTTACCTACAGAGCATTTTGTATAGATAACATTGACACATCTGCAAAGATGCCATAAAAACCCTATACACATACCTATTATCTCCAAGTGGCCCACGTATAACTTTATAGCTTTAACATGGAACCTCCCAGAGATCGATCTTTGTTTGGCATGTTTCACTACACTCAGATGACTCGCCCTAAACCTGAAGAGGTTAAGGCAAAATAAACAAACAAACAAACAAATAAATAAATAAATAAATACAATTAAAAGAGAAATTAAAGATGCAGTTAATGATTTTTCTATGTGATAAATACACAAAATGAATGTATCAAGATCATGTACTTTTACACTTAAAAGAAGGCTTAAAATTATCCTACTGAGTGGATTCATGAAACACTGATCTAGATAATCTGTTTAAGGCCCCAGATTCAGTAGCTAAATCTCTTGGCTGATACTATAATCTACCCATAGCTTCATGATTTGATTAGATTAAGCTTTAAAAGATCAGAAAATTGTTTCCTTGCACTTGTAGTAAAACATAATAGATATGGGGCACCTGGATAGCTCAGTAGCTTAAAGCCTCTGCCTTCAGCTGAGGTCATGATCCCAAAGTCCTGTGATCAAGACCCGAATCAGGCTCTCTGCTCAGCAGGGAACCTGCTTCTCTGTCTCTGCCTGCCTTTCTGCCCACTTGTGATCTCTGTCAAATAAATAAATAAAATCTTTTAAAAAGCCATTATGGATATGATCTAGTGTTAGCTATTATTTATATTAGATTTAAAGTTGTATGCATATGTATGTGTGGTTTTATGTCACAACTCTAAGCTAATATTTGGTTTGTACCCACATTAAGATTTCCCATACAGGGACTTCATGACCTCTTTTTCTGTTATTTCCCTTTCCTGAGTTTGCTATTTTTCAGAACTAGGCCAGATTGTAATTTACCCTTTTCTGAAAAAGGCTCTCCTCCTCTTTCAGGAATGCTCTCAGAATCCCAGTGACCCACCCTGAGTGTTTGGGGAAGATAGAGAGCCCCATCTACCCAGTTCGGTAATTCAAATAAGGTGAGAAATAGGACAAAACAGTGGTCACTGGTGGTTGGCTCTCAGATAGGAGAGTAACCTTACCAAACTAAATCTACTTTACGCAAATTCAAATATAAAAGAATCAAATATTGTCTGGAGGACTTTATCCTGTCTCTTTTGTCAGTCCATGTAACCAAATATGGGCTTCCTGTACAAAGAAAGACAAAATTATAAATAAAAAAAATAAGCAAAATGAAAAACCTAACCGAAACAAAACCCTATGGTATTCCAGGAACCCAATAAAGGCCTTCTATGCAAATAAAGGCAAAGGGCCAAAAAAAAGCCCAAACTCAACAACTATCTTAAATCTGAAGGACACAAAGAAATTCTTATTTTTTGAACAACTTACTTCTCTCCCATATCTACACTAATGAAGAGGTGAATTGGGCTAAAGGTAATCTAGAAATTTCAGACATTGGCTCTGCAATGCTTTGCAAGCATAATCTGCCTGGTATATGACAGTAAGGATTTTCACATATATTCTAGCCTCTAGACTGCTCTCAGATAGATGAGGGCATTCTTGCTGCATATAGGAGCATTTGGTAGTAGATAATTATGTAGAGAATTCAAGCAATTTCCTCTGAAATTGTTCCTTTGAATTCTTATTACTTAAAACTCAGTAGTAATACTTTACTTTGTATCAAGTGCTATTGCTTGGACTATTTGATCTGTTTCTCCCTACATATTTTTATTTTAGATATGTAAAAACTGAGGTTTAGAGAGCATATTAGTCAGCTTGGACCAATACCACAGACTAGGCAGCTTAAACAACTAAATTTTATTAGAGTTACTATGGTTTATTATAGCTGGGAAGTCAAAGTATCTGAGTTCCTTGTGAGAGCCCTCTTTCTGGCTTGCAGAAAACTACCCCCTCTCTATTCCTCACATGGCAAAGAGACAGAGAGCAAGCTAGCAAGCACTAGCTCTCTGATGTCTCTTCTTAGAAAGACATTAATCCTATGGGTTCATGACTCCATGCTATGATTTTATTTAATTTTAATTACTTCCTTAATTATAGGGCCTATCTCCAAATACAGTCATCTTGGGGTTTGGAGCTTCCATACATGACTGTAGAGGGACACAATTCAGGCCAAAGCAGAAAGATTAAGTGACTTTCACAAGGTCACAGTACTGTTGAATTGTAGAGCCTGGATTTGAGCAGTTAGGCACTGAAACCCCTGTTGTCAACCTTCCTATAACTGTCTGTGAGTCTCATAGAGGTTACAGAGTTGGCCAAGTTTGTCTTCTAGAACTCTGCCTTTCTGTGTTCTGTACTTTTGTCATACCCTTCTCACCTGCTCTAGTACAACATCTCCATGTTCCAGCTCCTCAGGATTCATCTAATTTGTACTAAAGATTGATTCATTCTAAGAGTATTTGCATATTTATGAACAAAATGCCTCAAATAAGAATACCCGTCCTGCCAATAATGGGATGTTAGCTTTCTGAATAGATGAGAAACACATTTTAGAAGAGATTCTTTTCAAATCTCTCAGATTACTCCTTACAGAAGATTGTGGCACTTTGGAATATGAGTGTGTAATACAAACATTTTCAGCTAGTTTAGTTTTTCTTCTTTGTTGCCTTAGAAGAATATTATTTAATTCATTCTGTTAAATATCTACTTCCCTGTCCTTTTCTTTTTAGTAACAAATATTTCTAGCACCTAGATCAGGCACCTTGCTCAGCAGGGGAGTCTGCTTCTCCTTCTTCCTCTGCCCCCATTCACAGGCTTGCTCTCTCTCTCTCTCATTTTCTCTCTCAAATAAATAAATAAAATCTTTAAAAACAACAACAACAACCAAAACCCCAAACATTTCTTGAACACTTTCTATACATAGGACATGAATATAAATTTAAAGATACAAAATGGCCCTTGCTTTCAAAGTATAATTTAAGTATAACATGCTAAGTCTCAGAGAAAGATCTAAGAAAAAGTAATATGACATTTCAGAGAATGAATTTAGATAGAACTGCAATTTTCAAAAGTTTTATCTTATTTTATGAACACTGAGGCATTTCTGAAATCTTTTGAGTAGGTAGATGGCTTTATCTGAATCACTTTTAGAATCACCTTTATAATATAAAGGGGAGTATAAAGAGGAAGAGAGCTCAGAACACTGTAATTGTCCTGAGGTAAATTCTATAGAAAAAAGTAGTTGTAAATAGTAGAACACATTTGTGAGTCTAGTGTTTGAGGCTTGAAGTCATATTTGTATAAAAAGTTTAGTGTTTCCCCACATTTTATCATAAACTATATGGGATGTTGTTCAAAATATTTAGTAATTGGTATGACACAGGACTTTAACAATCAGAACAGGGAACCGGCCAATCAAAATAGATTCAGTCTAAATTTATAATTAACAAATGTGACCATACTGGTATGTGCTGGTTGAATGTCAGATCTACTTTTGTCTCTGGTTGTATAACATGGATCTCATGATTTGAAAAATTTTACTCCTTAAACACATTTCAGGGGCATGTCAGTAGCTCAGTGGGTTAAGCCTCTGCCTTTGGCTCAGGTCATGATCTCAGCGTCCTGGGATTGAGCCCCACATCAGGCTCTCTGCTCAGCAGGGACCTTGCTCTCTGCCTGCCTCTCTGCCTACTTGTGATCTCTCTGTCTGTCAAATAAATAAATAAAAAATCTTTAAAAAACAAACAAACCACATTTCATAAATTAAGTAAAAAAAATTCATTTTCCAATTTCTTAATTTAATAATATACTTCTGTAATTTATATTAGCTTAAGATCATTATAACATACTAAATTGATACAATTTTAGCATTAATGTATGACACTTGGTTGTCAGTTGGTCTATATGGTCTTATATCAGGCAAATGTTTAATCTCCATTTGACATTTTGAAATGCTAAAATATTTACCTAACTTCATAAATCCCTAGGGGACAGGTGGACTGCTGTCCTCAATTAACAGTGTTGATTTAAGTCCTGTACCTCAGAGCCTAGAGATGTTTGAAAATCTCTCTCTCATACACACACACACTAAATATTTTCATAATTGACATATTATTTAGTTGCCAAAGTATCTATCACTCTCTTTTGTTTTATACATTTATGTTATAATATTTTACTCACCTTGTCCCTGAAGGCACACACATTTATAATCCTTGATTTAGATATTTTTGTGTTTTCAGAGACATCATTTTGTTCATGTCATAATCCAATTCCAATTATAGTGAATTATGCTGTGATCAGGTTTTAAAAATTCCTGAAGTAGCTCTATCTCTTGAAGCACTGTTAACTGAGAAGACTTTACCATTTATAGTTGGCAGATTCTGCTTGAGCTGAATTCACCCTGACTTCCATTTTAGTTCACAACTTTCTACTCTTTTACATTCTACTTTTGACCTTCAAAATTATTTTGACAACCGCAGTTGACTTTTTGTCGTATGTAAAACTTCTCTTTTTGATTTTTGTTTTGATTCTTTCCTCTACTTACATCCCTTGCTCTTCCTCTGAAACCAGTCCTCTTGAAACTATGTGTTCCAATCCCCCACTGGAAAAAGTATCTGTGATCTTCTGTACTTCATGATGGTGCCCTTGGCCCATCTGAGCCTTCAGGGACCAAGAGGCAACATTCTTGTGCCATCATGGTTTGCCTGATATCTTCCTGTCCTTTCCATTCTTCCCCCAGGACCACATGCTGATGCTGCATTAAAGTGCTGTCTAAGATAGGGCCAAATTTGAGCTCTGAGTGTGCTGGTCTTCCCCCTCATTGTTTCTTATAAAGATGATGGATCATTTTAGTTAGGACGAAGTAGTAGAAGGGCAACCAGAAGAATTCTGAATGGTTACAGCCCAAGTGGCAGACATAATGTGTTTTTGATGAACATTAATGAGCTAGGGTGTACCTCAGGGACAGTATATAATAAGGACTCCATGAGAGACATTATGACTGGACCCTGTGCTTCTTGCTTCTATCCACAAAACTCAGTGTCTGCATACCCTGACTTTGACACTGCACTGCCACAGTGAGTAGGAGAAAGTGTGGGTAACACATGGCAGAACTTGGGGAAATTTTTCTTTCTTCCTTTAAAAAAAAAAGGCAGATGGTGTTTTGAACACAACTTGCCGTAGAACATAAAAGCATGAGAGCTCTGGCTGTTTGAAAGAGAAAAAAAATAAGTTGCTGTTTTTTAATGGTAAAACTAGTTTCTTCCAGGAGCTTAAAGAAAAAAAAAAAAAAAAAACTTTGAGAAATGGGAGTGAACTGCAAGATAGGGTTTGTGTAACAAGTACCTAAAACCACAGAAGTCACATGGGCTCTTTCTGCTTTGCTACTTTTGACTGCTTGTCAGAGAATTAGACTTTTAGCTTCCCCTGTCCCGCAAGGCCACTCAACCATGTGCGAGCTGGAGTAATCTTTATTCACAATGTCTTTACAAAGGCTCACACAACAGGGTAGCAATGGCAATTTGGCGGACTACTGTGCTGGTCCAGTGTTTAGTTCTTACCCCCAGCTCAAGGGCAGCTTGCAAATGGATGATAATAGACGGATTCAAATGCTGGCTGACACTGTGGCTACTTTGCCTCGGGGAAGAAAGCAGGTATGATTACTGTTTTGTATTTTCTAAGTGTTCACGTTCTCTTGAGCTCAGAGTTGATATATTTGTCTGGCTTCACACCGAAATTGTATTTTAGAGGCTTTGGAATTAGTCACTAAGAGTATGGGTGAGGAAGGAGACAGGGAGCCCCCAGAGCTCGTGGACTAGTCCAAAAGATTTAAGACCATAATAAAAAAAATTTTTTCCAGGCAAAAATTTGAAAGGAGATTGTTTTTCTCGTGTGAAGAGGTATCGAGGTAAAATGAAAATCGTTAAGTACATCGAACTTACTTAGTGCATTTAGACATGGCCAATTTGAGAATTATTGATCTTTTCCCCCTGGATGTGTCTCATTGATTCCTTCCCTCCCAGGTGCACTCCTTGATAGTTATTTCCAATCCAAGGAGAGTACTTTTTCTTCAGGACAAATTTTGTTGACTACATTATTTTCAGTGCTGGGGCACAGACACTTTCCTAATGTTATTGGGAATTAAGGCTTTTATTGGATGTGTGAATGGCTGATTGAATACCAGCTCAGTCACTTTCTAGATGCGGGACCTTGGGCAAGTCATTTGCCCCTCTAAGATTTAGTCTTCTTTTTTCTTTTTTTTTTTTTTTCTTTTTTTTTTTTTAAGATTTTATTTATTTATTTGAGAGAGAGACAGTGAGAGAGAGCATGACTGAGGAGAAGGTCAGAGAGCGAAGCAGACTCCCCATGAAGCTGGGAGCCTGATGTGGGACTCGATCCCAGGACTCCAGGATCATGACCTGAGCCGAAGGCAGTCGTCCAACCAACTGAGCCACCCAGGCGTCCCTAGTCTTCTTTTTTCTATAATGCTGATAACAATAGAACCACCCCAAGAAGTTCTTCTGTGGCTTAAGTGAGGAAGTGTGCAGTGCTTAACACATGACTGATGTGTGGTATGTGCTCAGTAATTATGCTATTGTTTTTCATTTTTATTGCAAGGTATTTCCCTAGAGATGAAAACTTATTTAGAAAAAACCATGTCCAGTTGAGTTTGTTTCTTTCATTCTATAATTTCCAATTTTTCAAACAATATTTTAACCTCTCCAGTTTTTGGTTATGTAACTTGTTATCATGCTGCAAGGACATATCTGATTTTAGAATTAGAATTACTTTAAAGCATGCAGTTTTGTCCTCAAATCCTACTGTGCATCACGGGCTCCTCATAAGCCTCCTAATTTCAGGATTAGAGAGTTAGGGCATAGAGGGAGAGTCATGATCTTTTCTCAGTGATGTATATAGCTGATTCCTCATTATTTTTCACAATGAAGATAAAGGCATAATTTGCCATGGCATGGATTTTTGATCTTTTTAAATCCCAAATGCTTTTATGACATTAAGCCTAATCAAATGATGAGCATTTCTATCAATTTACTACTTGCCTGAAAATAAAGCAGCTGTGGGAAGTACCAGGATCTTTATTCAGGTTTCAGATATAGAGCAGTGTAGGAGGTACAGAGATGAGAAGAACACGTTTCCTGGTCTTGTAGGGTTAAAAATTCAGTAGGCAGAACCAATAGGCATTATACAACATAAATGCTCAAAGCCAAGGACATGCCTTTTAAGATAACCTTGAAGGATACATATTCCAGTGATTGCAAGGTATTCCAGAACAAGGCAATAATTAATGCCTAGGCACAGATCTGGGGGCCTTCAGGGCACCTTGAGGTAACAGCACATTACCGTGTCCAGAGGACCCAGTAAGTGTCTGTGGGAGGGGAGGGGAGACCTCAGAGCTGGGCTGCTTTACGAAACATTTGAACACTTACCCTGATGAAGTCGTCATTTGACCAGCACAGGGAGCCACTGGGTGTGTTTGAGCAGAAGAGGGTTTTAGGAACCTCACTTGAGAAACATGGTGTGTCGGTAAGTGGGTAGGGGTGAGTGGCGAGGGCGCAACTTTTGCAGTAACTGGTGAAAGAAGAAGTGGATGAAATGGAGAGGAGACCCAGAAACTTGGGTGTGAAAGGCAGTGAAGTTGGAGGAGTCACATCTGGTTTTAAGCATGGGTGAAGACGCGCGGACTAAGAGAGGGCAAGCAGGAGGAGGTTATCGAAGGAGATAATGAGGGGGATTGAGACAGATGAAACACACTTACTGTGCATACGTATATAACACATACAAGTGAACATATACATGCACACATTCCCACGCCGATGAATTTATCTGATGTTCTCCTCTTTTTAGGTTTTTTCTTCTCCCTTTTCTTGTATTCTTTCCCATAGTAAACCCTACTCAAACAGGTTTTTCATCCTGTTGTGAGAATTACTGTAAGAAAAAAAGAAAGCAAAACAAGCCTCTTCTACATGATACTTCTGATTCTGTCCAATTATCATCAATGAGACTCGATGCAAATTTATCCCAACATTTCAGAACTTTCCAAATGGATGTTCATTTCTTTTAAGTGGTTTTGAGACAATAATCACCCATTTGGCACCGATTGAATTGCAGGCAACAAGATCCCTGTGAGGCAATCCCAGGAGCAGGTGTTTCTCTGCCCACTGTTATTTTCGACACTTTCAGGCTGACGTCAACAATTCATACTTCTCGTTATTGTTGGCTTTGGTTTCTGCAAAGCTTTATCTGGGGAGCCTCTGGTTTCAGATGAATCTTCAGAAGCATTTGGGTGTTTACACTCAGAATTGCTTAAAAATAGACTTCTGTGTGTGCATATTATCTCCATACCTGTATTTGTAGGAGGTGATAGACATCGCAGTGCAGCTTCTACTTCTGAACATGATTTCAGGGGGGGGGGGGAAATCCGTGCAATGGAAGACACAGTGGGAAGGAGACCAGAGGAAATGAGGAAAGGCTTTGTAAATGTGGTGATGCCAAAGGCGTAGTGATTGTGCCTGATGGGACACTCGTCTGAGGATAGTAGGTTGCATCAGGAAGCCAGTGTTCACCAAAGGCTGTCACAAGAGCCAGGGGCCTGAGGACCAGGCCAGAAGCTAGAATGTGCCTCAGTAGTACCACAGGCTGCCTTTGCCTGCCAGTCTTGGGGTTATCTAATTATTGCTCCAACGCAGCTTCTGAAGGGTGATTTCACGTAAAAGCTCAGATACAGAATTTTGTTAAGTGTGTATTTCTGGGGTGGACTCCGCCCTCCAGGAGCTTTCTCCTAATTTCTGGCTCCAGCCCCATCTGGAGCCAAAACTCCCAAGTGTTCCTAACTGCAGCAAAGTATTTTAAGCATCCAATGAATACTTCAGGTAGAAAACTGTAGGAATTTCACTCCAATAGAATTTGAAAAGTGTCCTCTAATCTAATATTGTGACACACCTGGAATCAAGAGCCCGCAGTTTTTCTTAGAAAAGACGCTCATGAGTCCACAATGAGACTTCTGCGGGAAGCCGCGACATATCTTTGAGTTCCTTAAGGGCACTTATGAGTTAGGAAACTGAAGTCCACTCCATTAAGCAAGTATCTTAGCATAGTCTGCAGCACCCTGCTCTCTCAAGGCTCCTGGCTTAAAAGGGGAACAGGGAAAAAAGCTATATTCATGGAAGACATCAGTGAGAAGGAGGCAGGGCATCTAACTTGTAGGTTTTTGAAACAGTGGAAACAAAAGAAACACGGTCTCTGTTGATAAGGAACCTCTCCCCACCCCAGGACTTTCAGGAAATGAGCACACTGAGTGGGGACCAGGAAGTAACAATCTGTTACTTAGCAGCAGAAGTGGCTACAGGATTGAACTTGGAGCTCCTCCCCGCTTGCGGCTCTTTGGCTAGCCCTAACCCCTATCTTTTGCAAACTGACAGCAGAAATATCTGGTCTTGGCATCCTACTGAAGAGGAGCACTGTGAATCACTGCACAGCAGCAAAAATTACATTTTGAATATCAATGCCTGAACTTTTAAGTCATCTCACTAAAAACAAAAGAAGAGGAATCATAAGCTCACCCCCAGGCATCTTTCTATCAGTGGCAGTGAGGGGTTAAGGAGCTTTGTCTAATCAAAGGCGGTAATTGAATGTGTAATTTGCAGGCCTGCCAGATTGCCCAACCTAGATTTCTCATATTAGATAATGTGTAATAAAAGACAGCTGTTGCCAGCATATGCTGTTCATCACACACTGGTTCCTCATTCGTGTGACTCGGTGTCATCACAGCAACCCTGAGAAAAGACTCTGGCTTTGAGGGCATTCGGGAGCACCGCCTCCACTGGTTAGATCCCAGAGCCGGACCGCGCACTCTAGGAGAAAGGCTGCAGGAAAACATCTTCCAAAGCTGAGACCTTCCATAAGGCCGCAGGCACACTTCTTCCCACTTTAGCAGGTAGTCTGGTGTGTGAACAAGGTTGAACCCTGAGAACATTCCTTTCCACATTGCCTGAGTCTGACAGCCCAGATCAAAGACAAGGAGGCTTTGTGTCAAGATGAGGCACGTGTCAGAGAATTTGATGGTTCCTAATTTATTTAAATTCTTTTTTATTTAAATATTAGGTGCCTAAAAGAGGTTCGTCGCTTATCCAGAGTAGAAACTAATTTATAATTCGACTTAGTCTGATTTTTTTGTGTGTCACTGATAACCCAAATCAGTCAGTCCACAGGAACTGAGACTCTGCCATGCATCTCACATTGTGCTAGGCAAATATTTTCAGTCAGACAATTAGATAGAAAGGTTAGGAAGAGAAAGGTGGGGCAGTTTCCTTCTGTGTGGAGGTCTTGGATTTGTCTTCTGGACTTACAGACTTTAGATTTGAATTTTAATAGAGTGTTTTTTGTTGTTGTTGTTGTGTTTTTTTTAATTTAGAAGGCAAGTTTGCAGGTGGACCAGATGGAATCTTGAGGTTCCCATCAATGCTATGATTATTTGCCTGGCAAAAGGACATTTAAAATTGCTGAGGAAAGAGTGGAAATTTTAATAACTCATTAATTCTTGCTATCATTTATTTGTTTGGCAGTTATGTATTAAGGCATTGCTATCTTTCTTTGCTTTCTTTTAGTTCTTTCTCTATGGTTCTTATTGTTTTTGGATTGAGATTTTTCTTTTTTTGTTCTTTTGTTTGTTTGTTTGATTTTCATTTGTAATGTTGCCTTGTGTTTTGGATTTTTTAAATTTAATTTTATATTTTTAATGATTGCCCTTGAGATTTTCTTGTGAATATTTAAAATCTTCTGAAGGACAAAATTGAAAAGTATTTTAACTCAGTGGATATCTTTAAAAAAAAATTTCCCTTTATAGGGGCTCCCAGAACTACCTTCCTCCTTCCAAATGGCAATACTCTCCTGACATGAGAAAGGCTCATTCTCATTTGCAAAACTGTTTCATTAAACCCTCTCAGTCGCCCTAGGAAAAAAGCACTAGATTGTGTAGCTCCATGCACTACTTAAAATGAAATGTTCTGCTTCTCAGTCACACCAAAAAAAATAAAATAAAGTAAAATAAAATAAAAATAATAAAAAAAAAATAAAAAAAATTCCTCCTGAATTTGAGAATTTGATCTTTCACCACTACTTATTTACTTATATTGGTGTCTAGTAGTTTTACTTCTGTTTGTCTATTTAGCTATTTTTAAGTTTCTACTCTATTCCAGGCCCTGCTCTAGGCACTGGGGTAGAAAGTAAAATAAGTACATTCCCCAAGAGGCCCAAAGGATATCGGTAATTATGTATAGAAGAGAGGTATTTGATCCAGCGTACCCCTTACATAAACACACATACTTGTCTCTCTATATACGAATATTTGAATAATATGATGACTATTGATAGCAAAAGTAGTATTTTTAGAATAGAAACCCTAGTTATGATAACAGGTAGTATAAGTAGGTATGACCTACCTAAGTACCTTAAAATCAGAAATGAGGGTAAAAGCCAAGCAGATAGAAATAATGAAAATAGATTAAGACAATGTGAGTGCAGTATTCGGGAGAGATGAGAATGCTGGCCAATGTCAAGTTCATCTCCTCCATAAGAAGGCACCATATTGCATAGCTGAGCGGTTCCTGCCCATGTGTGTGTTAGGTAGGGCAAACAGGCTGAAATAAACCATATACATTGTTGGAGGCCTTGTACACTGAGTCCTTACAAATGGAAAACAAATACTTTTTACCAAATTTAGAAAATTTTTTGGATCTGGGCCAACCTAGTGCCATCTTCAGAATGATATACACGGTTTGAGGCCTAGAACTGAAAAGACAAGGAATTACAAAATGCAATTAATTTACACCGAATCAACAAGGGAAGATCAGCTCTTCTTTACAGTAGCTTTATTGATCAATAAGCAAATTCTGAACACCGAGCCATTTCAGAAAGTTTGTGAGAATGCTGACATTTGGTACTAGGTAATTCAAACTCATATCAGTGATAGAGGCTTCTCTCCGAACAAATGCCTTAATAAGGATTTTGTTTGTGCATTAATTTCTTTTATGTGTTTTTTTTTCCTGATTTTTCATCTCCTTTTTGTCTTATTTGTAGTTGTTTGGACAATGTGTTGCTCTTCTGGCATTTTGTAATATATTCACTGATAGACAACAAGTATATCACAAGTGGCAGTGAAACACTATGGTTTAGCTAGTAACATAAGGCGACATTTTTGGGCCCCTGGACCAAGACTTGAGAAATGGCTAATTAACTTGTGTTAATTCCTAAAGGAATAAAATAAAAACACACACAGACTCACAGCAATCACCTGAGAAACAAGATGCTTCCTTTTGCTTATTTTTCCTATTTACAAGGGTAGAATATATCCTGGAAGTTTATGTGTATATAATTTTTTTCCATAGCATGCACTGGGGGTAGGGGGCCAGTATTCATACTGTTTATAGCATTCTGAGGCTCCCTTCCTTTCTTGGCTGGAAATCTCATTGATTTTCCAAAACTATTGCAAAAATAAGTCATAAAGCAGAACTGAGATTTTGAGTCCCTGTTTTCACCTGAATTGTATTTCTTTATATGTATTGATTCTTTACAGATTATTATAGCCTTCTAAAAACAGGAACATATTGAATTTTTACAATAAATACAGTCATTTCATCAGTATCAAAAAAGTATCAAGTATTTGGGTTTTATATGCCATTCTATGGGTGTTGTTTTCTTTGGATTTCTGTGTGATTATAAAATGCACTGGTTATTTTTTCAGGGGCTATTCTAAATACAGATTAGATATGACATTTTTTGGGAAGCTTTAGAGTTTTGCCACATTACATGAACTCTTTTGCCGTGGTATATTATTATCTGAGCCTCTTTTAGCCTTTTAATGCTTGAACGTTCCCTTTCTCGGCTCTCCTTTTCTCCCAGTAGAGAATGGAAATTACTACCCTTACATAACCATTTCCCAAATCTGGGCCAAGGAAGGTGATAAAGAACAAATTCCTTTGTGATTTCGAACATTTTATAGATGTGTCTTAGGACCTTTTGATAACGGTGTGCTTGTTATATTTTTCAGCTTGCTTTGACGAGATCAAGTTCTTTAGGTGACTTTTCCTGGTCTCAAAGGTAAAGAGATTCATATATTTTTTGTTCTCTTACCAGCATGCACTAACACACACACACACACACACACACACACGCACACACACACACATGCACACACACATAGTCTTAAATACTACAGTTTACCTGAATGTCAGCCATCTGTAACTGTGACAGTTACTTCATGATAAGAACGTGCCAAGTGTGAAACTTTGATCTTCATGTGTATTTCTACTTTATTATTACAGAAAGCTCATTACTGTGGAAAAACAAGATAATGGAACATTTGGATTTGAAATTCAGGTGGGCAGTTTTCTATTTTCCAGATTTTATTTTATTTTTTTTTAAGATTTTATTTATTTATTTGACAGAGAGAGACACAACAAGAGAAGGAACACAAGCAGGGAGAGTGGGAGAGGGAGAAGCAGTCCCCCTGCTGAGCAGGGAGCTGGATGTGGGACTTGATTCCAGGACCCTGGGATCATGACCTGAGCTGAAGGCAGATTCTTAATAACTGAGCCACCCAGCCACCACTCAATTTTCCAGACTTTTCATGAAGAAAGTAGCTCTGATAGTTTGATATTAGCAAAGAAAGAGTGAAGTCAGGATTAGAGAGTGATGAACACTGTGACTTTTATTCAATGTGCTGTGGTTTGTTTGGGGTAGTTTCTCAGGATGCTAGGTATCATCAAGGAAGGAAAACTTCGAAGCAGTTGAAATAAAACCTCTGAGATATGCTCACCTTCTTGTTCTCAGTTGCTTTAGTTTTCCTGTAAGTCTACCGATCAGAAATGCTTGGTATCTACCAGGTCTCAAATGAGAAAGTGAAGGACTCTTTACAAATGTGCATTTTTTAAAAAAAGGATTTTATTTATTTATTTGACAGAGAGAGAGAAAGAGAGAAAGAGAGAGACCACAGGCAGGCAGAGAGGCAGGCAGAAAGAGAGGGGGAAGCAGGCTTCCTGTTGAGCAGAGAGCCAAACACGGTGCTCGACCCCAGTACCCCGAGATCATGACCCGAGGCTTAAGGCAGAGGCTTAACCCACTGAGCCACCCAGGTGCCCCCGGATGTGCATTTTTATATATTTGCATTTCATATATGTTTTGCATCATCATTTTTATACTGTATATGAGATTTTAAATCTATACTTTCGTATTCAAGAAATACTTGAAAGCATGTAAATTTGTGTGTATGAGGCTGCATGTATTCATATCTATCTCCTGTTACATTTGAAATACTGAAGCTTTCATCTCAGATATACAGAAAAAAATTTGGACTTTTTTTTTTTTAAAGATTTATTTATTTTGAGAAAGAGAAAGAGAGTATGTGTGTGCGTGAACAGGAAGAAGGGTAGAGGGTGAGGGAGTGTGACTCCCAAGCAGACTCCATGCTGAGTGTGGAGCCCCATGTGGGGCTCAGTCTCACAACCCTGAGATCATGACCAAGCTGAAACCAAGAGTCAGAGGCTTAACCGACTGAGCAACCCATGTGCCCCTGGAGTTTTTTTCTTAATGACAACACCTTACAATTATTATTTGAAACAATTTAGAAAAGTTGGGTTTACTTGCATGTTGTCTCATGCTCTAGCATGTTCCTAAGAGTCTTTATAGGTTTCTATTTCTAATAGCCTAAGAATTTCATTTCCATTTTCTCATTTGCTCTCTGCTCTTTCATGGCCATATGTGTAAAGATGGTGAATCAGTTCAAATGAAGCCTAATACAATTAAGTGCAACAGTACTAGCTTAAGTATTATTATTTTTTTTCTTCTATCTTTTGCATTTCTTTTAGGTATATTTTGCATAATCATACTTTTACAGTGCATATCAGCTTTTAGGTCTTAGCTTTGATGCTGCTTTCAGAAAATTTTTGTGACTGAATATCAACCTCCAAATTGGAAAATCGGTGTGTATTTGAAGATGAGGAACAGGAAACAGTGAAGTAAAATATGTGTTCTGAATAAAGAAACAGAATGAGGAGGGAGAAGGCTGCAAGAGGAAGAAAGATACTTTCTACTTTCTTTTCTTTTCTTTTTTTTTTTTTAAGATTTTATTTATTTATTTGATAGACAGAGAGAGATCGCAAGCAGGCAGAGAGGCAGGCAGAGAGAGAGGGGAAAGCAGGCTACCTGCTGAGCAGAGAGCCCGATGCAGGGCCCGATCCCAGGACCTGAGCTGAAGGCAGAGGCTTAAGACACTGAGCCACCTAGGCGTCCTACTTTCTATTTTCTGAACTATTCTACTTTTAAATTTGGTGTAATCTGTAATTTTTCTCTCAGGGTTTAGAAGCATAGTACTCTCACTTATTCCCCATTTGCACGGAACACTCTTTTTCCATTGGAGAGATGTAGCACTCTTTGTGACTGCTTCTTTTTAAATGAGAATTATCCACAGGATGTGTAGCAGTTGCTACTGGAGACAGGATCAATGACCACTCACGTATTCTACTTAGTGTGACAAATGGGGATCTTTTTTCTCATTCTTTTGTGATATATGTCACTGTTTCCCTGTGTTTCTCCCCCAAACCACAAATGCCGACTCTACATGAAGCAAGAGTCACAACTATCCGTAGTGGACAGCAGGCTGCAGCACCTTGAACCTTTGTAGGTCAACGCTGAGCTGATGATTTCACTTCAGAATTGCAGCATGTGCCAGGGAAGCAGGAACCCTCTCCTGTGCCAATTCCCATTTAGAGTGTGCTTTCCATTGCCAGCTCTGCCCCCTAATCTAGTCTTTAGCAGTCCTCAGATTTGCAGTTGCCACCAAGTGGGGGAAATGCCCTGGGAACCTTTGGAAGACCAGATAGAGCCATAAGTACTCCTATTGAGTGCCCACTGTTAACATGTATTTGGGTTCTGGTCTCCCAAGTGAAGGGCATGTTGGAAAAGAAACAAGTGCACCTCCTCTTTGAATTTCCATGGGTGCTAGGTTTATACTGCTGATGAGAATCACATGGTATGGTAGCAGACAAACATCAGATTCCCACATATCAAGTTCATACTCTCTCAGTGCTGCCCTGTGGGGTTTTTAGGAGTTTCAATGAAATAACACATCTTAGAAATTACTGAGTAATGTGCCCGGTACCAGTAGATCAGCCAATGGCAGGCGTTGCATGAAGGTCACTGGGCCTGAGGGAGTGCAGTGTGACTTTTGTACCTCTAAGAAATTAGAGGCGATTGTTATGTCACTGGCTTCTAAAAATGGGACCCAGAAGACCGGGTGAGAGAGAGGGAAATTATTTCTACCCATAACATTGGGTGCTCTGCCTTTTCTTCTCCATCCCCAACCCACACATTTTACACTGCTTGCAAATGTTGGGTCGGTGGCTCCGGGAATGCAGGAGAAACAATAGAAATGACTGCAGGGCCGCCATCTTCCAGGTCCCCTCCCCCACTTTCCTAATCCTTGACTCTCCCGCCATAAGGATGTATGCCCAGGTCACGTCTCCACAAGTGTGGAGTCTCTACACTCCACAAGTCTCCACAACCCGATACCTACGCAAGAAACTGGAACATCAGGACTCCCCCAACCCTCCAATCCCCAAATACCGTACCTTATATGGCTGTGAGAACCTATTCCCTGTCTTAACCCAGATAAAAGACCCACTCGACACCCGGTGCGACTTCCCCAACTCTCCTCTTTGGCGGAACCTTGACCGAGGGCACCTTTAATAAATTTTGCCTTGTGCCTACCTCGCCTGGTATCGTGTTTATCTCACCTGTAAAACCTTATAGCAAACATATGAGCCAACTGTGTAAATCAACACATTTGCCCGTCCTCTACTCTGGACCTAGAGGGTAGATGCTCACTGCTAACAAGATTTGCTATAACAGTGGTTTCCCAAAGGAGTGACTGTTAGAGCTTTGGCCCATGTACCCCATGAACCGGATTGCCTTTCCATTCCTGGAAGTGTCCAGGCTCTAGCAAGAACACTTCCTGGCAGCAAAGCTGTTTAAGAGGTCTCTGCTATAGATGGGAAGTATATTAACTGATCTTTAAAAGGTTCTGTCTACCTTTACGATATGGGGGATTCAACATGCCTTGCAGAGAGAATAGAAATTTTTTCGATGTTAACAAAATCAAGTTTCTAGGAGTTGCTTGCATATGATTGACTTCTGGTTCTGGAGCCTGTATGTATAATAAGAAGGAACGAACATCAGTCATTAACTTCTCCACAAGGAAGCGGTGCTGTAATGTGGTTTAATTTTAGGAATCACATTACTTCACTCAGGTGCTGATTTTGATTCTCAGTGGAACGAGGTTTTATAACTTAAATGTGTGAAAAAGGCAAATATGTTTGTTATAGGTCATTGGGCCACTCTGTCTAGCAATATTTATGCAGTATTCTTGGTACACTTTGACACAAAAACAAAAACAAAAACAAAAACAAGGTGCTTTTGCCAAACTGAGGCAAGAGATGAAGCATAAGTTTTTATAATCTGGTTGGGGGGCTAATGAACGGGTGAGTATTCAGGGTAGGCATAGCAGAAAGCACTTAGACAAGAAGGTAATCACGTCAATTATAGTACTTTTGAAAAAATGCAGGGCAGATTGTCATTATTTGCAGAGCTCTGATTTAAAATAATTATTGTTGGCATATCTCCCTTCCTGGATGTGTAGTGTTCCATATGCTGCTGTAATGAGTGCTTTAGCTTGGGAGAAATACACAGAGATTTTTCTCTTTGCTTTTGGCTACTATTGTTTTATCCCATTGGGAAATAAAAAACCTGATTTTTCTTTTTTTTTTTTTTTTTTTTTTTTTTTTTTTTTTTTTT